>NC_133712.1:6600000-7155000 GCF_048934315.1 Petromyzon marinus
GAGAGGAATCCAAATATGTGAATGGTTAAGCAATGGGATATGAAATGGACGAGCTACCAATAAAAGAGCATGTATTATGGGGTTGAATGCTTTTTGCTATTCACAAAATAAAACAAAAGCAGTCATGCAAATATCTGAATTTTCACAGCACAGCAAAATCAGTTGCACCATTCAATTCCGCTCGTCCAGACGGGGAGAATTCAATCACTTTCATTCGATGCGACGTTTCTTATGGGATTTAATGAGCGACAAAATTTTGACCCCAAACTGAGAGGATTCTGGGATGTTTGTGGTTTTTTGGTAATAACTCTGGAAGTAAACGTCGCAGACCCATCAAGGTGGTACTCGTACTGCTCGCCTCGTCGAGAAGAATCCAAATATATTAATGTTTAAGCTATGGGATATGAAATGGACGAGCGACCAATAAAACAACATGTATTATGGGGTTGAATGCTTTTTGCTATTCACAAAATAAAACAAAAGCAGTCATGCAAATATCTGAATTTTCACAGCACAGCAAAATCAGTTGCACCATTCAATTCCGCTCGTCCAGACGGGGAGAATTCAATCACATTCATTCGATGCGACGTTTCTTGTGGGATTTAATGAGCGACAACATTTTGACCCCAAACCGAGAGAATTCTGGGATGTTTGTGGTTTTTTGGTAATAACTCTGGAAGGAAACGTCGCAGACCCATCAAGGTTGTACTCGTACTGCTCGCCTCGTCGAGAGGAATCCAAATATGTGAATGGTTAAGCTATTGGATATGAAATGGACGAGCGACCAATGAAACAGCATGTATTATGGGGTTGAATGCTTTTTGCTATTCACAAAAAAAAACAAATGCAGTAATGCAAATATCTGAATTTTCACAGCACAGCAAAATCAGTTGCACCATTCAATTCCGCTCGTCTAGACGGGGAGAATTCAATCACATTCATTCGATGCGACGTTTCTTATGGGATTTAATGAGCGACAACATTTTGACCCTAAACTGAGAGGATTCTGGGATGTTTGTGTTTTTTTGGTAATAACTCTGGAAGGAAACGTCGCAGACCCATCAAGGTGGTACTCGTACTGCTCGCCTCGTCGAGAGGAATCCAAATATGTGAATGGTTAAGCTATGGGATATGAAATGGACGAGCGACCAATAAAACAGCATGTATTATGGGGTTGAATGCTTTTTGCTATTCACAAAATTAAACAAAAGCAGTCATGCAAATATCTGAATTTTCACAGCACAGCAAAATCAGTTGCACCATTCAATTCCGCTCGTCCAGACGGGGAGAATTCAATCACATTCATTCGATGCGACGTTTCTTATGGAATTTAATGGGCGACAACATTTTGACCCCAAATCGAGAGGATTCTGGGATGTTTGTGGTTTTTTGGTAATAACTCTGGAAGAAAACGTCGCAGACCCATCAAGGTGGTACTCGTGCTGCTCGCCTCGTCGAGAGGAATCCAAATATGTGAATGGTTAAGCTATGGGATATGAAATGGACGAGCGACCAATAAAACAGCATGTATTATGGGGTTGAATGCATTTTTGCTATTCACAAAATAAAACAAAAGCAGTCATGCAAATATCTGAATTTTCACAGCACAGCAAAATCAGTTGCACCATTCAATTCCGCTCGTCCAGACGGGGAGAATTCAATCACATTCATTCGATGCGACGTTTCTTATGGAATTTAATGGGCGACAACATTTTGACCCCAAATCGAGAGGATTCTGGGATGTTTGTGTTTTTTTGGTAATAACTCTGGAAGGAAACGTCGCAGAACCATCATGGTGGTACTCGTACTGCCCGGCTCGTCGAGCGGAATCCAAATATATGAGTGGTTCAGCTATGCGATATGAAATGAACGAGCGACTAATAAAACAACATGTATTATGGGGTGAATGCTTTTTGCTATTCACAAAATAAAACAAAAGCATATCATGCAAATATCTGAATTTTCACAGCACAGCAAAATCAGTTGCACCATTCAATTCCGCTCGTCCAGACGGGGAGAATTCAATCACATTAATTCGATGCGACGTTTCTTATGGGATTTAATGAGCGACAACATTTTGACCCTAAACCGAGAGGATTCTGGGATTTTTGTGGTTTTTTGGTAATAACTCTGGAAGGACACGTCGCAGACCCATCAAGGTGGTAATCGTACTGCTCGCCTCGTCGAGAGGAATCCAAATATATGAATGGTTAAGCTATTTGATATGAAATGAACGAGCGACCAATAAAACAACATGTATTATGGGGTTGAATGCTTTTTGCTATTCACAAAATAAAACAAAAGCAGTCATGCAAATATCTGAATTTTCACAGCACAGCAAAATCAGTTGCACTATTCAATTCCGCTCGTCCAGACGGGGAGAATTCAATCACATTCATTCGATGCGACGTTTCTTATGGGATTTAATGAGCGACAACATTTTGACCCCAAACCGAGAGGATTCTGGGATGTTTGTGTTTTTTGGGTAATAACTCTGGAAGGAAACGTCGCAGACCCATCTAGGTGGTACTCGTACTGCTCGCCTCGTCGAGAGGAATCCAAATATGTGAATGGTTAAGCAATGGGATATGAAATGGACGAGCTACCAATAAAAGAGCATGTATTATGGGGTTGAATGCTTTTTGCTATTCACAAAATAAAACAAAAGCAGTCATGCAAATATCTGAATTTTCACAGCACAGCAAAATCAGTTGCACCATTCAATTCCGCTCGTCCAGACGGGGAGAATTCAATCACTTTCATTCGATGCGACGTTTCTTATGGGATTTAATGAGCGACAAAATTTTGACCCCAAACTGAGAGGATTCTGGGATGTTTGTGGTTTTTTGGTAATAACTCTGGAAGTAAACGTCGCAGACCCATCAAGGTGGTACTCGTACTGCTCGCCTCGTCGAGAAGAATCCAAATATATTAATGTTTAAGCTATGGGATATGAAATGGACGAGCGACCAATAAAACAACATGTATTATGGGGTTGAATGCTTTTTGCTATTCACAAAATAAAACAAAAGCAGTCATGCAAATATCTGAATTTTCACAGCACAGCAAAATCAGTTGCACCATTCAATTCCGCTCGTCCAGACGGGGAGAATTCAATCACATTCATTCGATGCGACGTTTCTTGTGGGATTTAATGAGCGACAACATTTTGACCCCAAACCGAGAGAATTCTGGGATGTTTGTGGTTTTTTGGTAATAACTCTGGAAGGAAACGTCGCAGACCCATCAAGGTGGTAATCGTACTGCTCGCCTCGTCGAGAGGAATCCAAATATATGAATGGTTAAGCTATTTGATATGAAATGAACGAGCGACCAATAAAACAACATGTATTATGGGGTTGAATGCTTTTTGCTATTCACAAAATAAAACAAAAGCAGTCATGCAAATATCTGAATTTTCACAGCACAGCAAAATCAGTTGCACTATTCAATTCCGCTCGTCCAGACGGGGAGAATTCAATCACATTCATTCGATGCGACGTTTCTTATGGGATTTAATGAGCGACAACATTTTGACCCCAAACCGAGAGAATTCTGGGATGTTTGTGTTTTTTGGGTAATAACTCTGGAAGGAAACGTCGCAGACCCATCTAGGTGGTACTCGTACTGCTCGCCTCGTCGAGAGGAATCCAAATATGTGAATGGTTAAGCAATGGGATATGAAATGGACGAGCTACCAATAAAACAGCATGTATTATGGGGTTGAATGCTTTTTGCTATTCACAAAATAAAACAAAAGCAGTCATGCAAATATCTGAATTTTCACAGCACAGCAAAATCAGTTGCACCATTCAATTCCGCTCGTCCAGACGGGGATAATTCAATCACTTTCATTCGATGCGACGTTTCTTATGGGATTTAATGAGCGACACAATTTTGACCCCAAACTGAGAGGATTCTGGGATGTTTGTGGTTTTTTGGTAATAACTCTGGAAGTAAACGTCGCAGACCCATCAAGGTGGTACTCGTACTGCTCGCCTCGTCGAGAAGAATCCAAATATATTAATGTTTAAGCTATGGGATATGAAATGGACGAGCGACCAATAAAACAACATGTATTATGGGGTTGAATGCTTTTTGCTATTCACAAAATAAAACAAAAGCAGTCATGCAAATATCTGAATTTTCACAGCACAGCAAAATCAGTTGCACCATTCAATTCCGCTCGTCCAGACGGGGAGAATTCAATCACATTCATTCGATGCGACGTTTCTTGTGGGATTTAATGAGCGACAACATTTTGACCCCAAACCGAGAGAATTCTGGGATGTTTGTGGTTTTTTGGTAATAACTCTGGAAGGAAACGTCGCAGACCCATCAAGGTTGTACTCGTACTGCTCGCCTCGTCGAGAGGAATCCAAATATGTGAATGGTTAAGCTATTGGATATGAAATGGACGAGCGACCAATGAAACAGCATGTATTATGGGGTTGAATGCTTTTTGCTATTCACAAAAAAAAACAAATGCAGTAATGCAAATATCTGAATTTTCACAGCACAGCAAAATCAGTTGCACCATTCAATTCCGCTCGTCTAGACGGGGAGAATTCAATCACATTCATTCGATGCGACGTTTCTTATGGGATTTAATGAGCGACAACATTTTGACCCTAAACTGAGAGGATTCTGGGATGTTTGTGTTTTTTTGGTAATAACTCTGGAAGGAAACGTCGCAGACCCATCAAGGTGGTACTCGTACTGCTCGCCTCGTCGAGAGGAATCCAAATATGTGAATGGTTAAGCTATGGGATATGAAATGGACGAGCGACCAATAAAACAGCATGTATTATGGGGTTGAATGCTTTTTGCTATTCACAAAATAAAACAAAAGCAGTCATGCAAATATCCTAATTTTCACAGCACAGCAAAATCAGTTGCACCATTCAATTCCGCTCGTCCAGACGGGGAGAATTCAATCACATTCATTCGATGCGACGTTTCTTATGGGATTTAATAAGCGACAACATTTTGACCCCAAACCGGGAGGATTCTGGGATGTTTGTGGTTTTTTGGTAATAACTCTGGAAGGAAACGTCGCAGAACCATTATGGTGGTACTCGTACTGCCCGGCTCGTCGAGCGGAATCCAAATATATGAGTGGTTCAGCTATGGGATATGAAATGAACGAGCGACTAATAAAACAACATGTATTATGGGGTGAATGCTTTTTGCTATTCACAAAATAAAACAAAAGCATATCATGCAAATATCTGAATTTTCACAGCACAGCAAAATCAGTTGCACCATTCAATTCCGCTCGTCCAGACGGGGAGAATTCAATCACATTCATTCGATGCGACGTTTCTTATGGGATTTAATGAGCGACAACATTTTGACCCTAAACCGAGAGGATTCTGGGATTTTTGTGGTTTTTTGGTAATAACTCTGGAAGGACACGTCGCAGACCCATCAAGGTGGTAATCGTACTGCTCGCCTCGTCGAGAGGAATCCAAATATATGAATGGTTAAGCTATTTGATATGAAATGAACGAGCGACCAATAAAACAACATGTATTATGGGGTTGAATGCTTTTTGCTATTCACAAAATAAAACAAAAGCAGTCATGCAAATATCTGAATTTTCACAGCACAGCAAAATCAGTTGCACTATTCAATTCCGCTCGTCCAGACGGGGAGAATTCAATCACATTCATTCGATGCGACGTTTCTTATGGGATTTAATGAGCGACAACATTTTGACCCCAAACCGAGAGGATTCTGGGATGTTTGTGTTTTTTTGGTAATAACTCTGGAAGGAAACGTCGCAGACCCATCTAGGTGGTACTCGTACTGCTCGCCTCGTCGAGAGGAATCCAAATATGTGAATGGTTAAGGTATGGGATATGAAATGGACGAGCTACCAATAAAACAGCATGTATTATGGGGTTGAATGCTTTTTGCTATTCACAAAATAAAACAAAAGCAGTCATGCAAATATCTGAATTTTCACAGCACAGCAAAATAAGTTGCACCATTCAATTCCGCTCGTCCAGACGGGGAGAATTCAATCACTTTCATTCGATGCGACGTTTCTTATGGGATTTAATGAGCGACAAAATTTTGACCCCAAACCGAGAGGATTCTGGGATGTTTGTGGTTTTTTGGTAATAACTCTGGAAGGAAACGTCGCAGAACCATCAAGGTGGTACTCGTACTGCTCGCCTCATCGAGAGGAATCCAAATATATGAGTTGTTAAGCTATGGGATATGAAATGGACGAACGACCAATAAAACAACATATATTATGGGGTTGAATGCTTTTTGCTATTCACAAAATAAAACAAAAGCAGTCATGCAAATATCTGAATTTTCACAGCACAGCAAAATCAGTTGCACCATTCAATTCCGCTCGTCCAGACGGGGAGAATTCAATCACATTCATTCGATGCGACGTTTCTTGTGGGATTTAATGAGCGACAACATTTTGACCCCAAACCGAGAGAATTCTGGGATGTTTGTGGTTTTTTGGTAATAACTCTGGAAGGAAACGTCGCAGACCCATCAAGGTGGTACTCGTACTGCTCGCCTCGTCGAGAAGAATCCAAATATATGAATGTTTAAGCTATGGGATATGAAATGGACGAGCGACCAATAAAACAACATGTATTATGGGGTTGAATGCTTTTTGCTATTCACAAAATAAAACAAAAGCAGTCATGCAAATATCTGAATTTTCACAGCACAGCAAAATCAGTTGCACCATTCAATTCCGCTCGTCCAGACGGGGAGAATTCAATCACATTCATTCGATGCGACGTTTCTTATGGGATTTAATGAGCGACAACATTTTGACCCTAAACCGAGAGGATTCTGGGATTTTTGTGGTTTTTTGGTAATAACTCTGGAAGGACACGTCGCAGACCCATCAAGGTGGTAATCGTACTGCTCGCCTCGTCGAGAGGAATCCAAATATATGAATGGTTAAGCTATGTGATATGAAATGAACGAGCGACCAATAAAACAACATGTATTATGGGGTTGAATGCTTTTTGCTATTCACAAAATAAAACAAAAGCAGTCATGCAAATATCTGAATTTTCACAGCACAGCAAAATCAGTTGCACCATTCAATTCCGCTCGTCCAGACGGGGAGAATTCAATCACATTCATTCGATGCGACGTTTCTTATGGGATTTAATGAGCGACAACATTTTGACCCTAAACCGAGAGGATTCTGGGATTTTTGTGGTTTTTTGGTAATAACTCTGGAAGGACACGTCGCAGACCCATCAAGGTGGTAATCGTACTGCTCGCCTCGTCGAGAGGAATCCAAATATATGAATGGTTAAGCTATGTGATATGAAATGAACGAGCGACCAATAAAACAATATGTATTATGGGGTTGAATGCTTTTTGCTATTCACAAAATTAAACAAAAGCAGTCATGCAAATATCTGAATTTTCACAGCACTGCAAAATCAGTTGCACCATTCAATTCCGCTCGTCCAGACGGGGAGAATTCAATCACATTCATTCGATGCGACGTTTCTTATGGGATTTAATAAGCGACAACAGTTTGACCCCAAACCCAGAGGATTCTGGGATGTTTGTGGTTTTTTGGTAATAACTCTGGAAGGAAACGTCGCAGACCCATCAAGGTGGTACTCGTACTGCTCGCCTCGTCGAGCAGAATCCAAATATATGAATGTTTAAGCTATGGGATATGAAATGGACGAGCGACCAATAAAACAACATGTATTATGGGGTTGAATGCTTTTTGCTATTCACAAAATAAAACAAAAGCAGTCATGCAAATATCTGAATTTTCACAGCACAGCAAAATCAGTTGCACCATTCAATTCCGCTCGTCCAGACGGGGAGAATTCAATCACATTCATTCGATGCGACGTTTCTTATGGGATTTAATAAGCGACAACAGTTTGACCCCAAACCGAGAGGATTCTGGGATGTTTGTGGTTTTTTGGTAATAACTCTGGAAGGAAACGTCGCAGAACCATCAAGGTGGTACTCGTACTGCTCGCCTCATCGAGAGGAATCCAAATATATGAGTTGTTAAGCTATGGGATATGAAATGGACGAACGACCAATAAAACAACATGTATTATGGGGTTGAATGCTTTTTGCTATTCACAAAATAAAACAAAAGCAGTCATGCAAATATCTGAATTTTCACAGCACAGCAAAATCAGTTGCACCATTCAATTCCGCTCGTCCAGACGGGGAGAATTCAATCACATTCATTCGATGCGACGTTTCTTGTGGGATTTAATGAGCGACAACATTTTGACCCCAAACCGAGAGAATTCTGGGATGTTTGTGGTTTTTTGGTAATAACTCTGGAAGGAAACGTCGCAGACCCATCAAGGTGGTAATCGTACTGCTCGCCTCGTCGAGAGGAATCCAAATATATGAATGGTTAAGCTACGTGATATGAAATGAACGAGCGACCAATAAAACAACATGTATTATGGGGTTGAATGCTTTTTGCTATTCACAAAATAAAACAAAAGCAGTCATGCAAATATCTGAATTTTCACAGCACAGCAAAATCAGTTGCACCATTCAATTCCGCTCGTCCAGACGGGGAGAATTCAATCACATTCATTTGATGCGACGTTTCTTATGGGATTTAATAAGCGACAACAGTTTGACCCCAAACCGAGAGGATTCTGGGATGTTTGTGGTTTTTTTGGTAATAACTCTGGAAGGAAACGTCGCAGACCCATCAAGGTGGTACTCGTACTGCTCGCCTCGTCGAGAGGAATCCAAATATATGAATGGTTAAGCTATGGGATATGAAATGGACGAGCGACCAATAAAACAGCATGTATTATGGGGTTGAATGCTTCTTGCTATTCACAAAATAAAACAAAAGCAGTCATGCAAATATCTGAATTTTCACAGCACAGCAAAATCAGTTGCACCATTCAATTCCGCTCGTCCAGACGGGGAGAATTCAATCACATTCATTCGATGCGACGTTTCTTGTGGGATTTAATGAGCGACAAAATTTTGACCCCAAACCGAGAGAATTCTGGGATGTTTGTGGTTTTTTGGTAATAACTCTGGAAGGAAACGTCGCAGACCCATCAAGGTGGTACTCGTACTGCTCGCCTCGTCGAGAAGAATCCAAATATATGAATGTTTAAGCTATGGGATATGAAATGGACGAGCGACCAATAAAACAACATGTATTATGGGGTTGAATGCTTTTTGCTATTCACAAAATAAAACAAAAGCAGTATGCAAATATCTGAATTTTCACAGCACAGCAAAATCAGTTGCACCATTCAATTCCGCTCGTCCAGACGGGGAGAATTCAATCACATTCATTCGATGCGACGTTTCTTATGGGATTTAATGAGCGACAACATTTTGACCCTAAACCGAGAGGATTCTGGGATTTGTTTGTTTTTTTGGTAATAACTCTGGAAGGACACGTCGCAGACCCATCAAGGTGGTAATCGTACTGCTCGCCTCGTCGAGAGGAATCCAAATATATGAATGGTTAAGCTATGTGATATGAAATGAACGAGCGACCAATAAAACAACATGTATTATGGGGTTGAATGCTTTTTGCTATTCACAAAATAAAACAAAAGCAGTCATGCAAATATCTGAATTTTCACAGCACAGCAAAATCATTTACACCATTCAATTCCGCTCGTCCAGACGGGGAGAATTCAATCACATTCATTCGATGCGACGTTTCTTATGGGAATTAATAAGCGACAACAGTTTGACCCCAAACCGAGAGGATTCTGGGATGTTTGTGGTTTTTTGGTAATAACTCTGGAAGGAAACGTCGCAGACCCATCAAGGTGGTACTCGTACTGCTCGCCTCGTCGAGAGGAATCCAAATATATGAATGGTTAAGCTATGTGATATGAAATGGACGAGCGACCAATAAAACAGCATGTATTATGGGGTTGAATGCTTCTTGCTATTCACAAAATAAAACAAAAGCAGTCATGCAAATATCTGAATTTTCACAGCACAGCAAAATCAGTTGCACCATTCAATTCCGCTCGTCCAGACGGGGAGAATTCAATCACTTTCATTCGATGCGACGTTTCTTATGGGATTTAATGAGCGACAAAATGTTGACCCCAAACCGAGAGGATTCTGGGATGTTTGTGGTTTTTTGGTAATAACTCTGGAAGGAAACGTCGCAGAACCATCAAGGTGGTACTCGTACTGCTCGCCTCATCGAGAGGAATCCAAATATATGAGTTGTTAAGCTATGGGATATGAAATGGACGAACGACCAATAAAACAACAAGTATTATGGGGTTGAATGCTTTTTGCTATTCACAAAATAAAACAAAAGCAGTCATGCAAATATCTGAATTTTCACAGCACAGCAAAATCAGTTGCACCATTCAATTCCGCTCGTCCAGACGGGGAGAATTCAATCACATTCATTCGATGCGACGTTTCTTGTGGGATTTAATGAGCGACAACATTTTGACCCCAAACCGAGAGAATTCTGGGATGTTTGTGGTTTTTTGGTAATAACTCTGGAAGGAAACGTTGCAGACCCATCAAGGTGGTACTCGTACTGCTCGCCTCGTCGAGAAGAATCCAAATATATGAATGTTTAAGCTATGGGATATGAAATCGACGAGCGACCAATAAAACAACATGTATTATGGGGTTGAATGCTTTTTGCTATTCACAAAATAAAACAAAAGCAGTCATGCAAATATCTGAATTTTCACAGCACAGCAAAATCAGTTGCACCATTCAATTCCGCTCGTCCAGACGGGGAGAATTCAATCACATTCATTCGATGCGACGTTTCTTATGGGATTTAATGAGCGACAACATTTTGACCCTAAACCGAGAGGATTCTGGGATTTTTGTGGTTTTTTGGTAATAACTCTGGAAGGACACGTCGCAGACCCATCAAGGTGGTAATCGTACTGCTCGCCTCGTCGAGAGGAATCCAAATATATGAATGGTTAAGCTATGTGATATGAAATGAACGAGCGACCAATAAAACAACATGTATTATGGGGTTGAATGCTTTTTGCTATTCACAAAATAAAACAAAAGCAGTCATGCAAATATCTGAATTTTCACAGCACAGCAAAATCAGTTGCACCATTCAATTCCGCTCGTCCAGACGGGGAGAATTCAATCACTTTCATTCGATGCGACGTTTATTATGGGATTTAATGAGCGACAAAATTTTGACCCCAAACCGAGAGGATTCTGGGATGTTTGTGTTTTTTTGGTAATAACTCTGGAAGGAAACGTCGCAGACCCATCAAGGTGGTACTCGTACTGCTCGCCTCGTCGAGAGGAATCCAAATATGTGAATGGTTAAGCTATGGGATATGAAATGGACGAGCTACCAATAAAACAGCATGTATTATGGGGTTGAATGCTTTTTGCTATTCACAAAATAAAACAAAAGCAGTCATGCAAATATCTGAATTTTCACAGCACAGCAAAATCAGTTGCACCATTCAATTCCGCTCGTCCAGACGGGGAGAATTCAATCACATTCATTCGATGCGACGTTTCTTGTGGGATTTAATGAGCGACAACATTTTGACCCCAAACCGAGAGAATTCTGGGATTTTTGTGGTTTTTTGGTAATAACTCTGGAAGGAAACGTCGCAGACCCATCAAGGTGGTACTCGTACTGCTCGCCTCGTCGAGAAGAATCCAAATATATGAATGTTTAAGCTATGGGATATGAAATGAACGAGCGACCAATAAAACAACATGTATTATGGGGTTGAATGCTTTTTGCTATTCACAAAATAAAACAAAAGCAGTCATGCAAATATCTGAATTTTCACAGCACAGCAAAATCAGTTGCACCATTCAATTCCGCTCGTCCAGACGGGGAGAATTCAATCACATTCATTCGATGCGACGTTTCTTATGGGATTTAATGAGCGACAACATTTTGACCCTAAACCGAGAGGATTCTGGGATTTTTGTGGTTTTTTGGTAATAACTCTGGAAGGACACGTCGCAGACCCATCAAGGTGGTAATCGTACTGCTCGCCTCGTCGAGAGGAATCCAAATATATGAATGGTTAAGCTATGTGATATGAAATGAACGAGCGACCAATAAAACAACATGTATTATGGGGTTGAATGCTTTTTGCTATTCACAAAATAAAACAAAAGCAGTCATGCAAATATCTGAATTTTCACAGCACAGCAAAATCAGTTGCACCATTCAATTCCGCTCGTCCAGACGGGGAGAATTCAATCACATTTATTCGATGCGACGTTTCTTATGGGATTTAATAAGCGACAACAGTTTGACCCCAAACCGAGAGAATTCTGGGATGTTTGTGGTTTTTTGGTAATAACTCTGGAAGGAAACGTCGCAGACCCATCAAGGTGGTACTCGTACTGCTCGCCTCGTCGAGAAGAATCCAAATATATGAATGTTTAAGCTATGGGATATGAAATCGACGAGCGACCAATAAAACAACATGTATTATGGGGTTGAATGCTTTTTGCTATTCACAAAATAAAACAAAAGCAGTCATGCAAATATCTGAATTTTCACAGCACAGCAAAATCAGTTGCACCATTCAATTCCGCTCGTCCAGACGGGGAGAATTCAATCACATTCATTCGATGCGACGTTTCTTATGGGATTTAATGAGCGACAACATTTTGACCCTAAACCGAGAGGATTCTGGGATTTTTGTGGTTTTTTGGTAATAACTCTGGAAGGACACGTCGCAGACCCATCAAGGTGGTAATCGTACTGCTCGCCTCGTCGAGAGGAATCCAAATATATGAATGGTTAAGCTATGTGATATGAAATGAACGAGCGACCAATAAAACAACATGTATTATGGGGTTGAATGCTTTTTGCTATTCACAAAATAAAACAAAAGCAGTCATGCAAATATCTGAATTTTCACAGCACAGCAAAATCAGTTGCACCATTCAATTCCGCTCGTCCAGACGGGGAGAATTCAATCACATTTATTCGATGCGACGTTTCTTATGGGATTTAATAAGCGACAACAGTTTGACCCCAAACCGAGAGGATTCTGGGATGTTTGTGGTTTTTTGGTAATAACTCTGGAAGGAAACGTCGCAGACCCATCAAGGTGGTACTCGTACTGCTCGCCTCGTCGAGAGGAATCCAAATATATGAATGGTTAAGCTATGGGATATGAAATGAACGAGCGACCAATAAAACAGCATGTATTATGGGGTTGAATGCTTCTTGCTATTCACAAAATAAAACAAAAGCAGTCATGCAAATATCTGAATTTTCACAGCACAGCAAAATCAGTTGCACCATTCAATTCCGCTCGTCCAGACGGGGAGAATTCAATCACTTTCATTCGATGCGACGTTTATTATGGGATTTAATGAGCGACAAAATTTTGACCCCAAACCGAGAGGATTCTGGGATGTTTGTGTTTTTTTGGTAATAACTCTGGAAGGAAACGTCGCAGACCCATCAAGGTGGTACTCGTACTGCTCGCCTCGTCGAGAGGAATCCAAATATGTGAATGGTTAAGCTATGGGATATGAAATGGACGAGCTACCAATAAAACAGCATGTATTATGGGGTTGAATGCTTTTTGCTATTCACAAAATAAAACAAAAGCAGTCATGCAAATATCTGAATTTTCACAGCACAGCAAAATCAGTTGCACCATTCAATTCCGCTCGTCCAGACGGGGAGAATTCAATCACATTCATTCGATGCGACGTTTCTTGTGGGATTTAATGAGCGACAACATTTTGACCCCAAACCGAGAGAATTCTGGGATGTTTGTGGTTTTTTGGTAATAACTCTGGAAGGAAACGTCGCAGACCCATCAAGGTGGTAATCGTACTGCTCGCCTCGTCGAGAGGAATCCAAATATATGAATGTTTAAGCTATGGGATATGAAATGGACGAGCGACCAATAAAACAACATGTATTATGGGGTTGAATGCTTTTTGCTATTCACAAAATAAAACAAAAGCAGTCATGCAAATATCTGAATTTTCACAGCACAGCAAAATCAGTTGCACCATTCAATTCCGCTCGTCCAGACGGGGAGAATTCAATCACATTCATTCGATGCGACGTTTCTTATGGGATTTAATGAGCGACAACATTTTGACCCTAAACCGAGAGGATTCTGGGATTTTTGTGGTTTTTTGGTAATAACTCTGGAAGGACACGTCGCAGACCCATCAAGGTGGTAATCGTACTGCTCGCCTCGTCGAGAGGAATCCAAATATATGAATGGTTAAGCTATGTGATATGAAATGGACGAGCGACCAATAAAACAGCATGTATTATGGGGTTGAATGCTTCTTGCTATTCACAAAATAAAACAAAAGCAGTCATGCAAATATCTGAATTTTCACAGCACAGCAAAATCAGTTGCACCATTCAATTCCGCTCGTCCAGACGGGGAGAATTCAATCACATTCATTCGATGCGACGTTTCTTATGGGATTTAATGAGCGACAACATTTTGACCCCAAACCGAGAGGATTCTGGGATGTTTGTGTTTTTTTGGTAATAACTCTGGAAGGAAACGTCGCAGACCCATCAAGGTGGTACTCGTACTGCTCGCCTCGTCGAGAGGAATCCAAATATATGAGTTGTTAAGCTATGGGATATGAAATGGACGAACGACCAATAAAACAACAAGTATTATGGGGTTGAATGCTTTTTGCTATTCACAAAATAAAACAAAAGCAGTCATGCAAATATCTGAATTTTCACAGCACAGCAAAATCAGTTGCACCATTCAATTCCGCTCGTCCAGACGGGGAGAATTCAATCACATTCATTCGATGCGACGTTTCTTATGGGATTTAATGAGCGACAACATTTTGACCCTAAACCGAGAGGATTCTGGGATTTTTGTGTTTTTTTGGTAATAACTCTGGAAGGACACGTCGCAGACCAATCAAGGTGGTAATCGTACTGCTCGCCTCGTCGAGAAGAATCCAAATATATGAATGTTTAAGCTATGTGATATGAAATGAACGAGCGACCAATAAAACAGCATGTATTATGGGGTTGAATGCTTCTTGCTATTCACAAAATAAAACAAAAGCAGTCATGCAAATATCTGAATTTTCACAGCACAGCAAAATCAGTTGCACCATTCAATTCCGCTCGTCCAGACGGGGAGAATTCAATCACATTCATTCGATGCGACGTTTCTTATGGGATTTAATGAGCGACAACATTTTGACCCCAAACCGAGAGGATTCTGGGATTTGTTTGGTTTTTTGGTAATAACTCTGGAAGGACACGTCGCAGACCCATCAAGGTGGTAATCGTACTGCTCGCCTCGTCGAGAGGAATCCAAATATATGAATGGTTAAGCTATGTGATATGAAATGGACGAGCTACCAATAAAACAGCATGTATTATGGGGTTGAATGCTTTTTGCTATTCACAAAATAAAACAAAAGCAGTCATGCAAATATCTGAATTTTCACAGCACAGCAAAATCAGTTGCACCATTCAATTCCGCTCGTCCAGACGGGGAGAATTCAATCACATTTATTCGATGCGACGTTTCTTATGGGATTTAATAAGCGACAACAGTTTGACCCCAAACCGAGAGGATTCTGGGATGTTTGTGGTTTTTTGGTAATAACTCTGGAAGGAAACGTCGCAGACCCATCAAGGTGGTACTCGTACTGCTCGCCTCGTCGAGAGGAATCCAAATATATGAATGGTTAAGCTATGGGATATGAAATGGACGAGCGACCAATAAAACAACATGTATTATGGGGTTGAATGCTTTTTGCTATTCACAAAATAAAACAAAAGCAGTCATGCAAATATCTGAATTTTCACAGCACAGCAAAATCAGTTGCACCATTCAATTCCGCTCGTCCAGACGGGGAGAATTCAATCACATTCATTCGATGCGACGTTTCTTATGGGATTTAATGAGCGACAACATTTTGACCCTAAACCGAGAGGATTCTGGGATTTTTGTGGTTTTTTGGTAATAACTCTGGAAGGACACGTCGCAGACCCATCAAGGTGGTAATCGTACTGCTCGCCTCGTCGAGAGGAATCCAAATATATGAATGGTTAAGCTATGTGATATGAAATGGACGAGCGACCAATAAAACAGCATGTATTATGGGGTTGAATGCTTCTTGCTATTCACAAAATAAAACAAAAGCAGTCATGCAAATATCTGAATTTTCACAGCACAGCAAAATCAGTTGCACCATTCAATTCCGCTCGTCCAGACGGGGAGAATTCAATCACATTCATTCGATGCGACGTTTCTTATGGGATTTAATGAGCGACAACATTTTGACCCCAAACCGAGAGGATTCTGGGATGTTTGTGTTTTTTTGGTAATAACTCTGGAAGGAAACGTCGCAGACCCATCAAGGTGGTACTCGTACTGCTCGCCTCGTCGAGAGGAATCCAAATATATGAGTTGTTAAGCTATGGGATATGAAATGGACGAACGACCAATAAAACAACAAGTATTATGGGGTTGAATGCTTTTTGCTATTCACAAAATAAAACAAAAGCAGTCATGCAAATATCTGAATTTTCACAGCACAGCAAAATCAGTTGCACCATTCAATTCCGCTCGTCCAGACGGGGAGAATTCAATCACATTCATTCGATGCGACGTTTCTTATGGGATTTAATGAGCGACAACATTTTGACCCTAAACCGAGAGGATTCTGGGATTTTTGTGTTTTTTTGGTAATAACTCTGGAAGGACACGTCGCAGACCAATCAAGGTGGTAATCGTACTGCTCACCTCGTCGAGAAGAATCCAAATATATGAATGTTTAAGCTATGTGATATGAAATGAACGAGCGACCAATAAAACAGCATGTATTATGGGGTTGAATGCTTCTTGCTATTTACAAAATAAAACAAAAGCAGTCATGCAAATATCTGAATTTTCACAGCACAGCAAAATCAGTTGCACCATTCAATTCCGCTCGTCCAGACGGGGAGAATTCAATCACATTCATTCGATGCGACGTTTCTTATGGGATTTAATGAGCGACAACATTTTGACCCTAAACCGAGAGGATTCTGGGATTTTTGTGGTTTTTTGGTAATAACTCTGGAAGGACACGTCGCAGACCCATCAAGGTGGTAATCGTACTGCTCGCCTCGTCGAGAGGAATCCAAATATATGAATGGTTAAGCTATGTGATATGAAATGGACGAGCTACCAATAAAACAGCATGTATTATGGGGTTGAATGCTTTTTGCTATTCACAAAATAAAACAAAAGCAGTCATGCAAATATCTGAATTTTCACAGCACAGCAAAATCAGTTGCACCATTCAATTCCGCTCGTCCAGACGGGGAGAATTCAATCACATTCATTCGATGCGACGTTTCTTATGGGATTTAATGAGCGACAAAATTTTGACCCCAAACCGAGAGAATTCTGGGATGTTTGTGGTTTTTTGGTAATAACTCTGGAAGGAAACGTCGCAGACCCATCAAGGTGGTACTCGTACTGCTCGTCTCGTCGAGAGGAATCCAAATATATGAATGGTTAAGCTATGGGATATGAAATGGACGAGCGACCAATAAAACAGCATGTATTATGGGGTTGAATGCTTCTTGCTATTCACAAAATAAAACAAAAGCAGTCATGCAAATATCTGAATTTTCACAGCACAGCAAAATCAGTTGCACCATTCAATTCCGCTCGTCCAGACGGGGAGAATTCAATCACTTTCATTCGATGCGACGTTTCTTATGGGATTTAATGAGCGACAACATTTTGACCCCAAACCGAGAGGATTCTGGGATGTTTGTGTTTTTTTGGTAATAACTCTGGAAGGAAACGTCGCAGACCCATCAAGGTGGTACTCGTACTGCTCGCCTCGTCGAGAGGAATCCAAATATGTGAATGGTTAAGCTATGGGATATGAAATGGACGAGCTACCAATAAAACAGCATGTATTATGGGGTTGAATGCTTTTTGCTATTCACAAAATAAAACAAAAGCAGTCATGCAAATATCTGAATTTTCACAGCACAGCAAAATCAGTTGCACCATTCAATTCCGCTCGTCCAGACGGGGAGAATTCAATCACATTCATTCGATGCGACGTTTCTTATGGGATTTAATGAGCGACAACATTTTGACCCTAAACCGAGAGGATTCTGGGATTTTTGTGGTTTTTTGGTAATAACTCTGGAAGGACACGTCGCAGACCAATCAAGGTGGTAATCGTACTGCTCGCCTCGTCGAGAGGAATCCAAATATATGAATGGTTAAGCTATGTGATATGAAATGAACGAGCGACCAATAAAACAGCATGTATTATGGGGTTGAATGCTTCTTGCTATTCACAAAATAAAACAAAAGCAGTCATGCAAATATCTGAATTTTCACAGCACAGCAAAATCAGTTGCACCATTCAATTCCGCTCGTCCAGACGGGGAGAATTCAATCACATTCATTCGATGCGACGTTTCTTATGGGATTTAATGAGCGACAACATTTTGACCCCAAACCGAGAGGATTCTGGGATGTTTGTGTTTTTTTGGTAATAACTCTGGAAGGAAACGTCGCAGACCCATCAAGGTGGTACTCGTACTGCTCGCCTCGTCGAGAGGAATCCAAATATGTGAATGGTTAAGCTATGGGATATGAATTGGACGAGCTACCAATAAAACAGCATGTATTATGGGGTTGAATGCTTTTTGCTATTCACAAAATAAAACAAAAGCAGTCATGCAAATATCTGAATTTTCACAGCACAGCAAAATCAGTTGCACCATTCAATTCCGCTCGTCCAGACGGGGAGAATTCAATCACTTTCATTCGATGCGACGTTTCTTATGGGATTTAATGAGCGACAAAATTTTGACCCCAAACCGAGAGGATTCTGGGATGTTTGTGGTTTTTTGGTAATAACTCTGGAAGGAAACGTCGCAGAACCATCAAGGTGGTACTCGTACTGCTCGCCTCATCGAGAGGAATCCAAATATATGAGTTGTTAAGCTATGGGATATGAAATGGACGAGCGACCAATAAAACAACATGTATTATGGGGTTGAATGCTTTTTGCTATTCACAAAATAAAACAAAAGCAGTCATGCAAATATCTGAATTTTCACAGCACAGCAAAATCAGTTGCACCATTCAATTCCGCTCGTCCAGACGGGGAGAATTCAATCACATTCATTCGATGCGACGTTTCTTATGGGATTTAATGAGCGACAAAATTTTGACCCCAAACCGAGAGAATTCTGGGATGTTTGTGGTTTTTTGGTAATAACTCTGGAAGGAAACGTCGCAGACCCATCAAGGTGGTACTCGTACTGCTCGCCTCGTCGAGAAGAATCCAAATATATGAATGTTTAAGCTATGGGATATGAAATGGACGAGCGACCAATAAAACAACATGTATTATGGGGTTGAATGCTTTTTGCTATTCACAAAATAAAACAAAAGCAGTCATGCAAATATCTGAATTTTCACAGCACAGCAAAATCAGTTGCACCATTCAATTCCGATCGTCCAGACGGGGAGAATTCAATCACTTTCATTCGATGCGACGTTTCTTATGGGATTTAATGAGCGACAAAATTTTGACCCCAAACCGAGAGGATTCTGGGATGTTTGTGGTTTTTTGGTAATAACTCTGGAAGGAAACGTCGCAGACCCATCAAGGTGGTACTCGTACTGCTCGCCTCGTCGAGAAGAATCCAAATATATGAATGTTTAAGCTATGGGATATGAAATGGACGAGCGACCAATAAAACAACATGTATTATGGGGTTGAATGCTTTTTGCTATTCACAAAATAAAACAAAAGCAGTCATGCAAATATCTGAATTTTCACAGCACAGCAAAATCAGTTGCACCATTCAATTCCGCTCGTCCAGACGGGGAGAATTCAATCACATTCATTCGATGCGACGTTTCTTATGGGATTTAATGAGCGACAAAATTTTGACCCCAAACCGAGAGGATTCTGGGATGTTTGTGGTTTTTTGGTAATAACTCTGGAAGGAAACGTCGCAGACCCATCAAGGTGGTACTCGTACTGCTCGCCTCGTCGAGAAGAATCCAAATATATGAATGTTTAAGCTATGGGATATGAAATGGACGAGCGACCAATAAAACAACATGTATTATGGGGTTGAATGCTTTTTGCTATTCACAAAATAAAACAAAAGCAGTCATGCAAATATCTGAATTTTCACAGCACAGCAAAATCAGTTGCACCATTCAATTCCGCTCGTCCAGACGGGGAGAATTCAATCACATTCATTCGATGCGACGTTTCTTATGGGATTTAATGAGCGACAAAATTTTGACCCCAAACCGAGAGGATTCTGGGATGTTTGTGGTTTTTTGGTAATAACTCTGGAAGGAAACGTCGCAGAACCATCAAGGTGGTACTCGTACTGCTCGCCTCATCGAGAGGAATCCAAATATATGAGTTGTTAAGCTATGGGATATGAAATGGACGAACGACCAATAAAACAACATGTATTATGGGGTTGAATGCTTTTTGCTATTCACAAAATAAAACAAAAGCAGTCATGCAAATATCTGAATTTTCACAGCACAGCAAAATCAGTTGCACTATTCAATTCCGCTCGTCCAGACGGGGAGAATTCAATCACATTCATTCGATGCGACGTTTCTTATGGGATTTAATGAGCGACAACATTTTGACCCCAAACCGAGAGGATTCTGGGATGTTTGTGTTTTTTGGTAATAACTCTGGAAGGAAACGTCGCAGACCCATCAAGGTGGTACTCGTACTGCTCGCCTCGTCGAGAGGAATCCAAATATGTGAATGGTTAAGCTATGGGATATGAAATGGACGAGCTACCAATAAAACAGCATGTATTATAGGGTTGAATGCTTTTTGCTATTCACAAAATAAAACAAAAGCAGTCATGCAAATATCTGAATTTTCACAGCACAGCAAACTCAGTTGCACCATTCAATTCCGCTCGTCCAGACGGGGAGAATTCAATCACTTTCATTCGATGCGACGTTTCTTATGGGATTTAATGAGCGACAAAATTTTGACCCCAAACCGAGAGGATTCTGGGATGTTTGTGGTTTTTTGGTAATAACTCTGGAAGGAAACGTCGCAGAACCATCAAGGTGGTACTCGTACTGCTCGCCTCATCGAGAGGAATCCAAATATATGAGTTGTTAAGCTATGGGATATGAAATGGACGAACGACCAATAAAACAACATGTATTATGGGGTTGAATGCTTTTTGCTATTCACAAAATAAAACAAAAGCAGTCATGCAAATATCTGAATTTTCACAGCACAGCAAAATCAGTTGCACCATTCAATTCCGCTCGTCCAGACGGGGAGAATTCAATCACATTCATTCGATGCGACGTTTCTTGTGGGATTTAATGAGCGACAACATTTTGACCCCAAACCGAGAGAATTCTGGGATGTTTGTGGTTTTTTGGTAATAACTCTGGAAGGAAACGTCGCAGACCCATCAAGGTGGTACTCGTACTGCTCGCCTCGTCGAGAAGAATCCAAATATATGAATGTTTAAGCTATGGGATATGAAATGGACGAGCGACCAATAAAACAACATGTATTATGGGGTTGAATGCTTTTTGCTATTCACAAAATAAAACAAAAGCAGTCATGCAAATATCTGAATTTTCACAGCACAGCAAAATCAGTTGCACCATTCAATTCCGCTCGTCCAGACGGGGAGAATTCAATCACATTCATTCGATGCGACGTTTCTTATGGGATTTAATGAGCGACAACATTTTGACCCCAAACCGAGAGGATTCTGGGATGTTTGTGTTTTTTTGGTAATAACTCTGGAAGGAAACGTCGCAGACCCATCAAGGTGGTACTCGTACTGCTCGCCTCGTCGAGAGGAATCCAAATATATGAATGGTTAAGCTATGTGATATGAAATGGACGAGCGACCAATAAAACAGCATGTATTATGGGGTTGAATGCTTCTTGCTATTCACAAAATAAAACAAAAGCAGTCATGCAAATATCTGAATTTTCACAGCACAGCAAAATCAGTTGCACCATTCAATTCCGCTCGTCCAGACGGGGAGAATTCAATCACTTTCATTCGATGCGACGTTTCTTATGGGATTTAATGAGCGACAAAATTTTGACCCCAAACCGAGAGGATTCTGGGATGTTTGTGGTTTTTTGGTAATAACTCTGGAAGGAAACGTCGCAGAACCATCAAGGTGGTACTCGTACTGCTTGCCTCATCGAGAGGAATCCAAATATATGAGTTCTTAAGCTATGGGATATGAAATGGACGAACGACCAATAAAACAACATGTATTATGGGGTTGAATGCTTTTTGCTATTCACAAAATAAAACAAAAGCAGTCATGCAAATATCTGAATTTTCACAGCACAGCAAAATCAGTTGCACCATTCAATTCCGCTCGTCCAGACGGGGAGAATTCAATCAGATTCATTCGATGCGACGTTTCTTATGGGATTTAATGAGCGACAACATTTTGACCCCAAACCGAGAGGATTCTGGGATGTTTGTGTTTTTTTGGTAATAACTCTGGAAGGAAACGTCGCAGACCCATCAAGGTGGTACTCGTACTGCTCGCCTCGTCGAGA
The DNA here is from genome assembly GCF_048934315.1 of Petromyzon marinus. NCBI lineage: Eukaryota > Metazoa > Chordata > Hyperoartia > Petromyzontiformes > Petromyzontidae > Petromyzon > Petromyzon marinus. Next base: position 6,622,573 of record NC_133712.1, read on the forward strand.
GGAATCCAAATATGTGAATGGTTAAGCTATGGGATATGAAATGGACGAGCTACCAATAAAACAGCATGTATTATGGGGTTGAATGCTTTTTGCTATTTACAAAATATAACAAAAGCAGTCATGCAAATATCTGAATTTTCACAGCACAGCAAAATCAGTTGCACCATTCAATTCCGCTCGTCCAGACGGGGAGAATTCAATCACTTTCATTCGATGCGACGTTTCTTATGGGATTTAATGAGCGACAAAATTTTGACCCCAAACCGAGAGGATTCTGGGATGTTTGTGGTTTTTTGGTAATAACTCTGGAAGGAAACGTCGCAGAACCATCAAGGTGGTACTCGTACTGCTCGCCTCATCGAGAGGAATCCAAATATATGAGTTGTTAAGCTATGGGATATGAAATGGACGAACGACCAATAAAACAACATGTATTATGGGGTTGAATGCTTTTTGCTATTCACAAAATAAAACAAAAGCAGTCATGCAAATATCTGAATTTTCACAGCACAGCAAAATCAGTTGCACCATTCAATTCCGCTCGTCCAGACGGGGAGAATTCAATCACATTCATTCGATGCGACGTTTCTTATGGGATTTAATGAGCGACAAAATTTTGACCCCAAACCGAGAGGATTCTGGGATGTTTGTGGTTTTTTGGTAATAACTCTGGAAGGAAACGTCGCAGAACCATCAAGGTGGTACTCGTACTGCTCGCCTCATCGAGAGGAATCCAAATATATGAGTTCTTAAGCTATGGGATATGAAATGGACGAACGACCAATAAAACAACATGTATTATGGGGTTGAATGCTTTTTGCTATTCACAAAATAAAACAAAAGCAGTCATGCAAATATCTGAATTTTCACAGCACAGCAAAATCAGTTGCACCATTCAATTCCGCTCGTCCAGACGGGGAGAATTCAATCACATTCATTCGATGCGACGTTTCTTGTGGGATTTAATGAGCGACAACATTTTGACCCCAAACCGAGAGAATTCTGGGATGTTTGTGGTTTTTTGGTAATAACTCTGGAAGGAAACGTCGCAGACCCATCAAGGTGGTACTCGTACTGCTCGCCTCGTCGAGAAGAATCCAAATATATGAATGTTTAAGCTATGGGATATGAAATGGACGAGCGACCAATAAAACAACATGTATTATGGGGTTGAATGCTTTTTGCTATTCACAAAATAAAACAAAAGCAGTCATGCAAATATCTGAATTTTCACAGCACAGCAAAATCAGTTGCACCATTCAATTCCGCTCGTCCAGACGGGGAGAATTCAATCACATTCATTCGATGCGACGTTTCTTATGGGATTTAATGAGCGACAAAATTTTGACCCCAAACCGAGAGGATTCTGGGATGTTTGTGGTTTTTTGGTAATAACTCTGGAAGGAAACGTCGCAGAACCATCAAGGTGGTACTCGTACTGCTCGCCTCATCGAGAGGAATCCAAATATATGAGTTCTTAAGCTATGGGATATGAAATGGACGAACGACCAATAAAACAACATGTATTATGGGGTTGAATGCTTTTTGCTATTCACAAAATAAAACAAAAGCAGTCATGCAAATATCTGAATTTTCACAGCACAGCAAAATCAGTTGCACCATTCAATTCCGCTCGTCCAGACGGGGAGAATTCAATCACATTCATTCGATGCGACGTTTCTTGTGGGATTTAATGAGCGACAACATTTTGACCCCAAACCGAGAGAATTCTGGGATGTTTGTGGTTTTTTGGTAATAACTCTGGAAGGAAACGTCGCAGACCCATCAAGGTGGTACTCGTACTGCTCGCCTCGTCGAGAAGAATCCAAATATATGAATGTTTAAGCTATGGGATATGAAATGGACGAGCGACCAATAAAACAACATGTATTATGGGGTTGAATGCTTTTTGCTATTCACAAAATAAAACAAAAGCAGTCATGCAAATATCTGAATTTTCACAGCACAGCAAAATCAGTTGCACCATTCAATTCCGCTCGTCCAGACGGGGAGAATTCAATCACATTCATTCGATGCGACGTTTCTTATGGGATTTAATGAGCGACAACATTTTGACCCCAAACGGAGAGGATTCTGGGATGTTTGTGGTTTTTTGGTAATAACTCTGGAAGGAAACGTCGCAGACCCATCAAGGTGGTACTCGTACTGCTCGCCTCGTCGAGAAGAATCCAAATATATGAATGTTTAAGCTATGGGATATGAAATGGACGAGCGACCAATAAAACAACATGTATTATGGGGTTGAATGCTTTTTGCTATTCACAAAATAAAACAAAAGCAGTCATGCAAATATCTGAATTTTCACAGCACAGCAAAATCAGTTGCACCATTCAATTCCACTCGTCCAGACGGGGAGAATTCAATCACATTCATTCGATGCGACGTTTCTTATGGGATTTAATGAGCGACAAAATTTTGACCCCAAACCGAGAGGATTCTGGGATGTTTGTGGTTTTTTGGTAATAACTCTGGAAGGAAACGTCGCAGAACCATCAAGGTGGTACTCGTACTGCTCGCCTCATCGAGCGGAATCCAAATATATGAGTTGTTAAGCTATGGGATATGAAATGGACGAACGACCAATAAAACAACATGTATTATGGGGTTGAATGCTTTTTGCTATTCACAAAATAAAACAAAAGCAGTCATGCAAATATCTGAATTTTCACATCACAGCAAAATCAGTTGCACCATTCAATTCCGCTCGTCCAGACGGGGAGAATTCAATCACATTCATTCGATGCGACGTTTCTTATGGGATTTAATGAGCGACAACATTTTGACCCTAAACCGAGAGGATTCTGGGATTTTTGTGGTTTTTTGGTAATAACTCTGGAAGGACACGTCGCAGACCCATCAAGGTGGTAATCGTACTGCTCGCCTCGTCGAGAGGAATCCAAATCTATGAATGGTTAAGCTATGTGATATGAAATGAACGAGCGACCAATAAAACAACATGTATTATGGGGTTGAATGCTTTTTGCTATTCACAAAATAAAACAAAAGCAGTCATGCAAATATCTGAATTTTCACAGCACAGCAAAATCAGTTGCACCATTCAATTCCGCTCGTCCAGACGGGGAGAATTCAATCACATTCATTCGATGCGACGTTTCTTATGGGATTTAATAAGCGACAACAGTTTGACCCCAAACGGAGAGGATTCTGCGATGTTTGTGGTTTTTTGGTAATAACTCTGGAAGGAAACGTCGCAGACCCATCAAGGTGGTACTCGTACTGCTCGCCTCGTCGAGAGGAATCCAAATATATGAATGGTTAAGCTATGGGATATGAAATGGACGAGCGACCAATAAAACAGCATGTATTATGGGGTTGAATGCTTCTTGCTATTCACAAAATTAAACAAAAGCAGTCATGCAAATATCTGAATTTTCACAGCACAGCAAAATCAGTTGCACCATTCAATTCCGCTCGTCCAGACGGGGAGAATTCAATCACATTCATTCGATGCGACGTTTCTTATGGGATTTAATGAGCGACAACATTTTGACCCCAAACGGAGAGGATTCTGGGATGTTTGTGTTTTTTTGGTAATAACTCTGGAAGGAAACGTCGCAGACCCATCAAGGTGGTACTCGTACTGCTCGCCTCGTCGAGAGGAATCCAAATATATGAATGGTTAAGCTATGGGATATGAAATGGACGAGCGACCAATAAAACAGCATGTATTATGGGGTTGAATGCTTCTTGCTATTCACAAAATTAAACAAAAGCAGTCATGCAAATATCTGAATTTTCACAGCACAGCAAAATCAGTTGCACCATTCAATTCCGCTCGTCCAGACGGGGAGAATTCAATCACATTCATTCGATGCGACGTTTCTTATGGGATTTAATGAGCGACAACATTTTGACCCCAAACCGAGAGGATTCTGGGATGTTTGTGTTTTTTTGGTAATAACTCTGGAAGGAAACGTCGCAGAACCATCAAGGTGGTACTCGTACTGCTCGCCTCATCGAGAGGAATCCAAATATATGAGTTGTTAAGCTATGGGATATGAAATGGACGAACGACCAATAAAACAACATGTATTATGGGGTTGAATGCTTTTTGCTATTCACAAAATAAAACAAAAGCAGTCATGCAAATATCTGAATTTTCACAGCACAGCAAAATCAGTTGCACCATTCAATTCCGCTCGTCCAGACGGGGAGAATTCAATCACATTCATTCGATGCGACGTTTCTTGTGGGATTTAATGAGCGACAACATTTTGACCCCAAACCGAGAGAATTCTGGGATGTTTGTGGTTTTTTGGTAATAACTCTGGAAGGAAACGTCGCAGACCCATCAAGGTGGTACTCGTACTGCTCGCCTCGTCGAGAAGAATCCAAATATATGAATGTTTAAGCTATGGGATATGAAATGGACGAGCGACCAATAAAACAACATGTATTATGGGGTTGAATGCTTTTTGCTATTCACAAAATAAAACAAAAGCAGTCATGCAAATATCTGAATTTTCACAGCACAGCAAAATCAGTTGCACCATTCAATTCCGCTCGTCCAGACGGGGAGAATTCAATCACATTCATTCGATGCGACGTTTCTTATGGGATTTAATGAGCGACAACATTTTGACCCCAAACGGAGAGGATTCTGGGATGTTTGTGGTTTTTTGGTAATAACTCTGGAAGGAAACGTCGCAGACCCATCAAGGTGGTACTCGTACTGCTCGCCTCGTCGAGAAGAATCCAAATATATGAATGTTTAAGCTATGGGATATGAAATGGACGAGCGACCAATAAAACAACATGTATTATGGGGTTGAATGCTTTTTGCTATTCACAAAATAAAACAAAAGCAGTCATGCAAATATCTGAATTTTCACAGCACAGCAAAATCAGTTGCACCATTCAATTCCACTCGTCCAGACGGGGAGAATTCAATCACATTCATTCGATGCGACGTTTCTTATGGGATTTAATGAGCGACAAAATTTTGACCCCAAACCGAGAGGATTCTGGGATGTTTGTGGTTTTTTGGTAATAACTCTGGAAGGAAACGTCGCAGAACCATCAAGGTGGTACTCGTACTGCTCGCCTCATCGAGCGGAATCCAAATATATGAGTTGTTAAGCTATGGGATATGAAATGGACGAACGACCAATAAAACAACATGTATTATGGGGTTGAATGCTTTTTGCTATTCACAAAATAAAACAAAAGCAGTCATGCAAATATCTGAATTTTCACATCACAGCAAAATCAGTTGCACCATTCAATTCCGCTCGTCCAGACGGGGAGAATTCAATCACATTCATTCGATGCGACGTTTCTTATGGGATTTAATGAGCGACAACATTTTGACCCTAAACCGAGAGGATTCTGGGATTTTTGTGGTTTTTTGGTAATAACTCTGGAAGGACACGTCGCAGACCCATCAAGGTGGTAATCGTACTGCTCGCCTCGTCGAGAGGAATCCAAATCTATGAATGGTTAAGCTATGTGATATGAAATGAACGAGCGACCAATAAAACAACATGTATTATGGGGTTGAATGCTTTTTGCTATTCACAAAATAAAACAAAAGCAGTCATGCAAATATCTGAATTTTCACAGCACAGCAAAATCAGTTGCACCATTCAATTCCGCTCGTCCAGACGGGGAGAATTCAATCACATTCATTCGATGCGACGTTTCTTATGGGATTTAATAAGCGACAACAGTTTGACCCCAAACGGAGAGGATTCTGCGATGTTTGTGGTTTTTTGGTAATAACTCTGGAAGGAAACGTCGCAGACCCATCAAGGTGGTACTCGTACTGCTCGCCTCGTCGAGAGGAATCCAAATATATGAATGGTTAAGCTATGGGATATGAAATGGACGAGCGACCAATAAAACAGCATGTATTATGGGGTTGAATGCTTCTTGCTATTCACAAAATTAAACAAAAGCAGTCATGCAAATATCTGAATTTTCACAGCACAGCAAAATCAGTTGCACCATTCAATTCCGCTCGTCCAGACGGGGAGAATTCAATCACATTCATTCGATGCGACGTTTCTTATGGGATTTAATGAGCGACAACATTTTGACCCCAAACGGAGAGGATTCTGGGATGTTTGTGTTTTTTTGGTAATAACTCTGGAAGGAAACGTCGCAGACCCATCAAGGTGGTACTCGTACTGCTCGCCTCGTCGAGAGGAATCCAAATATATGAATGGTTAAGCTATGGGATATGAAATGGACGAGCGACCAATAAAACAGCATGTATTATGGGGTTGAATGCTTCTTGCTATTCACAAAATTAAACAAAAGCAGTCATGCAAATATCTGAATTTTCACAGCACAGCAAAATCAGTTGCACCATTCAATTCCGCTCGTCCAGACGGGGAGAATTCAATCACATTCATTCGATGCGACGTTTCTTATGGGATTTAATGAGCGACAACATTTTGACCCCAAACCGAGAGGATTCTGGGATGTTTGTGTTTTTTTGGTAATAACTCTGGAAGGAAACGTCGCAGAACCATCAAGGTGGTACTCGTACTGCTCGCCTCATCGAGAGGAATCCAAATATATGAGTTGTTAAGCTATGGGATATGAAATGGACGAACGACCAATAAAACAACATGTATTATGGGGTTGAATGCTTTTTGCTATTCACAAAATAAAACAAAAGCAGTCATGCAAATATCTGAATTTTCACAGCACAGCAAAATCAGTTGCACCATTCAATTCCGCTCGTCCAGACGGGGAGAATTCAATCACATTCATTCGATGCGACGTTTCTTATGGGATTTAATAAGCGACAACAGTTTGTCCCCAAACCGAAAGGATTCTGGGATGTTTGTGGTTTTTTGGTAATAACTCTGGAAGGAAACGTCGCAGACCCATCTAGGTGGTACTCGTACTGCTCGCCTCGTCGAGAGGAATCCAAATATATGAATGGTTAAGCTATGGGATATGAAATGGACGAGCGACCAATAAAACAGCATGTATTATGGGGTTGAATGCTTCTTGCTATTCACAAAATAAAACAAAAGCAGTCATGCAAATATCTGAATTTTCACAGCACAGCAAAATCAGTTGCACCATTCAATTCCGCTCGTCCAGACGGGGAGAATTCAATCACATTCATTCGATGCGACGTTTCTTATGGAATTTAATGAGCGACAACATTTTGACCCCAAACCGAGAGGATTCTGGGATGTTTGTGTTTTTTTGGTAATAACTCTGGAAGGAAACGTCGCAGACCCATCAAGGTGGTACTCGTACTGCTCGCCTCGTCGAGAGGAATCCAAATATGTGAATGGATAAGCTATGGGATATGAAATGGACGAGCTACCAATAAAACAGCATGTATTATGGGGTTGAATGCTTCTTGCTATTCACAAAATAAAACAAAAGCAGTCATGCAAATATCTGAATTTTCACAGCACAGCAAAATCAGTTGCACCATTCAATTCCGCTCGTCCAGACGGGGAGAATTCAATCACATTCATTCGATGCGACGTTTCTTATGGGATTTAATAAGCGACAACAGTTTGACCCCAAACGGAGAGGATTCTGGGATGTTTGTGGTTTTTTGGTAATAACTCTGGAAGGAAACGTCGCAGACCCATCAAGGTGGTACTCGTACTGCTCGCCTCGTCGAGAAGAATCCAAATATATGAATGTTTAAGCTATGGGATATGAAATGGACGAGCGACCAATAAAACAACATGTATTATGGGGTTGAATGCTTTTTGCTATTCACAAAATAAAACAAAAGCAGTCATGCAAATATCGGAATTTTCACAGCACAGCAAAATCAGTTGCACCATTCAATTCCGATCGTCCAGACGGGGAGAATTCAATCACTTTCATTCGATGCGACGTTTCTTATGGGATTTAATGAGCGACAAAATTTTGACCCCAAACCGAGAGGATTCTGGGATGTTTGTGGTTTTTTGGTAATAACTCTGGAAGGAAACGTCGCAGAACCATCAAGGTGGTACTCGTACTGCTCGCCTCATCGAGAGGAATCCAAATATATGAGTTCTTAAGCTATGGGATATGAAATGGACGAACGACCAATAAAACAACATGTATTATGGGGTTGAATGCTTTTTGCTATTCACAAAATAAAACAAAAGCAGTCATGCAAATATCTGAATTTTCACAGCACAGCAAAATCAGTTGCACCATTCAATTCCGCTCGTCCAGACGGGGAGAATTCAATCACATTCATTCGATGCGACGTTTCTTATGGGATTTAATAAGCGACAACAGTTTGACCCCAAACGGAGAGGATTCTGGGATGTTTGTGGTTTTTTGGTAATAACTCTGGAAGGAAACGTCGCAGACCCATCAAGGTGGTACTCGTACTGCTCGCCTCGTCGAGAAGAATCCAAATATATGAATGTTTAAGCTATGGGATATGAAATGGACGAGCGACCAATAAAACAACATGTATTATGGGGTTGAATGCTTTTTGCTATTCACAAAATAAAACAAAAGCAGTCATGCAAATATCGGAATTTTCACAGCACAGCAAAATCAGTTGCACCATTCAATTCCGATCGTCCAGACGGGGAGAATTCAATCACTTTCATTCGATGCGACGTTTCTTATGGGATTTAATGAGCGACAAAATTTTGACCCCAAACCGAGAGGATTCTGGGATGTTTGTGGTTTTTTGGTAATAACTCTGGAAGGAAACGTCGCAGAACCATCAAGGTGGTACTCGTACTGCTCGCCTCATCGAGAGGAATCCAAATATATGAGTTCTTAAGCTATGGGATATGAAATGGACGAACGACCAATAAAACAACATGTATTATGGGGTTGAATGCTTTTTGCTATTCACAAAATAAAACAAAAGCAGTCATGCAAATATCTGAATTTTCACAGCACAGCAAAATCAGTTGCACCATTCAATTACGCTCGTCCAGACGGGGAGAATTCAATCACATTCATTCGATGCGACGTTTCTTGTGGGATTTAATGAGCGACAACATTTTGACCCCAATCCGAGAGAATTCTGGGATGTTTGTGGTTTTTTGGTAATAACTCTGGAAGGAAACGTCGCAGACCCATCAAGGTGGTAGTCGTACTGCTCGCCTCGTCGAGAAGAATCCAAATATATGAATGTTTAAGCTATGGGATATGAAATGGACGAGCGACCAATAAAACAACATGTATTATGGGGTTGAATGCTTTTTGCTATTCACAAAATAAAACAAAAGCAGTCATGCAAATATCTGAATTTTCACAGCACAGCAAAATCAGTTGCACCATTCAATTCCGCTCGTCCAGACGGAGAGAATTCAATCACATTCATTCGATGCGACGTTTCTTATGGGATTTAATGAGCGACAAAATTTTGACCCCAAACCGAGAGGATTCTGGGATGTTTGTGGTTTTTTGGTAATAACTCTGGAAGGAAACGTCGCAGAACCATCAAGGTGGTACTCGTACTGCTCGCCTCATCGAGAGGAATCCAAATATATAAGTTGTTAAGCTATGGGATATTAAATGGACGAACGACCAATAAAACAACATGTATTATGGGGTTGAATGCTTTTTGCTATTCACAAAATAAAACAAAAGCAGTCATGCAAATATCTGAATTTTCACAGCACAGCAAAATCAGTTGCACCATTCAATTCCGCTCGTCCAGACGGGGAGAATTCAATCACATTCATTCGATGCGACGTTTCTTATGGGATTTAATAAGCGACAACAGTTTGTCCCCAAACCGAAAGGATTCTGGGATGTTTGTGGTTTTTTGGTAATAACTCTGGAAGGAAACGTCGCAGACCCATCTAGGTGGTACTCGTACTGCTCGCCTCGTCGAGAGGAATCCAAATATATGAATGGTTAAGCTATGGGATATGAAATGGACGAGCGACCAATAAAACAGCATGTATTATGGGGTTGAATGCTTCTTGCTATTCACAAAATAAAACAAAAGCAGTCATGCAAATATCTGAATTTTCACAGCACAGCAAAATCAGTTGCACCATTCAATTCCGCTCGTCCAGACGGGGAGAATTCAATCACATTCATTCGATGCGACGTTTCTTATGGAATTTAATGAGCGACAACATTTTGACCCCAAACCGAGAGGATTCTGGGATGTTTGTGTTTTTTTGGTAATAACTCTGGAAGGAAACGTCGCAGACCCATCAAGGTGGTACTCGTACTGCTCGCCTCGTCGAGAGGAATCCAAATATGTGAATGGTTAAGCTATGGGATATGAAATGGACGAGCTACCAATAAAACAGCATGTATTATGGGGTTGAATGCTTCTTGCTATTCACAAAATAAAACAAAAGCAGTCATGCAAATATCTGAATTTTCACAGCACAGCAAAATCAGTTGCACCATTCAATTCCGCTCGTCCAGACGGGGAGAATTCAATCACATTCATTCGATGCGACGTTTCTTATGGGATTTAATAAGCGACAACAGTTTGACCCCAAATGGAGAGGATTCTGGGATGTTTGTGGTTTTTTGGTAATAACTCTGGAAGGAAACGTCGCAGACCCATCAAGGTGGTACTCGTACTGCTCGCCTCGTCGAGAAGAATCCAAATATATGAATGTTTAAGCTATGGGATATGAAATGGACGAGCGACCAATAAAACAACATGTATTATGGGGTTGAATGCTTTTTGCTATTCACAAAATAAAACAAAAGCAGTCATGCAAATATCGGAATTTTCACAGCACAGCAAAATCAGTTGCACCATTCAATTCCGATCGTCCAGACGGGGAGAATTCAATCACTTTCATTCGATGCGACGTTTCTTATGGGATTTAATGAGCGACAAAATTTTGACCCCAAACCGAGAGGATTCTGGGATGTTTGTGGTTTTTTGGTAATAACTCTGGAAGGAAACGTCGCAGAACCATCAAGGTGGTACTCGTACTGCTCGCCTCATCGAGAGGAATCCAAATATATGAGTTCTTAAGCTATGGGATATGAAATGGACGAACGACCAATAAAACAACATGTATTATGGGGTTGAATGCTTTTTGCTATTCACAAAATAAAACAAAAGCAGTCATGCAAATATCTGAATTTTCACAGCACAGCAAAATCAGTTGCACCATTCAATTACGCTCGTCCAGACGGGGAGAATTCAATCACATTCATTCGATGCGACGTTTCTTGTGGGATTTAATGAGCGACAACATTTTGACCCCAATCCGAGAGAATTCTGGGATGTTTGTGGTTTTTTGGTAATAACTCTGGAAGGAAACGTCGCAGACCCATCAAGGTGGTAGTCGTACTGCTCGCCTCGTCGAGAAGAATCCAAATATATGAATGTTTAAGCTATGGGATATGAAATGGACGAGCGACCAATAAAACAACATGTATTATGGGGTTGAATGCTTTTTGCTATTCACAAAATAAAACAAAAGCAGTCATGCAAATATCTGAATTTTCACAGCACAGCAAAATCAGTTGCACCATTCAATTCCGCTCGTCCAGACGGAGAGAATTCAATCACATTCATTCGATGCGACGTTTCTTATGGGATTTAATGAGCGACAAAATTTTGACCCCAAACCGAGAGGATTCTGGGATGTTTGTGGTTTTTTGGTAATAACTCTGGAAGGAAACGTCGCAGAACCATCAAGGTGGTACTCGTACTGCTCGCCTCATCGAGAGGAATCCAAATATATAAGTTGTTAAGCTATGGGATATTAAATGGACGAACGACCAATAAAACAACATGTATTATGGGGTTGAATGCTTTTTGCTATTCACAAAATAAAACAAAAGCAGTCATGCAAATATCTGAATTTTCACAGCACAGCAAAATCAGTTGCACCATTCAATTCCGCTCGTCCAGACGGGGAGAATTCAATCACATTCATTCGATGCGACGTTTCTTATGGGATTTAATAAGCGACAACAGTTTGACCCCAAACGGAGAGGATTCTGGGATGTTTGTGGTTTTTTGGTAATAACTCTGGAAGGAAACGTCGCAGACCCATCAAGGTGGTACTCGTACTGCTCGCCTCGTCGAGAAGAATCCAAATATATGAATGTTTAAGCTATGGGATATGAAATGGACGAGCGACCAATAAAACAACATGTATTATGGGGTTGAATGCTTTTTGCTATTCACAAAATAAAACAAAAGCAGTCATGCAAATATCTGAATTTTCACAGCACAGCAAAATCAGTTGCACCATTCAATTCCGCTCGTCCAGACGGAGAGAATTCAATCACATTCATTCGATGCGACGTTTCTTATGGGATTTAATGAGCGACAAAATTTTGACCCCAAACCGAGAGGATTCTGGGATGTTTGTGGTTTTTTGGTAATAACTCTGGAAGGAAACGTCGCAGAACCATCAAGGTGGTACTCGTACTGCTCGCCGCATCGAGCGGAATCCAAATATATAAGTTGTTAAGCTATGGGATATGAAATGGACGAACGACCAATAAAACAACATGTATTATGGGGTTGAATGCTTTTTGCTATTCACAAAATAAAACAAAAGCAGTCATGCAAATATCTGAATTTTCACAGCACAGGAAAATCAGTTGCACCATTCAATTCCGCTCGTCCAGACGGGGAGAATTCAATCACATTCATTCGATGCGACGTTTCTTGTGGGATTTAATGAGCGACAACATTTTGACCCCAAACCGAGAGGATTCTGGGATGTTTGTGTTTTTTTGGTAATAACTCTGGAAGGAAACGTCGCAGACCCATCAAGGTGGTACTCGTACTGCTCGCCTCGTCGAGAGGAATCCAAATATGTGAACGGTTAAGCTATGGGATATGAAATGGACGAGCTACCAATAAAACAGCATGTATTATGGGGTTGAATGCTTCTTGCTATTCACAAAATAAAACAAAAGCAGTCATGCAAATATCTGAATTTTCACAGCACAGCAAAATCAGTTGCACCATTCAATTCCGCTCGTCCAGACGGGGAGAATTCAATCACATTCATTCGATGCGACGTTTCTTATGGGATTTAATGAGCGACAAAATTTTGACCCCAAACCGAGAGGATTCTGGGATGTTTGTGGTTTTTTGGTAATAACTCTGGAAGGAAACGTCGCAGAACCATCAAGGTGGTACTCGTACTGCTCGCCTCATCGAGCGGAATCCAAATATATAAGTTGTTAAGCTATGGGATATGAAATGGACGAACGACCAATAAAACAACATGTATTATGGGGTTGAATGCTTTTTGCTATTCACAAAATAAAACAAAAGCAGTCATGCAAATATCTGAATTTTCACAGCACAGGAAAATCAGTTGCACCATTCAATTCCGCTCGTCCAGACGGGGAGAATTCAATCACATTCATTCGATGCGACGTTTCTTGTGGGATTTAATGAGCGACAACATTTTGACCCCAAACCGAGAGGATTCTGGGATGTTTGTGTTTTTTTGGTAATAACTCTGGAAGGAAACGTCGCAGACCCATCAAGGTGGTACTCGTACTGCTCGCCTCGTCGAGAGGAATCCAAATATGTGAACGGTTAAGCTATGGGATATGAAATGGACGAGCTACCAATAAAACAGCATGTATTATGGGGTTGAATGCTTCTTGCTATTCACAAAATAAAACAAAAGCAGTCATGCAAATATCTGAATTTTCACAGCACAGCAAAATCAGTTGCACCATTCAATTCCGCTCGTCCAGACGGGGAGAATTCAATCACATTCATTCGATGCGACGTTTCTTATGGGATTTAATGAGCGACAACATTTTGACCCTAAACCGAGAGGATTCTGGGATTTTTGTGGTTTTTTGGTAATAACTCTGGAAGGACACGTCGCAGACCCATCAAGGTGGTAATCGTACTGCTCGCCTCGTCGAGAGGAATCCAAATATATGAATGGTTAAGCTATGTGATATGAAATGAACGAGCGACCAATGAAACAACATGTATTATGGGGTTGAATGCTTTTTGCTATTCACAAAATAAAACAAAAGCAGTCATGCAAATATCTGAATTTTCACAGCACAGCAAAATCAGTTGCACCATTCAATTCCGCTCGTCCAGACGGGGAGAATTCAATCACATTCATTCGATGCGACGTTTCTTATGGGATTTAATAAGCGACAACAGTTTGACCCCAAACGGAGAGGATTCTGGGATGTTTGTGGTTTTTTGGTAATAACTCTGGAAGGAAACGTCGCAGACCCATCAAGGTGGTACTCGTACTGCTCGCCTCGTCGAGAAGAATCCAAATATATGAATGTTTAAGCTATGGGATATGAAATGGACGAGCGACCAATAAAACAACATGTATTATGGGGTTGAATGCTTTTTGCTATTCACAAAATAAAACAAAAGCAGTCATGCAAATATCTGAATTTTCACAGCACAGCAAAATCAGTTGCACCATTCAATTCCGCTCGTCCAGACGGAGAGAATTCAATCACATTCATTCGATGCGACGTTTCTTATGGGATTTAATGAGCGACAAAATTTTGACCCCAAACCGAGAGGATTCTGGGATGTTTGTGGTTTTTTGGTAATAACTCTGGAAGGAAACGTCGCAGAACCATCAAGGTGGTACTCGTACTGCTCGCCTCATCGAGCGGAATCCAAATATATAAGTTGTTAAGCTATGGGATATGAAATGGACGAACGACCAATAAAACAACATGTATTATGGGGTTGAATGCTTTTTGCTATTCACAAAATAAAACAAAAGCAGTCATGCAAATATCTGAATTTTCACAGCACAGGAAAATCAGTTGCACCATTCAATTCCGCTCGTCCAGACGGGGAGAATTCAATCACATTCATTCGATGCGACGTTTCTTGTGGGATTTAATGAGCGACAACATTTTGACCCCAAACGGAGAGGATTCTGGGATGTTTGTGGTTTTTTGGTAATAACTCTGGAAGGAAACGTCGCAGACCCATCAAGGTGGTACTCGTACTGCTCGCCTCGTCGAGAGGAATCCAAATATATGAATGGTTAAGCTATGTGATATGAAATGAACGAGCGACCAATGAAACAACATGTATTATGGGGTGGAATGCTTTTTGCTATTCACAAAATAAAACAAAAGCAGTCATGCAAATATCTGAATTTTCACAGCACAGCAAAATCAGTTGCACCATTCAATTCCGCTCGTCCAGACGGGGAGAATTCAATCACATTCATTCGATGCGACGTTTCTTATGGGATTTAATAAGCGACAACAGTTTGACCCCAAACGGAGAGGATTCTGGGATGTTTGTGGTTTTTTGGTAATAACTCTGGAAGGAAACGTCGCAGACCCATCAATGTGGTACTCGTACTGCTCGCCTCATCGAGCGGAATCCAAATATATAAGTTGTTAAGCTATGGGATATGAAATGGACGAACGACCAATAAAACAACATGTATTATGGGGTTGAATGCTTTTTGCTATTCACAAAATAAAACAAAAGCAGTCATGCAAATATCTGAATTTTCACAGCACAGGAAAATCAGTTGCACCATTCAATTCCGCTCGTCCAGACGGGGAGAATTCAATCACATTCATTCGATGCGACGTTTCTTGTGGGATTTAATGAGCGACAACATTTTGACCCCAAACCGAGAGGATTCTGGGATGTTTGTGTTTTTTTGGTAATAACTCTGGAAGGAAACGTCGCAGACCCATCAAGGTGGTACTCGTACTGCTCGCCTCGTCGAGAGGAATCCAAATATGTGAACGGTTAAGCTATGGGATATGAAATGGACGAGCTACCAATAAAACAGCATGTATTATGGGGTTGAATGCTTCTTGCTATTCACAAAATAAAACAAAAGCAGTCATGCAAATATCTGAATTTTCACAGCACAGCAAAATCAGTTGCACCATTCAATTCCGCTCGTCCAGACGGGGAGAATTCAATCACATTCATTCGATGCGACGTTTCTTATGGGATTTAATGAGCGACAACATTTTGACCCTAAACCGAGAGGATTCTGGGATTTTTGTGGTTTTTTGGTAATAACTCTGGAAGGACACGTCGCAGACCCATCAAGGTGGTAATCGTACTGCTCGCCTCGTCGAGAGGAATCCAAATATATGAATGGTTAAGCTATGTGATATGAAATGAACGAGCGACCAATGAAACAACATGTATTATGGGGTTGAATGCTTTTTGCTATTCACAAAATAAAACAAAAGCAGTCATGCAAATATCTGAATTTTCACAGCACAGCAAAATCAGTTGCACCATTCAATTCCGCTCGTCCAGACGGGGAGAATTCAATCACATTCATTCGATGCGACGTTTCTTATGGGATTTAATAAGCGACAACAGTTTGACCCCAAACGGAGAGGATTCTGGGATGTTTGTGGTTTTTTGGTAATAACTCTGGAAGGAAACGTCGCAGACCCATCAAGGTGGTACTCGTACTGCTCGCCTCGTCGAGAAGAATCCAAATATATGAATGTTTAAGCTATGGGATATGAAATGGACGAGCGACCAATAAAACAACATGTATTATGGGGTTGAATGCTTTTTGCTATTCACAAAATAAAACAAAAGCAGTCATGCAAATATTTGAATTTTCACAGCACAGCAAAATCAGTTGCACCATTCAATTCCGCTCGTCCAGACGGAGAGAATTCAATCACATTCATTCGATGCGACGTTTCTTATGGGATTTAATGAGCGACAAAATTTTGACCCCAAACCGAGAGGATTCTGGGATGTTTGTGGTTTTTTGGTAATAACTCT
Organism: Petromyzon marinus; assembly: GCF_048934315.1. Classification (NCBI taxonomy): domain Eukaryota; kingdom Metazoa; phylum Chordata; class Hyperoartia; order Petromyzontiformes; family Petromyzontidae; genus Petromyzon; species Petromyzon marinus. Next base: position 6,639,260 of record NC_133712.1, read on the forward strand.
GGAAGGAAACGTCGCAGAACCATCAAGGTGGTACTCGTACTGCTCGCCTCATCGAGCGGAATCCAAATATATAAGTTGTTAAGCTATGGGATATGAAATGGACGAACGACCAATAAAACAACATGTATTATGGGGTTGAATGCTTTTTGCTATTCACAAAATAAAACAAAAGCAGTCATGCAAATATCTGAATTTTCACAGCACAGGAAAATCAGTTGCACCATTCAATTCCGCTCGTCCAGACGGGGAGAATTCAATCACATTCATTCGATGCGACGTTTCTTGTGGGATTTAATGAGCGACAACATTTTGACCCCAAACCGAGAGGATTCTGGGATGTTTGTGTTTTTTTGGTAATAACTCTGGAAGGAAACGTCGCAGACCCATCAAGGTGGTACTCGTACTGCTCGCCTCGTCGAGAGGAATCCAAATATGTGAACGGTTAAGCTATGGGATATGAAATGGACGAGCTACCAATAAAACAGCATGTATTATGGGGTTGAATGCTTCTTGCTATTCACAAAATAAAACAAAAGCAGTCATGCAAATATCTGAATTTTCACAGCACAGCAAAATCAGTTGCACCATTCAATTCCACTCGTCCAGACGGGGAGAATTCAATCACATTCATTCGATGCGACGTTTCTTATGGGATTTAATGAGCGACAACATTTTGACCCTAAACCGAGAGGATTCTGGGATTTTTGTGGTTTTTTGGTAATAACTCTGGAAGGACACGTCGCAGACCCATCAAGGTGGTAATCGTACTGCTCGCCTCGTCGAGAGGAATCCAAATATATGAATGGTTAAGCTATGTGATATGAAATGAACGAGCGACCAATGAAACAACATGTATTATGGGGTTGAATGCTTTTTGCTATTCACAAAATAAAACAAAAGCAGTCATGCAAATATCTGAATTTTCACAGCACAGCAAAATCAGTTGCACCATTCAATTCCGCTCGTCCAGACGGGGAGAATTCAATCACATTCATTCGATGCGACGTTTCTTATGGGATTTAATAAGCGACAACAGTTTGACCCCAAACGGAGAGGATTCTGGGATGTTTGTGGTTTTTTGGTAATAACTCTGGAAGGAAACGTCGCAGACCCATCAAGGTGGTACTCGTACTGCTCGCCTCGTCGAGAGGAATCCAAATATATGAATGGTTAAGCTATGTGATATGAAATGAACGAGCGACCAATGAAACAACATGTATTATGGGGTGGAATGCTTTTTGCTATTCACAAAATAAAACAAAAGCAGTCATGCAAATATCTGAATTTTCACAGCACAGCAAAATCAGTTGCACCATTCAATTCCGCTCGTCCAGACGGGGAGAATTCAATCACATTCATTCGATGCGACGTTTCTTATGGGATTTAATAAGCGACAACAGTTTGACCCCAAACGGAGAGGATTCTGGGATGTTTGTGGTTTTTTGGTAATAACTCTGGAAGGAAACGTCGCAGACCCATCAAGGTGGTACTCGTACTGCTCGCCTCGTCGAGAGGAATCCAAATATGTGAACGGTTAAGCTATGGGATATGAAATGGACGAGCTACCAATAAAACAGCATGTATTATGGGGTTGAATGCTTCTTGCTATTCACAAAATAAAACAAAAGCAGTCATGCAAATATCTGAATTTTCACAGCACAGCAAAATCAGTTGCACCATTCAATTCCGCTCGTCCAGACGGGGAGAATTCAATCACATTCATTCGATGCGACGTTTCTTATGGGATTTAATGAGCGACAACATTTTGACCCTAAACCGAGAGGATTCTGGGATTTTTGTGGTTTTTTGGTAATAACTCTGGAAGGACACGTCGCAGACCCATCAAGGTGGTAATCGTACTGCTCGCCTCGTTGAGAGGAATCCAAATATATGAATGGTTAAGCTATGTGATATGAAATGAACGAGCGACCAATGAAACAACATGTATTATGGGGTTGAATGCTTTTTGCTATTCACAAAATAAAACAAAAGCAGTCATGCAAATATCTGAATTTTCACAGCACAGCAAAATCAGTTGCACCATTCAATTCCGCTCGTCCAGACGGGGAGAATTCAATCACATTCATTCGATGCGACGTTTCTTATGGGATTTAATAAGCGACAACAGTTTGACCCCAAACGGAGAGGATTCTGGGATGTTTGTGGTTTTTTGGTAATAAATCTGGAAGGAAACGTCGCAGACCCATCAAGGTGGTACTCGTACTGCTCGCCTCGTCGAGAGGAATCCAAATATATGAATGGTTAAGCTATGTGATATGAAATGAACGAGCGACCAATGAAACAACATGTATTATGGGGTGGAATGCTTTTTGCTATTCACAAAATAAAACAAAAGCAGTCATGCAAATATCTGAATTTTCACAGCACAGCAAAATCAGTTGCACCATTCAATTCCGCTCGTCCAGACGGGGAGAATTCAATCACATTCATTCGATGCGACGTTTCTTATGGGATTTAATAAGCGACAACAGTTTGACCCCAAACGGAGAGGATTCTGGGATGTTTGTGGTTTTTTGGTAATAACTCTGGAAGGAAACGTCGCAGACCCATCAAGGTGGTACTCGTACTGCTCGCCTCGTCGAGAGGAATCCAAATATGTGAACGGTTAAGCTATGGGATATGAAATGGACGAGCTACCAATAAAACAGCATGTATTATGGGGTTGAATGCTTCTTGCTATTCACAAAATAAAACAAAAGCAGTCATGCAAATATCTGAATTTTCACAGCACAGCAAAATCAGTTGCACCATTCAATTCCGCTCGTCCAGACGGGGAGAATTCAATCACATTCATTCGATGCGACGTTTCTTATGGGATTTAATGAGCGACAACATTTTGACCCTAAACCGAGAGGATTCTGGGATTTTTGTGGTTTTTTGGTAATAACTCTGGAAGGACACGTCGCAGACCCATCAAGGTGGTAATCGTACTGCTCGCCTCGTTGAGAGGAATCCAAATATATGAATGGTTAAGCTATGTGATATGAAATGAACGAGCGACCAATGAAACAACATGTATTATGGGGTTGAATGCTTTTTGCTATTCACAAAATAAAACAAAAGCAGTCATGCAAATATCTGAATTTTCACAGCACAGCAAAATCAGTTGCACCATTCAATTCCGCTCGTCCAGACGGGGAGAATTCAATCACATTCATTCGATGCGACGTTTCTTATGGGATTTAATAAGCGACAACAGTTTGACCCCAAACGGAGAGGATTCTGGGATGTTTGTGGTTTTTTGGTAATAAATCTGGAAGGAAACGTCGCAGACCCATCAAGGTGGTACTCGTACTGCTCGCCTCGTCGAGAGGAATCCAAATATATGAATGGTTAAGCTATGTGATATGAAATGAACGAGCGACCAATGAAACAACATGTATTATGGGGTGGAATGCTTTTTGCTATTCACAAAATAAAACAAAAGCAGTCATGCAAATATCTGAATTTTCACAGCACAGCAAAATCAGTTGCACCATTCAATTCCGCTCGTCCAGACGGGGAGAATTCAATCACATTCATTCGATGCGACGTTTCTTATGGGATTTAATAAGCGACAACAGTTTGACCCCAAACGGAGAGGATTCTGGGATGTTTGTGGTTTTTTGGTAATAACTCTGGAAGGAAACGTCGCAGACCCATCAAGGTGGTACTCGTACTGCTCGCCTCGTCGAGAGGAATCCAAATATATGAATGGTTAAGCTATGGGATATGAAATGGACGAGCGACCAATAAAACAGCATGTATTATGGGGTTGAATGCTTCTTGCTATTCACAAAATTAAACAAAAGCAGTCATGCAAATATCTGAATTTTCACAGCACAGCAAAATCAGTTGCACCATTCAATTCCGCTCGTCCAGACGGGGAGAATTCAATCACATTCATTCGATGCGACGTTTCTTATGGGATTTAATGAGCGACAACATTTTGACCCCAAACCGAGAGGATTCTGGGATGTTTGTGTTTTTTGGTAATAACTCTGGAAGGAAACGTCGCAGAACCATCAAGGTGGTACTCGTACTGCTCGCCTCATCGAGAGGAATCCAAATATATGAGTTGTTAAGCTATGGGATATGAAATGGACGAACGACCAATAAAACAACATGTATTATGGGGTTGAATGCTTTTTGCTATTCACAAAATAAAACAAAAGCAGTCATGCAAATATCTGAATTTTCACAGCACAGCAAAATCAGTTGCACCATTCAATTCCGCTCGTCCAGACGGGGAGAATTCAATCACATTCATTCGATGCGACGTTTCTTATGGGATTTAATAAGTGACAACAGTTTGACCCCAAACCGAGAGGATTCTGGGATGTTTGTGGTTTTTTGGTAATAACTCTGGAAGGAAACGTCGCAGACCCATCTAGGTGGTACTCGTACTGCTCGCCTCGTCGAGAGGAATCCAAATATATGAATGGTTAAGCTATGGGATATGAAATGGACGAGCGACCAATAAAACAGCATGTATTATGGGGTTGAATGCTTCTTGCTATTCACAAAATAAAACAAAAGCAGTCATGCAAATATCTGAATTTTCACAGCACAGCAAAATCAGTTGCACCATTCAATTCCGCTCGTCCAGACGGGGAGAATTCAATCACATTCATTCGATGCGACGTTTCTTATGGGATTTAATGAGCGACAACATTTTGACCCTAAACCGAGAGGATTCTGGGATTTTTGTGGTTTTTTGGTAATAACTCTGGAAGGACACGTCGCAGACCCATCAAGGTGGTAATCGTACTGCTCGCCTCGTCGAGAGGAATCCATATATATGAATGGTTAAGCTATGTGATATGAAATGAACGAGCGACCAATGAAACAACATGTATTATGGGGTTGAATGCTTTTTGCTATTCACAAAATAAAACAAAAGCAGTCATGCAAATATCTGAATTTTCACAGCACAGCAAAATCAGTTGCACCATTCAATTCCGCTCGTCCAGACGGGGAGAATTCAATCACATTCATTCGATGCGACGTTTCTTATGGGATTTAATAAGCGACAACAGTTTGACCCCAAACGGAGAGGATTCTGGGATGTTTGTGGTTTTTTGGTAATAACTCTGGAAGGAAACGTCGCAGACCCATCAAGGTGGTACTCGTACTGCTCGCCTCGTCGAGAGGAATCCAAATATATGAATGGTTAAGCTATGGGATATGAAATGAACGAGCGACCAATGAAACAACATGTATTATGGGGTGGAATGCTTTTTGCTATTCACAAAATAAAACAAAAGCAGTCATGCAAATATCTGAATTTTCACAGCACAGCAAAATCAGTTGCACCATTCAATTCCGCTCGTCCAGACGGGGAGAATTCAATCACATTCATTCGATGCGACGTTTCTTATGGGATTTAATAAGCGACAACAGTTTGACCCCAAACGGAGAGGATTCTGGGATGTTTGTGGTTTTTTGGTAATAACTCTGGAAGGAAACGTCGCAGACCCATCAAGGTGGTACTCGTACTGCTCGCCTCGTCGAGAGGAATCCAAATATATGAATGGTTAAGCTATTTGATATGAAATAAACGAGCGACCAATGAAACAACATGTATTATGGGGTGGAATGCTTTTTGCTATTCACAAAATAAAACAAAAGCAGTCATGCAAATATCTGAATTTTCACAGCACAGCAAAATCAGTTGCACCATTCAATTCCGCTCGTCCAGACGGGGAGAATTCAATCACATTCATTCGATGCGACGTTTCTTATGGGATTTAATAAGCGACAACAGTTTGACCCCAAACGGAGAGGATTCTGGGATGTTTGTGGTTTTTTGGTAATAACTCTGGAAGGAAACGTCGCAGACCCATCAAGGTGGTACTCGTACTGCTCGCCTCGTCGAGCGGAATCCAAATATATGAATGGTTAAGCTATGGGATATGAAATGGACGAGCGACCAATAAAACAGCATGTATTATGGGGTTGAATGCTTCTTGCTATTCACAAAATTAAACAAAAGCAGTCATGCAAATATCTGAATTTTCACAGCACAGCAAAATCAGTTGCACCATTCAATTCCGCTCGTCCAGACGGGGAGAATTCAATCACATTCATTCGATGCGACGTTTCTTATGGGATTTAATGAGCGACAACATTTTGACCCCAAACCGAGAGGATTCTGGGATGTTTGTGTTTTTTGGTAATAACTCTGGAAGGAAACGTCGCAGAACCATCAAGGTGGTACTCGTACTGCTCGCCTCGTCGAGAGGAATCCAAATATATGAATGGTTAAGCTATGTGATATGAAATGAACGAGCGACCAATGAAACAACATGTATTATGGGGTGGAATGCTTTTTGCTATTCACAAAATAAAACAAAAGCAGTCATGCAAATATCTGAATTTTCACAGCACAGCAAAATCAGTTGCACCATTCAATTCCGCTCGTCCAGACGGGGAGAATTCAATCACATTCATTCGATGCGACGTTTCTTATGGGATTTAATAAGCGACAACAGTTTGACCCCAAACGGAGAGGATTCTGGGATGTTTGTGGTTTTTTGGTAATAACTCTGGAAGGAAACGTCGCAGACCCATCAAGGTGGTACTCGTACTGCTCGCCTCGTCGAGAGGAATCCAAATATATGAATGGTTAAGCTATGTGATATGAAATAAACGAGCGACCAATGAAACAACATGTATTATGGGGTGGAATGCTTTTTGCTATTCACAAAATAAAACAAAAGCAGTCATGCAAATATCTGAATTTTCACAGCACAGCAAAATCAGTTGCACCATTCAATTCCGCTCGTCCAGACGGGGAGAATTCAATCACATTCATTCGATGCGACGTTTCTTATGGGATTTAATAAGCGACAACAGTTTGACCCCAAACGGAGAGGATTCTGGGATGTTTGTGGTTTTTTTGTAATAACTCTGGAAGGAAACGTCGCAGACCCATCAAGGTGGTACTCGTACTGCTCGCCTCGTCGAGAGGAATCCAAATATATGAATGGTTAAGCTATGGGATATGAAATGGACGAGCGACCAATAAAACAGCATGTATTATGGGGTTGAATGCTTCTTGCTATTCACAAAATTAAACAAAAGCAGTCATGCAAATATCTGAATTTTCACAGCACAGCAAAATCAGTTGCACCATTCAATTCCGCTCGTCCAGACGGGGAGAATTCAATCACATTCATTCGATGCGACGTTTCTTATGGGATTTAATGAGCGACAACATTTTGACCCCAAACCGAGAGGATTCTGGGATGTTTGTGTTTTTTGGTAATAACTCTGGAAGGAAACGTCGCAGAACCATCAAGGTGGTACTCGTACTGCTCGCCTCATCGAGAGGAATCCAAATATATGAGTTGTTAAGCTATGGGATATGAAATGGACGAACGACCAATAAAACAACATGTATTATGGGGTTGAATGCTTTTTGCTATTCACAAAATAAAACAAAAGCAGTCATGCAAATATCTGAATTTTCACAGCACAGCAAAATCAGTTGCACCATTCAATTCCGCTCGTCCAGACGGGGAGAATTCAATCACATTCATTCGATGCGACGTTTCTTATGGGATTTAATAAGTGACAACAGTTTGACCCCAAACCGAGAGGATTCTGGGATGTTTGTGGTTTTTTGGTAATAACTCTGGAAGGAAACGTCGCAGACCCATCTAGGTGGTACTCGTACTGCTCGCCTCGTCGAGAGGAATCCAAATATATGAATGGTTAAGCTATTGGATATGAAATGGACGAGCGACCAATAAAACAGCATGTATTATGGGGTTGAATGCTTCTTGCTATTCACAAAATAAAACAAAAGCAGTCATGCAAATATCTGAATTTTCACAGCACAGCAAAATCAGTTGCACCATTCAATTCCGCTCGTCCAGACGGGGAGAATTCAATCACATTCATTCGATGCGACGTTTCTTATGGGATTTAATGAGCGACAACATTTTGACCCTAAACCGAGAGGATTCTGGGATTTTTGTGGTTTTTTGGTAATAACTCTGGAAGGACACGTCGCAGACCCATCAAGGTGGTAATCGTACTGCTCGCCTCGTCGAGAGGAATCCATATATATGAATGGTTAAGCTATGTGATATGAAATGAACGAGCGACCAATGAAACAACATGTATTATGGGGTTGAATGCTTTTTGCTATTCACAAAATAAAACAAAAGCAGTCATGCAAATATCTGAATTTTCACAGCACAGCAAAATCAGTTGCACCATTCAATTCCGCTCGTCCAGACGGGGAGAATTCAATCACATTCATTCGATGCGACGTTTCTTATGGGATTTAATAAGCGACAACAGTTTGACCCCAAACGGAGAGGATTCTGGGATGTTTGTGGTTTTTTGGTAATAACTCTGGAAGGAAACGTCGCAGACCCATCAAGGTGGTACTCGTACTGCTCGCCTCGTCGAGAGGAATCCAAATATATGAATGGTTAAGCTATGTGATATGAAATGGACGAGCGACCAATAAAACAGCATGTATTATGGGGTTGAATGCTTCTTGCTATTCACAAAATTAAACAAAAGCAGTCATGCAAATATCTGAATTTTCACAGCACAGCAAAATCAGTTGCACCATTCAATTCCGCTCGTCCAGACGGGGAGAATTCAATCACATTCATTCGATGCGACGTTTCTTATGGGATTTAATGAGCGACAACATTTTGACCCTAAACCGAGAGGATTCTGGGATTTTTGTGGTTTTTTGGTAATAACTCTGGAAGGACACGTCGCAGACCCATCAAGGTGGTAATCGTACTGCTCGCCTCGTCGAGAGGAATCCAAATATATGAATGGTTAAGCTATGTGATATGAAATGAACGAGCGACCAATGAAACAACATGTATTATGGGGTTGAATGCTTTTTGCTATTCACAAAATAAAACAAAAGCAGTCATGCAAATATCTGAATTTTCACAGCACAGCAAAATCAGTTGCACCATTCAATTCCGCTCGTCCAGACGGGGAGAATTCAATCACATTCATTCGATGCGACGTTTCTTATGGGATTTAATAAGCGACAACAGTTTGACCCCAAACGGAGAGGATTCTGGGATGTTTGTGGTTTTTTGGTAATAACTCTGGAAGGAAACGTCGCAGACCCATCAAGGTGGTACTCGTACTGCTCGCCTCGTCGAGAGGAATCCAAATATATGAATGGTTAAGCTATGTGATATGAAATGGACGAGCGACCAATAAAACAGCATGTATTATGGGGTTGAATGCTTCTTGCTATTCACAAAATTAAACAAAAGCAGTCATGCAAATATCTGAATTTTCAAAGCACAGCAAAATCAGTTGCACCATTCAATTCCGCTCGTCCAGACGGGGAGAATTCAATCACATTCATTCGATGCGACGTTTCTTATGGAATTTAATGAGCGACAACATTTTGACCCTAAACCGAGAGGATTCTGGGATTTTTGTGGTTTTTTGGTAATAACTCTGGAAGGACACGTCGCAGACCCATCAAGGTGGTAATCGTACTGCTCGCCTCGTCGAGAGGAATCCAAATATATGAATGGTTAAGCTATGTGATATGAAATGAACGAGCGACCAATGAAACAACATGTATTATGGGGTTGAATGCTTTTTGCTATTCACAAAATAAAACAAAAGCAGTCATGCAAATATCTGAATTTTCACAGCACAGCAAAATCAGTTGCACCATTCAATTCCGCTCGTCCAGACGGGGAGAATTCAATCACATTCATTCGATGCGACGTTTCTTATGGGATTTAATAAGCGACAACAGTTTGACCCCAAACGGAGAGGATTCTGGGATGTTTGTGGTTTTTTGGTAATAACTCTGGAAGGAAACGTCGCAGACCCATCAAGGTGGTACTCGTACTGCTCGCCTCGTCGAGAGGAATCCAAATATATGAATGGTTAAGCTATGGGATATGAAATGGACGAGCGACCAATAAAACAGCATGTATTATGGGGTTGAATGCTTCTTGCTATTCACAAAATTAAACAAAAGCAGTCATGCAAATATCTGAATTTTCGCAGCACAGCAAAATCAGTTGCACCATTCAATTCCGCTCGTCCAGACGGGGAGAATTCAATCACATTCATTCGATGCGACGTTTCTTATGGGATTTAATGAGCGACAACATTTTGACCCCAAACCGAGAGGATTCTGGGATGTTTGTGTTTTTTGGTAATAACTCTGGAAGGAAACGTCGCAGACCCATCAAGGTGGTACTCGTACTGCTCGCCTCATCGAGAGGAATCCAAATATATGAGTTGTTAAGCTATGGGATATGAAATGGACGAACGACCAATAAAACAGCATGTATTATGGGGTTGAATGCTTTTTGCTATTCACAAAATAAAACAAAAGCAGTCATGCAAATATCTGAATTTTCACAGCACAGCAAAATCAGTTGCACCATTCAATTCCGCTCGTCCAGACGGGGAGAATTCAATCACATTCATTCGATGCGACGTTTCTTATGGGATTTAATGAGCGACAACATTTTGACCCTAAACCGAGAGGATTCTGGGATTTTTGTGGTTTTTTGGTAATAACTCTGGAAGGACACGTCGCAGACCCATCAAGGTGGTAATCGTACTGCTCGCCTCGTCGAGAGGAATCCAAATATATGAATGGTTAAGCTATGTGATATGAAATGAACGAGCGACCAATGAAACAACATGTATTATGGGGTTGAATGCTTTTTGCTATTCACAAAATAAAACAAAAGCAGTCATGCAAATATCTGAATTTTCACAGCACAGCAAAATCAGTTGCACCATTCAATTCCGCTCGTCCAGACGGGGAGAATTCAATCACATTCATTCGATGCGACGTTTCTTATGGGATTTAATAAGCGACAACAGTTTGACCCCAAACGGAGAGGATTCTGGGATGTTTGTGGTTTTTTGGTAATAACTCTGGAAGGAAACGTCGCAGACCCATCAAGGTGGTACTCGTACTGCTCGCCTCGTCGAGAGGAATCCAAATATATGAATGGTTAAGCTATGTGATATGAAATGGACGAGCGACCAACAAAACAGCATGTATTATGGGGTTGAATGCTTCTTGCTATTCACAAAATAAAACAAAAGCAGTCATGCAAATATCTGAATTTTCACAGCACAGCAAAATCAGTTGCACCATTCAATTCCGCTCGTCCAGACGGGGAGAATTCAATCACATTCATTCGATGCGACGTTTCTTATGGGATTTAATGAGCGACAACATTTTGACCCTAAACCGAGAGGATTCTGGGATTTTTGTGGTTTTTTGGTAATAACTCTGGAAGGACACGTCGCAGACCCATCAAGGTGGTAATCGTACTGCTCGCCTCGTCGAGAGGAATCCAAATATATGAATGGTTAAGCTATGTGATATGAAATGAACGAGCGACCAATGAAACAACATGTATTATGGGGTTGAATGCTTTTTGCTATTCACAAAATAAAACAAAAGCAGTCATGCAAATATCTGAATTTTCACAGCACAGCAAAATCAGTTGCACCATTCAATTCCGCTCGTCCAGACGGGGAGAATTCAATCACATTCATTCGATGCGACGTTTCTTATGGGATTTAATAAGCGACAACAGTTTGACCCCAAACGGAGAGGATTCTGGGATGTTTGTGGTTTTTTGGTAATAACTCTGGAAGGAAACGTCGCAGACCCATCAAGGTGGTACTCGTACTGCTCGCCTCGTCGAGAGGAATCCAAATATATGAATGGTTAAGCTATGGGATATGAAATGGACGAGCGACCAATAAAACAGCATGTATTATGGGGTTGAATGCTTCTTGCTATTCACAAAATTAAACAAAAGCAGTCATGCAAATATCTGAATTTTCACAGCACAGCAAAATCAGTTGCACCATTCAATTCCGCTCGTCCAGACGGGGAGAATTCAATCACATTCATTCGATGCGACGTTTCTTATGGGATTTAATGAGCGACAACATTTTGACCCCAAACCGAGAGGATTCTGGGATGTTTGTGTTTTTTGGAAAATAACTCTGGAAGGAAACGTCGCAGACCCATCAAGGTGGTACTCGTACTGCTCGCCTCATCGAGAGGAATCCAAATATATGAGTTGTTAAGCTATGGGATATGAAATGGACGAACGACCAATAAAACAGCATGTATTATGGGGTTGAATGCTTTTTGCTATTCACAAAATAAAACAAAAGCAGTCATGCAAATATCTGAATTTTCACAGCACAGCAAAATCAGTTGCACCATTCAATTCCGCTCGTCCAGACGGGGAGAATTCAATCACATTCATTCGATGCGACGTTTCTTATGGGATTTAATGAGCGACAACATTTTGACCCTAAACCGAGAGGATTCTGGGATTTTTGTGGTTTTTTGGTAATAACTCTGGAAGGACACGTCGCAGACCCATCAAGGTGGTAATGGTACTGCTCGCCTCGTCGAGAGGAATCCAAATATATGAATGGTTAAGCTATGTGATATGAAATGAACGAGCGACCAATGAAACAACAAGTATTATGGGGTTGAATGCTTTTTGCTATTCACAAAATAAAACAAAAGCAGTCATGCAAATATCTGAATTTTCACAGCACAGCAAAATCAGTTGCACCATTCAATTCCGCTCGTCCAGACGGGGAGAATTCAATCACATTCATTCGATGCGACGTTTCTTATGGGATTTAATAAGCGACAACAGTTTGACCCCAAACGGAGAGGATTCTGGGATGTTTGTGGTTTTTTGGTAATAACTCTGGAAGGAAACGTCGCAGACCCATCAAGGTGGTACTCGTACTGCTCGCCTCGTCGAGAGGAATCCAAATATATGAATGGTTAAGCTATGTGATATGAAATGGACGAGCGACCAATAAAACAGCATGTATTATGGGGTTGAATGCTTCTTGCTATTCACAAAATAAAACAAAAGCAGTCATGCAAATATCTGAATTTTCACAGCACAGCAAAATCAGTTGCACCATTCAATTCCGCTCGTCCAGACGGGGAGAATTCAATCACATTCATTCGATGCGACGTTTCTTATGGGATTTAATGAGCGACAACATTTTGACCCTAAACCGAGAGGATTCTGGGATTTTTGTGGTTTTTTGGTAATAACTCTGGAAGGACACGTCGCAGACCCATCAAGGTGGTAATCGTACTGCTCGCCTCATCGAGAGGAATCCAAATATATGAATGGTTAAGCTATGTGATATGAAATGAACGAGCGACCAATGAAACAACATGTATTATGGGGTTGAATGCTTTTTGCTATTCACAAAATAAAACAAAAGCAGTCATGCAAATATCTGAATTTTCACAGCACAGCAAAATCAGTTGCACCATTCAATTCCGCTCGTCCAGACGGGGAGACTTCAATCACATTCATTCGATGCGACGTTTCTTATGGGATTTAATAAGCGACAACAGTTTGACCCCAAACGGAGAGGATTCTGGGATGTTTGTGGTTTTTTGGTAATAACTCTGGAAGGAAACGTCGCAGACCCATCAAGGTGGTACTCGTACTGCTCGCCTCGTCGAGAGGAATCCAAATATATGAATGGTTAAGCTATGGGATATGAAATGGACGAGCGACCAATAAAACAGCATGTATTATGGGGTTGAATGCTTCTTGCTATTCACAAAATTAAACAAAAGCAGTCATGCAAATATCTGAATTTTCACAGCACAGCAAAATCAGTTGCACCATTCAATTCCGCTCGTCCAGACGGGGAGAATTCAATCACATTCATTCGATGCGACGTTTCTTATGGGATTTAATGAGCGACAACATTTTGACCCCAAACCGAGAGGATTCTGGGATGTTTGTGTTTTTTGGTAATAACTCTGGAAGGAAACGTCGCAGACCCATCAAGGTGGTACTCGTACTGCTCGCCTCATCGAGAGGAATCCAAATATATGAGTTGTTAAGCTATGGGATATGAAATGGACGAACGACCAATAAAACAGCATGTATTATGGGGTTGAATGCTTTTTGCTATTCACAAAATAAAACAAAAGCAGTCATGCAAATATCTGAATTTTCACAGCACAGCAAAATCAGTTGCACCATTCAATTCCGCTCGTCCAGACGGGGAGAATTCAATCACATTCATTCGATGCGACGTTTCTTATGGGATTTAATAAGCGACAACAGTTTGACCCCAAACGGAGAGGATTCTGGGATGTTTGTGGTTTTTTGGTAATAACTCTGGAAGGAAACGTCGCAGACCCATCAAGGTGGTACTCGTACTGCTCGCCTCGTCGAGAGGAATCCAAATATATGAATGGTTAAGCTATGTGATATGAAATGGACGAGCGACCAATAAAACAGCATGTATTATGGGGTTGAATGTTTCTTGCTATTCACAAAATTAAACAAAAGCAGTCATGCAAATATCTGAATTTTCACAGCACAGCAAAATCAGTTGCACCATTCAATTCCGCTCGTCCAGACGGGGAGAATTCAATCACATTCATTCGATGCGACGTTTCTTATGGGATTTAATGAGCGACAACATTTTGACCCCAAACCGAGAGGATTCTGGGATGTTTGTGTTTTTTTGGTAATAACTCTGGAAGGAAACGTCGCAGAACCATCAAGGTGGTACTCGTCCTGCTCGCCTCATCGAGAGGAATCCAAATATATGAGTTGTTAAGCTATGGGATATGAAATGGACGAACGACCAATAAAACAACATGTATTATGGGGTTGAATGCTTTTTGCTATTCACAAAATAAAACAAAAGCAGTCATGCAAATATCTGAATTTTCACAGCACAGCAAAATCAGTTGCACCATTAAATTCCACTCGTCCAGACGGGGAGAATTCAATCACATTCATTCGATGCGACGTTTCTTATGGGATTTAATAAGCGACAACAGTTTGACCCCAAACCGAGAGGATTCTGGGATGTTTGTGGTTTTTTGGTAATAACTCTGGAAGGAAACGTCGCAGACCCATCTAGGTGGTACTCGTACTGCTCGCCTCGTCGAGAGGAATCCAAATATATGAATGGTTAAGCTATGGGATATGAAATGGACGAGCGACCAATAAAACAGCATGTATTATGGGGTTGAATGCTTCTTGCTATTCACAAAATAAAACAAAAGCAGTCATGCAAATATCTGAATTTTCACAGCACAGCAAAATCAGTTGCACCATTCAATTCCGCTCGTCCAGACGGGGAGAATTCAATCACATTCATTCGATGCGACGTTTCTTATGGAATTTAATGAGCGACAACATTTTGACCCCAAACCGAGAGGATTCTGGGATGTTTGTGTTTTTTTGGTAATAACTCTGGAAGGAAACGTCGCAGACCCATCAAGGTGGTACTCGTACTGCTCGCCTCGTCGAGAGGAATCCAAATATGTGAATGGTTAAGCTATGGGATATGAAATGGACGAGCTACTAATAAAACAGCATGTATTATGGGGTTGAATGCTTTTTGCTATTCACAAAATAAAACAAAAGCAGTCATGCAAATATCTGAATTTTCACAGCACAGCAAACTCAGTTGCACCATTCAATTCCGCTCGTCCAGACGGGGAGAATTCAATCACTTTCATTCGATGCGACGTTTCTTATGGGATTTAATGAGCGACAAAATTTTGACCCCAAACCGAGAGGATTCTGGGATGTTTGTGGTTTTTTGGTAATAACTCTGGAAGGAAACGTCGCAGAACCATCAAGGTGGTACTCGTACTGCTCGCCTCATCGAGAGGAATCCAAATATATGAGTTGTTAAGCTATGGGATATGAAATGGACGAACGACCAATAAAACAACATGTATTATGGGGTTGAATGCTTTTTGCTATTCACAAAATAAAACAAAAGCAGTCATGCAAATATCTGAATTTTCACAGCACAGCAAAATCAGTTGCACCATTCAATTCCGCTCGTCCAGATGGGGAGAATTCAATCACATTCATTCGATGCGACGTTTCTTGTGGGATTTAATGAGCGACAACATTTTGACCCCAAACCGAGAAAATTCTGGGATGTTTGTGGTTTTTTGGTAATAACTCTGGAAGGAAACGTCGCAGACCCATCAAGGTGGTACTCGTACTGCTCGCCTCGTCGAGAAGAATCCAAATATATGAATGTTTAAGCTATGGGATATGAAATGGACGAGCGACCAATAAAACAACATGTATTATGGGGTTGAATGCTTTTTGCTATTCACAAAATAAAACAAAAGCAGTCATGCAAATATCTGAATTTTCACAGCACAGCAAAATCAGTTGCACCATTCAATTCCGCTCGTCCAGACGGGGAGAATTCAATCACATTCATTCGATGCGACGTTTCTTATGGGATTTAATAAGCGACAACAGTTTGACCCCAAACGGAGAGGATTCTGGGATGTTTGTGGTTTTTTGGTAATAACTCTGGAAGGAAACGTCGCAGACCCATCAAGGTGGTACTCGTACTGCTCGCCTCGTCGAGAGGAATCCAAATATATGAATGGTTAAGCTATGGGATATGAAATGGACGAGCGACCAATAAAACAGCATGTATTATGGGGTTGAATGCTTCTTGCTATTCACAAAATTAAACAAAAGCAGTCATGCAAATATCTGAATTTTCACAGCACAGCAAAATCAGTTGCACCATTCAATTCCGCTCGTCCAGACGGGGAGAATTCAATCACATTCATTCGATGCGACGTTTCTTATGGGATTTAATGAGCGACAACATTTTGACCCCAAACCGAGAGGATTCTGGGATGTTTGTGTTTTTTGGTAATAACTCTGGAAGGAAACGTCGCAGAACCATCAAGGTGGTACTCGTCCTGCTCGCCTCATCGAGAGGAATCCAAATATATGAGTTGTTAAGCTATGGGATATGAAATGGACGAACGACCAATAAAACAACATGTATTATGGGGTTGAATGCTTTTTGCTATTCACAAAATAAAACAAAAGCAGTCATGCAAATATCTGAATTTTCACAGCACAGCAAAATCAGTTGCACCATTCAATTCCGCTCGTCCAGACGGGGAGAATTCAATCACATTCATTCGATGCGACGTTTCTTATGGGATTTAATAAGCGACAACAGTTTGACCCCAAACCGAGAGGATTCTGGGATGTTTGTGGTTTTTTGGTAATAACTCTGGAAGGAAACGTCGCAGACCCATCTAGGTGGTACTCGTACTGCTCGCCTCGTCGAGAGGAATCCAAATATATGAATGGTTAAGCTATGGGATATGAAATGGACGAGCGACCAATAAAACAGCATGTATTATGGGGTTGAATGCTTCTTGCTATTCACAAAATAAAACAAAAGCAGTCATGCAAATATCTGAATTTTCACAGCACAGCAAAATCAGTTGCACCATTCAATTCCGTTCGTCCAGACGGGGAGAATTCAATCACATTCATTCGATGCGACGTTTCTTATGGGATTTAATGAGCGACAACATTTTGACCCTAAACCGAGAGGATTCTGGGATTTTTGTGGTTTTTTGGTAATAACTCTGGAAGGACACGTCGCAGACCCATCAAAGTGGTAATCGTACTGCTCGCCTCGTCGAGAGGAATCCATATATATGAATGGTTAAGCTATGTGATATGAAATGAACGAGCGACCAATGAAACAACATGTATTATGGGGTTGAATGCTTTTTGCTATTCACAAAATAAAACAAAAGCAGTCATGCAAATATCTGAATTTTCACAGCACAGCAAAATCAGTTGCACCATTCAATTCCGCTCGTCCAGACGGGGAGAATTCAATCACATTCATTCGATGCGACGTTTCTTATGGGATTTAATAAGCGACAACAGTTTGACCCCAAACGGAGAGGATTCTGGGATGTTTGTGGTTTTTTGGTAATAACTCTGGAAGGAAACGTCGCAGACCCATCAAGGTGGTACTCGTACTGCTCGCCTCGTCGAGAGGAATCCAAATATATGAATGGTTAAGCTATGTGATATGAAATGGACGAGCGACCAATAAAACAGCATGTATTATGGGGTTGAATGCTTCTTGCTATTCACAAAATAAAAAAAAGCAGTCATGCAAATATCTGAATTTTCACAGCACAGCAAAATCAGTTGCACCATTCAATTCCGCTCGTCCAGACGGGGAGAATTCAATCACATTCATTCGATGCGACGTTTCTTATGGGATTTAATGAGCGACAACATTTTGACCCCAAACCGAGAGGATTCTGGGATGTTTGTGTTTTTTTGGTAATAACTCTGGAAGGAAACGTCGCAGAACCATCAAGGTGGTACTCGTCCTGCTCGCCTCATCGAGAGGAATCCAAATATATGAGTTGTTAAGCTATGGGATATGAAATGGACGAACGACCAATAAAACAACATGTATTATGGGGTTGAATGCTTTTTGCTATTCACAAAATAAAACAAAAGCAGTCATGCAAATATCTGAATTTTCACAGCACAGCAAAATCAGTTGCACCATTCAATTCCGCTCGTCCAGACGGGGAGAATTCAATCACATTCATTCGATGCGACGTTTCTTATGGGATTTAATAAGCGACAACAGTTTGACCCCAAACCGAGAGGATTCTGGGATGTTTGTGGTTTTTTGGTAATAACTCTGGAAGGAAACGTCGCAGACCCATCTAGGTGGTACTCGTACTGCTCGCCTCGTCGAGAGGAATCCAAATATATGAATGGTTAAGCTATGGGATATGAAATGGACGAGCGACCAATAAAACAGCATGTATTATGGGGTTGAATGCTTCTTGCTATTCACAAAATAAAACAAAAGCAGTCATGCAAATATCTGAATTTTCACAGCACAGCAAAATCAGTTGCACCATTCAATTCCGCTCGTCCAGACGGGGAGAATTCAATCACATTCATTCGATGCGACGTTTCTTATGGAATTTAATGAGCGACAACATTTTGACCCCAAACCGAGAGGATTCTGGGATGTTTGTGTTTTTTTGGTAATAACTCTGGAAGGAAACGTCGCAGACCCATCAAGGTGGTACTCGTACTGCTCGCCTCGTCGAGAGGAATCCAAATATGTGAATGGTTAAGCTATGGGATATGAAATGGACGAGCTACTAATAAAACAGCATGTATTATGGGGTTGAATGCTTTTTGCTATTCACAAAATAAAACAAAAGCAGTCATGCAAATATCTGAATTTTCACAGCACAGCAAACTCAGTTGCACCATTCAATTCCGCTCGTCCAGACGGGGAGAATTCAATCACTTTCATTCGATGCGACGTTTCTTATGGGATTTAATGAGCGACAAAATTTTGACCCCAAACCGAGAGGATTCTGGGATGTTTGTGGTTTTTTGGTAATAACTCTGGAAGGAAACGTCGCAGAACCATCAAGGTGGTACTCGTACTGCTCGCCTCATCGAGAGGAATCCAAATATATGAGTTGTTAAGCTATGGGATATGAAATGGACGAACGACCAATAAAACAACATGTATTATGGGGTTGAATGCTTTTTGCTATTCACAAAATAAAACAAAAGCAGTCATGCAAATATCTGAATTTTCACAGCACAGCAAAATCAGTTGCACCATTCAATTCCGCTCGTCCAGATGGGGAGAATTCAATCACATTCATTCGATGCGACGTTTCTTGTGGGATTTAATGAGCGACAACATTTTGACCCCAAACCGAGAAAATTCTGGGATGTTTGTGGTTTTTTGGTAATAACTCTGGAAGGAAACGTCGCAGACCCATCAAGGTGGTACTCGTACTGCTCGCCTCGTCGAGAAGAATCCAAATATATGAATGTTTAAGCTATGGGATATGAAATGGACGAGCGACCAATAAAACAACATGTATTATGGGGTTGAATGCTTTTTGCTATTCACAAAATAAAACAAAAGCAGTCATGCAAATATCTGAATTTTCACAGCACAGCAAAATCAGTTGCACCATTCAATTCCGCTCGTCCAGACGGGGAGAATTCAATCACATTCATTCGATGCGACGTTTCTTATGGGATTTAATAAGCGACAACAGTTTGACCCCAAACGGAGAGGATTCTGGGATGTTTGTGGTTTTTTGGTAATAACTCTGGAAGGAAACGTCGCAGACCCATCAAGGTGGTACTCGTACTGCTCGCCTCGTCGAGAGGAATCCAAATATATGAATGGTTAAGCTATCGGATATGAAATGGACGAGCGACCAATAAAACAGCATGTATTATGGGGTTGAATGCTTCTTGCTATTCACAAAATTAAACAAAAGCAGTCATGCAAATATCTGAATTTTCACAGCACAGCAAAATCAGTTGCACCATTCAATTCCGCTCGTCCAGACGGGGAGAATTCAATCACATTCATTCGATGCGACGTTTCTTATGGGATTTAATGAGCGACAACATTTTGACCCCAAACCGAGAGGATTCTGGGATGTTTGTGTTTTTTGGTAATAACTCTGGAAGGAAACGTCGCAGAACCATCAAGGTGGTACTCGTCCTGCTCGCCTCATCGAGAGGAATCCAAATATATGAGTTGTTAAGCTATGGGATATGAAATGGACGAACGACCAATAAAACAACATGTATTATGGGGTTGAATGCTTTTTGCTATTCACAAAATAAAACAAAAGCAGTCATGCAAATATCTGAATTTTCACAGCACAGCAAAATCAGTTGCACCATTCAATTCCGCTCGTCCAGACGGGGAGAATTCAATCACATTCATTCGATGCGACGTTTCTTATGGGATTTAATAAGCGACAACAGTTTGACCCCAAACCGAGAGGATTCTGGGATGTTTGTGGTTTTTTGGTAATAACTCTGGAAGGAAACGTCGCAGACCCATCTAGGTGGTACTCGTACTGCTCGCCTCGTCGAGAGGAATCCAAATATATGAATGGTTAAGCTATGGGATATGAAATGGACGAGCGACCAATAAAACAGCATGTATTATGGGGTTGAATGCTTCTTGCTATTCACAAAATAAAACAAAAGCAGTCATGCAAATATCTGAATTTTCACAGCACAGCAAAATCAGTTGCACCATTCAATTCCGTTCGTCCAGACGGGGAGAATTCAATCACATTCATTCGATGCGACGTTTCTTATGGGATTTAATGAGCGACAACATTTTGACCCTAAACCGAGAGGATTCTGGGATTTTTGTGGTTTTTTGGTAATAACTCTGGAAGGACACGTCGCAGACCCATCAAGGTGGTAATCGTACTGCTCGCCTCGTCGAGAGGAATCCATATATATGAATGGTTAAGCTATGTGATATGAAATGAACGAGCGACCAATGAAACAACATGTATTATGGGGTTGAATGCTTTTTGCTATTCACAAAATAAAACAAAAGCAGTCATGCAAATATCTGAATTTTCACAGCACAGCAAAATCAGTTGCACCATTCAATTCCGCTCGTCCAGACGGGGAGAATTCAATCACATTCATTCGATGCGACGTTTCTTATGGGATTTAATAAGCGACAACAGTTTGACCCCAAACGGAGAGGATTCTGGGATGTTTGTGGTTTTTTGGTAATAACTCTGGAAGGAAACGTCGCAGACCCATCAAGGTGGTACTCGTACTGCTCGCCTCGTCGAGAGGAATCCAAATATATGAATGGTTAAGCTATGTGATATGAAATGGACGAGCGACCAATAAAACAGCATGTATTATGGGGTTGAATGCTTCTTGCTATTCACAAAATAAAAAAAAGCAGTCATGCAAATATCTGAATTTTCACAGCACAGCAAAATCAGTTGCACCATTCAATTCCGCTCGTCCAGACGGGGAGAATTCAATCACATTCATTCGATGCGACGTTTCTTATGGGATTTAATGAGCGACAACATTTTGACCCCAAACCGAGAGGATTCTGGGATGTTTGTGTTTTTTTGGTAATAACTCTGGAAGGAAACGTCGCAGAACCATCAAGGTGGTACTCGTACTGCTCGCCTCATCGAGAGGAATCCAAATGTATGAGTTGTTAAGCTATGGGATATGAAATGGACGAACGACCAATAAAACAACATGTATTATGGGGTTGAATGCTTTTTGCTATTCACAAAATAAAACAAAAGCAGTCATGCAAATATCTGAATTTTCACAGCACAGCAAAATCAGTTGCACCATTCAATTCCGCTCGTCCAGACGGGGAGAATTCAATCACATTCATTCGATGCGACGTTTCTTATGGGATTTAATAAGCGACAACAGTTTGACCCCAAACCGAGAGGATTCTGGGATGTTTGTGGTTTTTTGGTAATAACTCTGGAAGGAAACGTCGCAGACCCATCTAGGTGGTACTCGTACTGCTCGCCTCGTCGAGAGGAATCCAAATATATGAATGGTTAAGCTATGGGATATGAAATGGACGAGCGACCAATAAAACAGCATGTCTTATGGGGTTGAATGCTTCTTGCTATTCACAAAATAAAACAAAAGCAGTCATGCAAATATCTGAATTTTCACAGCACAGCAAAATCAGTTGCACCATTCAATTCCGCTCGTCCAGACGGGGAGAATTCAATCACATTCATTCGATGCGACGTTTCTTATGGAATTTAATGAGCGACAACATTTTGACCCCAAACCGAGAGGATTCTGGGATGTTTGTGTTTTTTTGGTAATAACTCTGGAAGGAAACGTCGCAGACCCATCAAGGTGGTACTCGTACTGCTCGCCTCGTCGAGAGGAATCCAAATATGTGAATGGTTAAGCTATGGGATATGAAATGGACGAGCTACCAATAAAACAGCATGTATTATGGGGTTGAATGCTTTTTGCTATTCACAAAATAAAACAAAAGCAGTCATGCAAATATCTGAATTTTCACAGCACAGCAAACTCAGTTGCACCATTCAATTCCGCTCGTCCAGACGGGGAGAATTCAATCACTTTCATTCGATGCGACGTTTCTTATGGGATTTAATGAGCGACAAAATTTTGACCCCAAACCGAGAGGATTCTGGGATGTTTGTGGTTTTTTGGTAATAACTCTGGAAGGAAACGTCGCAGAACCATCAAGGTGGTACTCGTACTGCTCGCCTCATCGAGAGGAATCCAAATATATGAGTTGTTAAGCTATGGGATATGAAATGGACGAACGACCAATAAAACAACATGTATTATGGGGTTGAATGCTTTTTGCTATTCACAAAATAAAACAAAAGCAGTCATGCAAATATCTGAATTTTCACAGCACAGCAAAATCAGTTGCACCATTCAATTCCGCTCGTCCAGATGGGGAGAATTCAATCACATTCATTCGATGCGTCGTTTCTTGTGGGATTTAATGAGCGACAACATTTTGACCCCAAACCGAGAAAATTCTGGGATGTTTGTGGTTTTTTGGTAATAACTCTGGAAGGAAACGTCGCAGACCCATCAAGTTGGTACTCGTACTGCTCGCCTCGTCGAGAAGAATCCAAATATATGAATGTTTAAGCTATGGGATATGAAATGGACGAGCGACCAATAAAACAACATGTATTATGGGGTCTCTCATTTACCATGCCTCCTGTGTGTTCCCCACGTCCCTAAGTCGCTTGTATCGCTGCATTGTCTTGGTGTCCTTGTAATTCCCGTGTCTCAAAGTCCATGTATCTCCTTGGCACTCAACTACCCCTGTGCCTCCACATGTCCCTGTCTCCCCATGTCTCACCATGCCAAAGGGGTTGACGAACGTCTGCAGGACACGCGCTGCCTTCATCTGGGACGTGGAGCTCTGAGCAGTGCGAGCCTCGTTCTGCTGCTCTTCGCTGTCCTGCACACCACAGCAGAGCGCAGAGCGCTACAGCACATCGCAGCGCACTACAGCAACATGACAGCAATTTCAGCACAGCTCAGAATGCGACAGCACACAAGAGAACGCACAGAACGCCCCAGCACATGATGGCTAACACAGCAAACACAGCACGGTACAGAAAGCTACAGCACACGAGATCACACACAGTGCTTTCGCCAGCGGTGTGGGAGATGAGACATGGGTTGGTTGTGGTCGTGTGAGGATGTTGGGCTCACGTCAAACAGGGTGAGGACCGGGCGCGTGGCAGGCACCGCCCTCCGTGCTCCCTCCACTGCACCACACAAAGACAAAAGTCAAAGATCCTCAATAAAGCCTTGAAAAGACTTTTAGGGCAAGTGCTGTTAGCGAGCATCTACGAAGGTCAGCACAGAACACGAAGGGGATGGGAGGACCAACACTACACCCAGCCACCTTTGTCTCCCCAGTGCTGATGCTTTACACGCACTGAGTACTCATTTAAGGCTGAATTAATCTAAGGGAGCCCCAGGACCGGTTTAGATATTCGTCACCGGTGTTGGCCATAAGCAGCAATCGAACTTGGGTCGCCAGGTTAATAGTGCAGCACGCTAACCAGCTAAACTACTGCTGTTCGTCGTGACCGGGAATGGAACTTAGGCCATCAGGAACGTGCCACTACACACTACCACTGCACAACCGTTCTCTAGTGACATACAGACATACGCTAGCACAGAAGATGCACAGAGATACAGACTGAACAATACACACGTGAACACACTCACCCACACACGCGCAATAATATACACGGCCACACACCTGTTGCAACCGCTGACACACAAGACATACGCATGCAGACAGGCAAATAAAGACACGTTAACACCTGTTTGACCACTAGTGGGCGGTATATACTCCGCGAAGGGACAGTCCTTTCTAACTACTGGTCGTAGGTTGGTTTCCTCAAGGTCCTTTCCCAGTCTGTTGGTCAGTAGTTGAGTGGTCCATATTTCTGCTGGACGCTTGGTTTCGTTCTTGATTGTCCGTGACAGGTCGTTGAGTTCTTCTGTTATCATTTGAATTCCTGTAAAGTCTTCAACTTCTTCATCTTCTGGATCCCTATGCTGCTCCGGCATTGACTGTGCCCATATTTGTCGGGATTCAAGGTTCATGACGGGTTTAAGGCGATTCAGTAGTTCGATCCCAATGATCAGCTCTTTTCCTGGGTTCTGCACGACATATAGTGGATGGCTCATGTTGACTTTGTTGAACGTGAGCTTCATCATGACCTTGCCCAATGGCCGCATGTGGGTCCCTTCGCATCCTGAGTAGGTGAGCCTACTTGGCATCATCTGTAACGTTTCATTCTTCCTCTGGACGGCAGTCTGGAGTTCATCAAACATGTCTCTGGATATCATGGATATTTCTGCTCCCGTTTCACAAAGGCCCTGGCTGGTCAGGGTGTCTTGCAGTATTACTTCCACGTGGACTCGTCCGACCGGTCCTACGGGAATTAATTCCCCCAGATGGTACCCTTTACCCTCTGGTACCACCTCGGTGACTGCTTTGGGGTTTCTTGAGTTTCTTATGTTCTCTTGGGCTATCTTTGCGTTGGGTGCGTCCTCTTCCTGCGTGTGTTCTGTTGGTATTCTTGTCTTGGCTGTTCGCATGGGAGTCTTCATACTCTCTTGATGTTCTCTTTCCATCCGAATATAGTGAGCGTATCGACTCCTGTTGGCTGCCTGTGGTCTATGCCCCATTGCTAGCGGAGGCGGCAGTGGGAGACGATATGGGGATTGGTTCGGTGGGCGTCGGCCTCCGCGGGGTAGGTATGATCCGTCATTCGCTCTCCATCCTCCATAGTTCCAAGATCCGCCCTCTTCTATATTCCAGGGCTGTGGCGGCCGTGGGTGCCAGGTCCCCCATGACCCGTTGTCCGGCGTGTTGCTGCTGAGTTTTGATCCTAGTGGATTTGGCGCCCTCTCCTGGGGTGTTTCATGTTCGTTCCGGGTGGTTCTGTTGTTATTCCCTGGAGACTCGTTTCCCTCCAGATTGAGACGTTCTTTGTCTTTGGTGATGATGTGTGTTTTAGCTGTGCTAGTGGTTCTCCGTCCGTTCACCCAGGCCGTGTGGGCCTTGCTTTCAATCTGGGGCAAAGAGGCAGTCTCGGGGTCTAGCATCGTTCCTACTATCTTCACTATTTCAGGTCTTAGTGATTGGAAGAACATAACTTTTAATATCTTCCCTTCTTCCTGGGCGTTGTCCACGTCACCTGCGGAATTTGCTCTCTTGAGGCGTAGGAGATAATCTCGTGGGTCTTCGTCCGCACGCTGAGTCATCAATTTTGCCGCGTTCAATCCTTCAGATAGTGTGGAGTATTCCCCAAATCTATTAACTACTGCTCGGCTTAATTGCTTAAAATCGCTCTTGACCCTATTTGGCAGGGATGTTACCCATGGTCTGGCGGTTTCATGTAAGCTCCTTGACAATAAACATGCTTTTTCTGCTGATTTACCCAGACCCCGGATCTTAGCCTCCTGTCCTACTGTAGCTATGTGGTTGTGTATATCCCTGGTTTTGTTGTGTGGATCGAAATAGGGAATTATGACGAGCGCTTTGTCCATCAATTTCAGAGTCTTACTACTGAATGAGTATTCGGACAGTTGATCGTCGTCAGAGGCGTCAGATTCAGAGGATTTGTCACTCGAGCTGTCCCTGCCTTCGCTATCACTACTGTCATGTTTCCCGTGTCTGTGTCGTGGTCTCCCTCTGTCCGAGGAGGATTCGTATCTGTCCCGTGGCTTGTGTCCCTTATTTCTCTTATGTGGGTCTTGTGATCCATGCCTGTGGGTTGGTGTGCGTGATCTCCTTGAGCTGTGTCTATGTGGTGAGTGTTTTTGTCCTTGACCTTCACGCCGTCTACTATGTGTGTGGTGGCTGCTAGGTGATGTGCTGTGTTTATGTTTGTCTTGTGCTACATGGTTGTCGGGATTCCTGTGTTTGTCATTTGTGGTGCGGGTGGTTTTGCGTTGGTAATTTGTATGTGTCGTGCATTTCTCTGGTGAGCTGTCCCTTGTACCCGTGTTATGTTGGTCATGTTTGCGTGAGGTGCGTTTCTCTGGTGAGCTGTCTGAGCTATCTGCATCTGATGGGTCATGTTGGCGTGATGTACGCCTTCCTGGAGAGTGATCCCTGCTGTAGGTTCCACGTCGGTCATGCTTACGTGAGGTGCGTTTTCCAAGTGAGCTGTCTCTGTCATCTGCACCATGTCGGTCGCACTTGCGTAGCGTGCGTCTTTCTGGTGAGCTGACTGAGCTATCTGGAACTGGTTGGTCATGTTTGCGCGAGGTGCGCTTCTCCGGAGAGTAGTCCCTGCCATAGATTCCACGTCGGTCGTGCCTGCGTGGAAGGAGTCTACCAAGTGAGCTGTCTCTGTCATCTGCATCATGTCGGTCGTACTTGCGTAGCGTGCGTCTTTCTGGTGAGTTGTCTATGTCATGTTGCTCGTTTCGCCCCAGCTCCGCCCTTTGTCGCTCTATCAGTACAGAATACCCTGGTGACTTAGGGTTAATATTTTGCCTCTCTCTAACCTCGGGGTGGTCGGCCTCCTGTTTTCCTGTTTGTGTCCGTATTTCCCCTTCCCTCTCCTCGATTTGCGAGGGGGTTTCTTTATCAAAATCGCTTTGCATGGTAGCCAAGTTCATATAATTCGCTTTAAAGTTTAATGAGTGTGGATTGGTGTGTTTATAGTTTAGGTTCCCGAGTTCATATCTCATCGCAGGAAACAGATCTTACGCAAAAATTTCAGGAAAGAATCACACGACCACTTCTGTATTAATCAATTTATTTTCTAATTAAACCTTAACTATAATATGTATGTGAACTCTCAATCTCAGAACTTCAACACGGTATCCACACGGTATCAAGACAGTATCATCAACGACTGTACGATTTCACTTTGATAACACATGGACCCCGCATAAAGCGATGGTTGTTAGTGAAAGAGAGTTATTAGAACTTGCAAATGCTATACTAAACAAAAACCTTAACTTTATAATGAATGATTATACTTGAATTGTCCCCGCAGTATCGCACTCGTTATTGATCATAGATCATATGCAACCCTTATCACGTTGTTAGCACATTGGGTCACAGAACAGGTGATTATTCTGTAGAGTACGCGTGTACGTGCGGCGATTACGAACGAAAGGTACTTTAAAGATTATACGGCGGTAAGAAAAACAATTAAAACAGTTATTATTCTTAAAGGCACAAATCTCAACAGATACATCGGCAGATTATCTGACTACATAATGGCTTGGAGTAAGGGCATGCGATGCTGTGCTCCTTTCCCCTGAAGATCTTACCTGATACCAAGTTTTAATTGATTGTGGACCAGATCGCCTGATGAGGATCTGGTGGGACACACTCTTCCCCACAAGAGCGTGGCTCTACGGAAGAAGGTGTCAAAAATCAATTCGTATTGATGGATCTGTTGAATATTCATGCGATTAAGAGTACAGCCCACTAAATAGTAAAGAGGACAACTATGGATATACTTATAACGACGGGTGGTTGTCACTCGGTCTCGATGTGACGCCTTCACAGCCACTGATGGCCGATAGACTTGAGTGTTGGCTTCTGGTTAAGGACCCGTGTATGTTTGAGTGACATGAATTGTTTTGAATAGTCAGTGTTCGGAGTCGATCTTTGTGTAAAACAGACGCCTGCTTGTCGTGTGGTGAGGGGGCGGTGCGCGTCATACGTATAAGTCAATTCGGCGGTCACCGTGTTGAACGGATTCGGATGTCGTCGATACGCTGCTGCAGTTCAGAACGCGGTCGGTAGATGGCGGCCACAGCTCGCTCGCAGCGTGCACGGTGGTTGAGTGTTGACCCGGGTGCGCACTCGGCTGGCGATGCACGGTGTGCACGCAGCCTCGTCGCCAAACAGCGACCCTCACCACCCCGGCGGCAGCAGAGACCTCCGCGTCGGCAGAGGCTGACCCACGCAGGGGCGAGTTGAGCTGTCAAGCGGGTCTTGCCCGCCTGCAGATGAGATTGGGAGCCGCTCCGATGAGTCGAGCCCCCGATGGCCGGCTCCGGTGAGCCGATCGAACTCATCTGAGTTCCGATGAACTGCGGACGAGTCGAGCCGACCCGCTGGTCGCAGATCGCTCCTGAGTCGACCCCCTGGTCGAACTGAGGTTTCCATGCTCAGGATCCTCTTTTTATGCCCAAAAATCCCTTCACTCGGATCCTGCCCACAAGGCGGGGTTTCTTTCGATTTTTGCTGTGTCAGGATTTGTCCGTATGTATCTGCGTCCGTGTGTGTGTCCGTACGTGTGTCAGTGTGTGTCCTTGTGTGGATCACCCACGGTATATTCCGTTGTCATACTCCTACCATAAAACCCACAAGTAAAACAATCAAATGTTATAAATTGTCTCGAATGCGCCTCCCTGTCTGGGTGCACAACCTGGAGGGAGGGGCGATATTCCCTCCGACTTTCACCGACGCAGAAAGAAACGGTTAAGGTTTGTAAAGTTAACATTTATGCCTCACAGTTTCACAGTTATGCTCTGTATGTAACCCAAGTTCTGGGTTACCTTCCAGAGTTGTTTCTCCTACCATGGAGAAACAACCCCCTGAGATTCTGATCAAAACCATCACGTTACCATACATAGCAGGCGTTACCAAAAATATTTTCAAAATTCTAAACAAACACAAGATCCAGGTCCGATTCAGTACAATACACAAAATACGTGATCTGATCCCATCCGTAAAGGATGTCATTCCTGACTTACAGTACCCTGGTGTCTACAAACTGAGTTGCATTTGTGGTGATTGCTATATTGGGGAAACGAAGCAATGTATCTGACCGCATTCACGAGCACAAGTCAGATTTGAAACACGATAGGACAAATTCTTCTGCTGTGGCTGATCATTGCTACCAAAGTACTCTGCAAGCCATCTGGATACCACCAAAGATTTGTCCATGAATCCATCCAGATATACAAACATAGTCGTAACTTCAACCAAGAGGATGGTTTAAAATTGAGCATTCATTGGAAGGATGTTATTAATCAAGTAAAACTTTAGCTGCTTTAGAGTTTATATTCATATCCATATCTCCGGTCTTTTACTCCCAGCCTTACACACTACCATCACTAGGAAATTTGACGTGCAATGTTTCAATCGTGCAAATTTGTCCCCCATCCCACTCTCCCCCGCCCCCCGCCGCCCCCCGCCGCCCCCCCCCCCCCATCCGTTGTACATGAGTACCATGGCCAGGAGCTTCAATAATCTCCGTCCCCCAACACTCACCCCCCTCCCTACCCTGCATCCGTCCTCCCTGGCTCCTCCCCCCTTCTTACCATTTATAATCGCTTGTCACAAATAGCTCTCTCTACTCACCATAGTATTTTTTACTGTGGCTGTTCCACCTGATGACGGAAGCTTGTGTTGCCTCCGAAACGTCGTGATTTGATTTAGTTGTTTTCATTGTTTTTTTTACTTTTTACCAACGTGACTTTACCGAAGGAACCAGAGTATACTTAACAATATTAAAACATTTAATTCCCACTCACAACCAACATCAGTGATGATAATCTGAATGGGTCCTGGGCCTCTCCTAGGTCAACTCGGCCTCAAATGAGTACCCGGTGCGGTGTGTGTAAACATCGCTACTGTTGAGTCAAAGGCGACCTTCATAAACGCTGTGAAGGCAGGCCATACAGGGGATCGTTGTCGTGTATGTTTTTGTGTGAGTGCGCTTACATGCCCCCTTGTGTGTGAAATTGTTGGGATCCATTATGCGCCTTCCGACAAACAAGCCAGCATCATCGGGAATCAAGGCAAGTTAAGTTAAAACTGATTTTTCTTTCTATTTACCAACATTTATTTGGTATGTTATGTATAATATAGTATTTATTACAGTATAAAATGCAAATGTACAATATTTTTTATGTGTTTAACAATGTTTCCCTTTTAAAAATGATAAAACAATTTATAGCAATGAGTTATGTGCATTTAAATATAATACATTTTTGACGACCGTCTTATAAACCGTTCGACTTATGAACAGGTGATAAGTCGAGGGCTGCCCATATATTTGACAATATTAAAACATTTAATCCCCCTCACCACTTCCCCCACAACAACAGACGAACTTAATAAGAGCGCGTCCGAACCGATGCAATCTCTTGCGGATGGTTGGTGATTGGGATTTGGGGACCTCAATAATTTTTTCTGCACTGTCCATGTCACTCTGTACCATGGCTTTCATTTGTTCAGCATCGTGAGGCTTAGAGTCTGCCTTAACCGTGCTCTCGGACTCCAGGAGAGGGTTAACAGTGTCGTCTGCGTTTATAGGCAGAGACAATATGGAGCCCATGCTCGTCTCGGCTCCATTTTGGGTCGCCTCATCGACTGCCTCAATTGAAATATGAAATTCCTCAATATCCAGAGGCTTGATGTCCGCATCAATTCTGGTCTCCGACTCTGGGAGGGGGTCAGCAATTGATGCTGTCGAAGACACAGCAGTGTTCACATCTTCCACCTGAATGCTGCATTTTGTGGTGGATGTTGAGCTAGTGGCTGTAGGCATCTCCACATCCAAAATGGTTCCGGCGCTTAATGCAACAGAAGCAGAAGCCAGGAAGGCGTCAGTCCTTGGCTCAATTAAGGGGACTGCAACGGCGGCTGGAGATGGAAGGAAAGTGGCAGTGGACACCTTAGTGGCCAAAATGGGAATTGCCACTCCGGAAGAGCTGCAGCAAAATGATTCGACTGGAATTTGGCCAGGAGAAGTAAGTTGTGGAATTGAGGGAAGGTGGCAAGGTGCTGGAGCCGGGATGAAGAAGTTGTTGGGGTCCGAATCCAGCCAGCATAATTGGTAGGGGTCCATTGTCTTGGAAGGGATGTTGTAGGGGTCCAGAATAGGGAAGGTCTTGGTTGCAGGAGCCAGATGGGAGTTGATCTTGCATGCTGGTGCCTGGTGAAGTCCAGGTGGTGGAGCTGGAGCTGCACTCATCCATGGGTGCTTGAGAGCACTTTTCGGAGTTAGACGGTCATTTGGGTTCCAGCTGAAAACAGAGAGACAAGTACCGATGAGAAGATCAGCAAAATATACATACCCAAATGACACATTAAAGTGATACAATAAGCTTACATCCACTTGATAAAGTATCTAAGGGTTTGCAGGTATGTGAAGATAGGTATGGTAAGTCCACGCTCAAAGTGTGCGTACACAACGTGTTATCGCTAAAGTAAAGTTATTCCATTCTGTTACGGGCTTTCTGAGCGGTTCATGACAAACAACTTTATTCAGCTGCATGGCTGAGCAGTATAGGAATTCTAGGTATATGCGCGGAATAATATAATAGTACGTGGTGGCGTACCCTTATCACAGTTTTTTTTTCTCGCCATGGGATGACTGCAAGCTAATTTTATAGTGAAAATGTGCAAATGTGCATGGTTTTTATTTGTTTATCTCTGTAATGTGTAAACGGTAATTCCTCACTAAATGCATTTTTTCTTAATACAGAACATCTATTAGCGCGTTAAATGAGGATACAGTACTGCATTTGCCCTTTCATTCTTTACCTAGTTTCTTCTGCAGAGAGATGCAAGATAGCTGTACATTGCAAAGGGGATGCATATTCCCTTATGATATAGAAATTTACTGGAATTTTGTTACAGTTGAGGGAAACTCAAAGAGTGGGACACTCACCATAGGATGGAGCTGATGAAGTCCAGGAACAATGGGTCTCTCGTTTTCAGAAACTCCTTGAGCGGGCAACACTGAGGGGTCTCCTGCAGACATTCCTTGGTCAGTTGCCCAAAGAAGTCTGCAGTGGGTACAATCGCAAACGATGTCATGCATTAAAATATTATTCATGTGCACAAGGCTGTGATGTACAATGAAGGCTGTGAAGGATGTGGGGAAACAACCCAACTTTCACGTCATTGTGCAGCCAGACGAGTGATGTTATAACACCTAATCGCATATTAAAAAAAAAAATTGCAGTACTCACTGAAATACCGAGGACCGTCTGGTGCAGCGTGCAGCATCTCAAAAGGTGGTGTTCCCACAATCTGAAAATAAACGATACATTTGATCTCATGTCACTGGCGAGTTAAGAGGCGTTTTCTGTACGTACTTACATACATGGTTCGTATCATATTGATTAAATTATTCATTATTGAGTAATCACTTGATTTCACGTAACATGAAGCTGTTTAAAATTGAATTTGTACTCAAAGTCAAATGAGCATTGAGGCAGTGATCATAGCCTGGCTGCAGCCCTGAGTCAGTGGTAAAACTCCATTCATACGTCACAGGTGAATATATCTCTATGACAACCAATGTCGACTTCCCTAAAAAGTAGTACTCATTTTATCGACACTGTAGGGCTGAATAAACCCCAACCAGATTTAAACCCACAATCTTTCGCTAATAAATATACAAAATTATAAAATTAATGTTACCTTTGTGATGCCAGCGATCTCCTGACTCTCGCTGCTCATTGACATCAGTCGTTTGCCGACAGATATCTCAGCTAGTATGCACCCGGCAGCCCACATGTCAATTGATGTTCCAAACGGCTGGCCCAGCAATACTTCGGGAGCGTTGTATCCGGGCGTCCCAAATAAATCATCGGCTGGAGAAAAATAAAAAAAATACAATATTGCTTAGGTGGCCTGTAGGAGTCATAGTTTCACTAAAAGAATCCCCAATGTGTTCGCACCCTGTCCTGCATGATATGTGATAGTTTTCAAGTTTCAAGTTTTAATTTATTAGGTATAGCCCTGTGAGCCATGCGGCTCTTAAGTCGGGTGCAACCGCAACAAACAGAATATGACAGGACGTGATTTTACACGGAAGTGGACATTCCCAATGCACGGTTGTGAATTGGAGATCGTAAGGAGTTGTGAGCATTCCCTTAATACCTCGTGTGGAGCTACCATGCGCAGGCATCACTGCGTGATGCCTGTTCACATCAGCATCGTTCACGCAATTTGCATGAACGACGCTATATAAAACACAAAATTATTCCAGATAACAGGATCTGTAGGAATATTTAGAAATGTGATGATGTGTATAAATGTATATAAAGTGTAACTTACGAAATTCATATTCAAAAAAACTTCCTCCGAAGTCGGCCAATCGGATGGCTGCCGTGTGGTGATCTTTCACCAAGATGTTTTCCTGAAAAAATTAAGAAAACGGACGCATTATTTGTATTGTATTTAACCAAATGAGAGTCCATTAAGATGATTCCTGTCTGTATGGAAGAATGGCGTTCATTTTGTGCACTGTACATCTAACGTTATAAGTGTAAATGAATTATTTCTCGAGTCGGAAGCAGGGGGATCAATAACTCTCGTAAAGATGATCCAATACAACATCTTGTACTGAAGTTGGTCATGAAAACAAAACACTTATAATGGGAAGAATTGACATGGCGACTCTTCTCATCGGCGCGAACGGAGTTGTTCCGCAATTCAGGATGGTAAAAAAAGAAAAACCTGAATAATTACGTACAAGAATGAAAATAGGGTCACGGATAATTGGTGTTTCTGTGGACTCTACAGCTGCCATGGATAATGGGAGTCATAGGTAATATGATCACGGATAAGAGCTCTTCTGTATGAGGCAGCTGTGATGGGAATTCAACTGGCCACCACGTGGCAAAGAGCTACAGGTGCATGAGGCGCATACACTGCTCGATATGTTTAAAAGATCACCGTAAAGGTGCAGGCCTGCAATTATTTGCTCACCCCTCTACTTCCAGAAAGGCCTCCATCATTGAGTAGGTCGAGAGAGCTACTTAAATGGTTTTGGGCTACTCGTATACACAGCCAAATGTCTCAAAAGTGGTCGGAGTACCCACACTTTACGCCACCACTTGTGACTTTGTGATGAACTGTGTTGTACTTATTTATCCTTCTGGGTGTATAGAGGTGGTGGGTGGGTGGGTGGTTGGAGAGTTGGGATTTCAGAACCTGTCCACTGTTGCAATTGCCAAGCCGGGAGATCAAATTTAATCGATTCCCTCTGGGTTTAAAGTCTAGTGTGCTACCCATGACACCATGGCAGCGTCCCTTAGACCTGCTTAATTCCTCTAAAAGAAATGTAATGATAAACCCTTACCAGCTTGAGGTCCCCATGGACTACGCCGTTCTTCTTCAGGAAGGCCAGCACTTCCATCAGGGAACGGGCGTATCTCTTGACGGAGGACAGAGTAAATGCTCCGTTCGAGTTCACCACGTCAAAGAGGCTGCCCGCGCTGACAACGGAAAACGCACAACATACAGAGTGCAGGATGGTTAATTAAACACAGCATCAAGCACAAAGGCACCAGCACATCCACACATGCACGGCAAGTCCTAGAACACTAAAGGTGAGGTAAGACATTCGAGGTGTAACAATGCATGGAATACGTGCTGACTGCAGATAGTTGTTTTCTTTTTTGCAAACTGGTTACGAAATGGTTAATGCATCTGCTTCTTAACAATGCAGTGTAGCATAGCTAAGGATTGAGCACTGATCGAGATGAAGCAGCTGCCAAGCTTGTAGTTTTACACATCCTGTAAGTGTCACGCTTGTAATGGACTTAGTGTTCTTACTTGATGTAGTCCAACACGAGATAATGGTAATCTCCCACGACGAAGTTTTCCTCAAGCCGGATGATGCTTTTGTGTCTCAACATCTTCAGGAAGCCAGCCTCGTTATATACTTCTGCGTCCGTGACGCTGCGTGAAGAAATACAAACACTTCTGAGAATGTCGAAAATAGGATCATTAAAATAGAATTCTTCATGTCGAGGTAGGCACACGTGAGTTTGTGTTGCAGGAAAACTTTTCAGTGAAGATTGTGATGCACAATCATGACTTGGTCTCTCACCTTAATGTGGAGTCAATCATCTTGAGGGCCATCTCCTTGTGGTCCCTGTGGTCCCAGCATCTGAACACCTGGCCAAATGTTCCTTCACCCAGTTTTTCCAAAACCGCATAGCGATTGTTGAGGAGATTTGTCGCCATCTGGTCAAGAGGGAGTGGTGCAGAAGAGTGCAAGCAATCAGTACAAGTGGCCGTTTTGACAGTAGTTTCCTAACTCCTCATTACTCTTTAAATTGAAATTAGTTTCAATAAAAAAAATCCACATGGGGTTAACTCAACCCGGCATGCCCCTTGGGTTCATTAAATAGGTTCGACTTTTACAGTCTACAGAGGTTGTCTCATGGAGATAACTGGTCATGGCCAGAGAAACGTGGATTTGAGTAAACTTGCTAAAGGCCACCAGTGGAGGTTTTGTGGTTTTGTGTGAACAGACACTTTGATGATTTACATGAATCAAGGCTCATTAACGGGTTATGACTTTAAATTGGCCAAATAAGTGCTCAAACGGTGCTGGACAATTGTTGCACCCAGTCTCTTCAATTGTAAGCAAGTACAGCCCTGCAATTGCTTGCTCATACAGCTTATGGTGAAAGGGCCTCCACGAGAGGGATCTCTATAGAGTAGTCTATCTGCTCTTTCCCCCTAATGAGACGTATTGATAGAGGTGGGAGTCGCCACACTCGACCACATCACACACGACTTGCTGCCAAACTACCACCTGTGGTGTAACATTTTCACTTCGGGGTGAACAATAAATACACCCAAGAGGAGGACATCCGTGGAGATGGAGCAATGAAATCAGCTCGTTTTTAGATACTAGATGGATTGTTGCATCGAAGGACTTGTGGGAGATGGTAAAGGTTTATCAGGCCTTCATCCACCAATGAATTGATCATGTTTGATGATAGCCTTTATTTCCTGCTTGCATACATTCAGCAAGTTCACAACATTTCTCTACCTTATTTACTCCTCTCATATCGCTAAATAGGTATCTTAAGTTTGGATATTTTGTCAACTCTCTTTCATAGTTATTTCTTGCTTATATATCTCATTCATACTATCTCTTCTCTACAACTCCTTACACCTCTAAATCTTATTTGTATCTAGTTTTATCTAATTGTACGACTTAATTTTGTCCGTATCTCATATCATATCCCTACATGTCTTTCTCTTGTTTGTGTCCTAATTTCATCTCTCTGCATCACCTATGTAGGTGTGATACACACGTGATGAAGCTAATTCACAGGCATAGGTATGCAGTACAGACAGGAAAAAGAGCTTCATAGCTCACCGGATTTCTCCAGCATAAATAAAGATTCTGATATCTTTGATTTGAAGCTTTCGTTACTGCAGGAATCCATACTCTCTGGTTCTTTCGGTAAAAGTCATGTAGATAGTAAAAAAAAATAATGAAAGAAATCACGACGTTTTGGTCGCAACACAAGCGGCCGTCTTCAGGTGAGAAAAATTATCTGCTGTTGTGGTTTTATATAGGCACGGGGAGGAGGAGTTTGGCTGTAGGGGTTAGGCACGGGAAGGAGGAGTTTGGCTGTAGAGGTTCACAGGGGAGAGGGGGAGGGTTTGTGATGTGCATGGACGTGTAGGGCTGTAGAAATTAGCAAGTAAATTGACTTGTAGTCATCGGACAACAAGACACACGGGTGGGTGAGTGAAAATCAGAGAAGATGGATTCAGATTGAGCAATCATTGGAAGGATGTGATCAACTACGTTATATTTTAACTGCTCCATAGCCCTCTGTTCATGCTGAAGGGCGACTGCCTCCAACTACCCAGTAGCGTCCTTCACAAGCCTCCTCCACAGAGGCCGATCTTGACACCGCTGGTACCAGTCATCGGAAAGCACACTTAGCTCTACATCCTCTTGTACCACATGATTACATCGCTTCTCGAGCCCCTGCCACGTCCATTTGGCCCCCTCTATCTGGCTGAACAAAAGCTATTTAGGCATGTGGTGGATGTACATGCAGGCTCTATAACCCAGCCAACGCAGCCTTGCCTGCCGGAGCTCACCGATTAACTTTGACGAGCTCTTTCAAAGATTTGTGAGGTCCTCACACAATCCAGCCTGGCTAAACCTAGGATGGATCGTAGGCATGCCAGCCTGAATGTGTCTTACTGGCGAAGATGTTCCATGGGGGGTGGGGGGGTCCGCTTTTCCGCAAGAATACAGGAGGGCATGACGGTGGCCGTGAATACCCGAGGCTTCATGTGGAGCAACAGACCAGGAAGCTTGCACACAGCTTTACCCAGCCGATGAACAGATGCCACTCGACTGATTCGGAGTGAGACTTCTGCTATCAAATCGGAGCTGGTCATAAGTACAATGCCCAGGTATGGAAAACTCTTCACTCTCTCGACAACTACCCCATCACCAATCGGGAGTTGAGTGTTTGATGGCACAAAATACCCAGCCAGTTGCTTAGTTTTGGTGGGGCTGATGGTAAGTTTGTAGCATGCTCCAGGTCTAGCAGCAGCACTTCCAACTTCTTCTAAGTGAACAGCAATCACCAGATCATCAGCATATATAAATGGTTGACCAATAGGGAGCTATCCCTCGACCATATTGATCAGCCTCCCACTGTATCTGTACCAGATGGAGATTCTGCCAGTACAGCCAAGGAAGGCTTCTCGAACTACGTTGTCGAAAAAGATGTTAAATAATGTTGGAGCCACAGCACATCCCTGTCGCACCCAAAGGTGAACAGGGAATGGCTCTGACTCCCAGCCACGTAGCTTTACTCGGGCCTACCCACCATCATCAAGGTCCTTAATGATTGTGAGCAGTCAGGGACTCCAAAAGCATGAAGAAAAAAGTTCAACATTTATTACCACTCCCCACCTTAAACACCTACACACAGCGACAAAAGACACGTTTGACAAAGTCCCTCCTGCAGGAGAGAAGGCTTAAAAATGTGAAACCAAATTTATTTTTACATCATTTCTTTGTGGTCTACTTGTCAGCACCACAACATCCATGTGGAAACAAGTCATTAAACTGGTAATGCAGGGGGTGCAGGGTTTCAAAAAAGCTTGCGCTTATGTGTGCACATGTGAGTTCTAACATCTATGTTCATGTGATTGTGTGAGAGTGCATGGGCATTGCACGTGTGAATACTTATTATTTACACGCGCAGGACATGAGTTTCTCATTATTTTATGGAAAGTATTAAAGCTGGTTTATCACTCACTTTGCTGGTGATGCTCAATGTAGCTGGCTGTAGCTGGTATTATCAGCTGTTAATGATAATGTGAGATGATGTTGGTGACACTGGGTGTGTTTTGGGGTGTTGCCGTTGAGTCTGGGTGTTACTGGCCACACAGGGTACTTGTATCCGTGTGTTGTTAACGTCGCAGTTACAGGAGACCCTGTGTGACTCGAGCAGTTGGTATAAACTACGCGTCTTATTTGTACTCTGGAAGACTTTAGGAGTTGCTGTGAACTGTGTTGTTAGAATTTACTGGCCGAACAGATGTCGCTATCAACTCCCATGTATTGTTAGATACTCCAGTTGACTCGGTGTTGCTGTTAACTGCGTGTTGTTCGAATTCGCCAGTTGATCCTGGATGTTGCTGTTAATTGCGTTTGTTGTTGATGTCGCCTCGTATCAATGGGAGACGTTTGTTGTCCACCCTGCACCAATGCCAGTTCACTCCCCTCCAGGACTCTCACCGCCTCTCTTCACATCTTCATTTTTTCGGCCACGCCTGCCGGGAGCCTCCCCTGCATCACGGAGAAGTGAGCAACCGCGGGTCGCACTGGGATGAAAAGTGGAACACTCCTGACCCACATTCCGGCCGCTCAATATAGGACCACAGAGCTTGAGCAATTGTTGGCACTGGTTCTGGCTATTTTGCCCGCTTGTCTGTGTATTATCATGCCTCCACGCGAAAACTGCATGTGTTACAAATTCTACCACGTTTATAGATGGAATTTTCATGCAAGATGCTAAATATATGCAGAATATTATTTTTAAGATGTGGAGGGACACACACACACGTGGAAATGCAAGCATCAGGATTTGAGGACACAGATAGTGACCAGTGAATAAATTAAGAGAACAGCCGCCATTGAGTGATGTGACCGTAGCAGCTGTGCCAGGCTAGGTGCATTTTGAGATTATGGAACACAAAGTCACCCACATGGAGATATGCAGACATGTGCTTGGCACAGAGGCACATGAAAACGAATGGTTCTTCAGAAATATTATCTGGCGGGCTACAAAAAGTTAGCGACGTAATATCACGTGCCACGCGTACATGTTACATCACATGACTTATTTACGTCATAACGTCAGCTATGTGACAGCTAACCACCATAGTTTGTCTCCAACTCTCATCCCTATCTCTTGTATATCACTTTTCATCTCACTAACCTGTATCTACAGGTTTCCACAGTTTATTCAGGTTTGGTTTGTGCGATTTCACGTATATGCGGCTTACCTATTTCTCCACAAAATTCGCTAAATGTCTTTTGAACTCACTCTATATGCCACTTTGCGGTCAGATGTGACACAACATTGCATGTGTACGTATATACTACTCGGCAGGACGCTGTCTTGTGCGGTTTCACTTTGTGTGCCCTTTTTTTGGAACGTATCCACCGCATAAAGTGAGGGAAACCTGTATTTATACCTCGGCAGGCCACTACAAAAGCCTTCACGGGCCAGATGTGCCAGTCGGAGAACCCTGTGTGATGACATGTGCTATAACGCATCGGTGACACACCGACACGCATGGTAACAATGCTACAGGGGGGCACGTGAAGACACAAGCAGACACGAAGTATCATTGACACAAAGCAACACTGTTGACACCGTTGACACTGAGACACACAAAGGCAAGCAGATGCATGTGCAGACACAAAGGCATACGTATACACAGGAACACACGTGAAAATGCACGGAACCGTGATCTATGATCTAAAGGAAGACGCAGCATGCGTAGTGACACGGAGGGACATGAGGACATGCGGGGAACTAACCGAGAGAAGGTGGGACATTACAGAGACATGTGCGTACACATTTAGACATGCGGCGACCCACAGGGACACACAAGGACACGTGGGGTAAACATTTAGATATGCAAGGTCCGACGCGGACACAAAAGACACGTGAATGCACGTAGGGCGACATAGGTGATGGGAGAGGGATCTCCTACCGGCCACTGTGTCCCTGCATGTACGTCATGCCCCGTGCCGATCCTCTGAAGACTGTACGACCACCTTGCCCCCGCCCGCACAACTTATGCTGCACAAACACACAACGGATACACGCAAATGTGTACTCAACATCAAACACACACCACACACAATGCGCGTTTATGCGCACAACAGACACCATGCACACGACACAAAAAGCACGCGGAGCACAAATATTTAACACAATGCGCAATGCACTACACGACGTGTATCGTGGTAATGGTGGTGGGAATGAAGATGATGTTGACAGTGGTACCAATGAATGTGGTTATGATGGTGGTGACGGCATTAATGATGGTGTTAATGACGTTAAAGGTGAAGGCAACACTGGTTACAGAGATGATGGCAATGGTGTTGATGGTGACGGTAACGGTGATGGTGATGAATATGGTGGTTATGACAGTGATCATGGTAGCGGTGATGGTGTTAAAAGTAGTGGAGATAATACTTTAGTTGTAGGGGTGATGGTTGTGATATTGATGGTGATGACAATGATAGTGGTGATGATGGTGATGAATATGGGAGTTATGATAGTGATGTTGGTAGCAGTGATTTTCATGATGGTGATGATAGTAGCTGTAATGGTGTTGATGGTAGTGGTGATGGTGATAAAACTGTAATATTAGGGGTGGTGA
This sequence comes from Petromyzon marinus, assembly GCF_048934315.1. Classification (NCBI taxonomy): domain Eukaryota; kingdom Metazoa; phylum Chordata; class Hyperoartia; order Petromyzontiformes; family Petromyzontidae; genus Petromyzon; species Petromyzon marinus. Next base: position 6,680,699 of record NC_133712.1, read on the forward strand.
TGGTGTGATGACAATGGTAGTGGTGGTTATGACGGCGACGATGATGATAGCGGTGATGTGAAGTACGTACGCACCTTGTCCTGCCGAGTCGTGTGTCTGTTCTGATCTCTTCCTCGAGAGCACCCGGCTGGAACAGAGAACAACTCGCTCACTCGCCCACTCAAACTCGCTCACATTGACCTTCACATACCCACCCTCACATTCACACATTGACCTTACCTGTGAAGATGTGTGTGTGTATGCGTATCTGTGAAGATGTGCATTTTTCCCATGATGATGTACATGTGCGCGTGTCTGTGTACCTGTGAAGATGTGGATGTGCACGTATGTACTTGTGAAGATGTGTGTGTACCTGTGAAGATGTGAGCGTCGGCCTCCGTGTACTCGTGGGGGGTGAAGTCATCTGGCACGAGTGGTGGCGCTGGCGATGAGTCCGAGTCCGCGCGCTGCCTTTTCCCTCCGACCTCCGTGACCTCGGCTGCCCCCGGTGCCTCTCTACGTGTGGCACCCTGCCCATGGAAAGGGGTAAGGGAGAGGCCGAACGAGAGAGAATGAAGGCAACACAGTGGGAGGGGGTGGGGAGGGGGGAGCGGCAGTGGGGAGGTATTCTGGTTTGTGTCGGATTTTTGTCTTTTCCCCCAATGTTATCCCCACGATGCTACCAGCATCAAGTCACGAGTCACAGGATAGGGTACCGATTCGTTAACCCTCGTCGAGTTATCACCAGCGCACCAGGGAAAGAAAACAGTTTATTTCATTATTATTTACTCCTTACCTTATGCGATTCCCTGTGCACTTTTTTTCATGCGGTTGCAATTTATTTTGCTCAGTCGGTGTAAGCCGCCGAGTTCGCGACGGGTTTCTTTTTACATTTTTATTGCTCTATGCCCATGTACCATTCCCATTCCGCTGTGATGCGCACCGATGCCTACTTTATTGACGGCAAAAATTTGCACGCCACGACGTAATTCGCTCAAGCACATACAGAATGTTCACAAGAATAACGCATCTGAATTCGTATGCAATTTTGTAAGCAATGTCTTACCCCAACACAGGCTGGTGTTCAGATGGAATGGGAAAGGGCAGCAGTGAGTGGGGAGGGGGTGGGTGGGTGGGGACTTAAGGGCACCAGGAGGGGCCGGGTCCCACGAAGCCCAGTCACAAACGCAAGGCCCGGGGGTGCAGGTCCTGCAACAGGTTCCCAGTTCATACTCTTTGGTTCTATTCGGTAAAGTCACGTAGGTAAAAAATAAAACAACAAAAATCACGACGTTTCAGCCACAACACAAGCGGCCGAAACGTCGTGATTTTTGTTTTATTATTTACCTACGTGACTACCGAATAGAACCAAAGAGTATGGATCCTTGCAGTCACGAAAGCTTTAAATCTAGGTTCCCAGTTCCCCCATTGGCCGTGGAAACGCTGGAGCGCGAGTGAGCGGGGCGCACCTGTTTCTGCTCTCGCACAGTCGGTACGGCGACCGGCTCCTCTTGAGGGCGCTCCACCTTCATCTTCTTCTCCGCTGCAGACACGGGGATCCGTCACTCATGGCGCGTGCGTGCAGTAGTGTGCTGGTTAATGCACTGCAAACCCAGTGACCTGATTTCAATTCCCGCTTGCGATCAACAGCAATGGCAAATATTTGATCAAGTCCTGGGCCTCCCCGAGGTCGACGGAGCCTTAAATGAGTACCGGGCACGATGTGTAATCATCAGTGCTGGGGAAACAAAGGCAGCCGAGCCTGGTGTTGACTACCCACCCCTCGTGTAATCCTGGATCTTCAGAGACGCTTGCTAACAGCACTTGCCCCAAGTCTGTTAAAGGTGATACGATTTTTGTTTTTGTCGTGTGTGTGTGCGTGAGCAACGCCTCGACTTCTGTACGTGTCTGCATGTGTGTGTGTGTGCACATGCACGTGCAAGTGTTTGTGACTGCTGGATTAGTGCATGTCTCTGTGTTCATGGTGTGTGTGTGTGTGTGCCTTCACCGTGTTTGGCTTTTGCAGACTGTGCAGAGCTCTTCTTTGGTTTCTCTGGCGCTTTCATCAGTTTCCAGCGACTACAGATCTACAGAGACGGGTGATATAGCACTCAACGGGTTCTCATCACTCACTCAGTCAACTACTTAAACACTCATTCACTTACTCAGCCACTCAGGTACTCGTTCAACGATCCAACCACTCATGCACTCAACTACACTCTCTCACCTACCCAAGCACTCACTCAACCATTCATTCACCCACTCATCTGCTCAAAAATGCACTCAAATAACCACATTAATCACCAAACCACTAAAATTCCTCACTCAGCACCCATCCGCACAAGTGGTTTGTGAAATGGAATGATGGAGATAATGATGATGATGGAGATGATGATGTGAGCAAAATGTTAGCACACAACAATCACGTGTTACCTCAAACACTTTTGAGTTAGGATCCAATTTCTTTTCTTTAAATGGCAGAGATTTCCCGTCACTGGATGGTAGATACTGCAAGCACAAGCACATGAACAGATGCACAAGCGAACTTTTTATTTTCAATCACTTCCTCGAGTCCCCACGTCTTCATGTTTCCAGGATTTCTGCGTCAATGAAGACCGTTTTATCCAAATCCTAAGTGACCCCGTGTCACGTGTGACCCTGTGCTAATATTGTGTCTCTATGCCTCCTATCTGTCTCTCATTTACCATGCCTCCTGTGTGTTCCCCACGTCCCTAAGTCGCTTGTATCGCTGCATTGTCTTGGTGTCCTTGTAATTCCCGTGTCTCAAAGTCCATGTATCTCCTTGGCACTCAACTACCCCTGTGCCTCCACATGTCCCTGTCTCCCCATGTCTCACCATGCCAAAGGGGTTGACGAACGTCTGCAGGACACGCGCTGCCTTCATCTGGGGACGTGGAGCTCTGAGCAGTGCGAGCCTCGTTCTGCTGCTCTTCGCTGTCCTGCACACCACAGCAGAGCGCAGAGCGCTACAGCACATCGCAGCGCACTACAGCAACATGGCAGCAATTTCAGCACAGCTCAGAATGCGACAGCACACAAGAGAACGCACAGAACGCCCCAGCACATGATGGCTAACACAGCAAACACAGCACGGTACAGAAAGCTACAGCACACGAGATCACACACAGTGCTTTCGCCAGCGGTGTGGGAGATGAGACATGGGTTGGTTGTGGTCGTGTGAGGATGTTGGGCTCACGTCAAACAGGGTGAGGACCGGGCGCGTGGCAGGCACCGCCCTCCGTGCTCCCTCCACTGCACCACACAAAGACAAAAGTCAAAGATCCTCAATATAGCCTTGAAAAGACTTTTAGGGCAAGTGCTGTTAGCGAGCATCTACGAAGGTCAGCACAGAACACGAAGGGGATGGGAGGACCAACACTACACCCAGCCACCTTTGTCTCCCCAGTGCTGATGCTTTACACGCACTGAGTACTCATTTAAGGCTGAATTAATCTAAGGGAGCCCCAGGACCGGTTTAGATATTCGTCACCGGTGTTGGCCAAAAGCAGCAATCGAACTTGGGTCGCCAGGTTAATAGTGCAGCACGCTTACCAGCTAAACTACTGCTGTTCGTCGTGACCGGGAATGGAACTTAGGTCATCAGGAACGTGCCACTACACACTACCACTGCACAACCGTTCTCTAGTGACATACAGACATACGCTAGCACAGAAGATGCACAGAGATACAGACTGAACAATACACACGTGAACACACTCACCCACACACGCGCAATAATATACACGGCCACACACCTGTTGCAACCGCTGACACACAAGACATACGCATGCAGACAGGCAAATAAAGACACGTTAACACCTGTTTGACCACTAGTGGGCGGTATATACTCCGCGAAGGGACAGTCCTTTCTAACTACTGTTCGTAGGTTGGTTTCCTCAAGGTCCTTTCCCAGTCTGTTGGTCAGTAGTTGAGTGGTCCATATTTCTGCTGGACGCTTGGTTTCGTTCTTGATTGTCCGTGACAGGTCGTTGAGTTCTTCTGTTATCATTTGAATTCCTGTAAAGTCTTCAACTTCTTCATCTTCTGGATCCCTATGCTGCTCCGGCATTGACTGTGCCCATATTTGTCGGGATTCAAGGTTCATGACGGGTTTAAGGCGATTCAGTAGTTCGATCCCAATGATCAGCTCTTTTCCTGGGTTCTGCACGACATATAGTGGATGGCTCATGTTGACTTTGTTGAACGTGAGCTTCATCATGACCTTGCCCAATGGCCGCATGTGGGTCCCTTCGCATCCTGAGTAGGTGAGCCTACTTGGCATCATCTGTAACGTTTCATTCTTCCTCTGGACGGCAGTCTGGAGTTCATCAAACATGTCTCTGGATATCATGGATATTTCTGCTCCCGTTTCACAAAGGCCCTGGCTGGTCAGGGTGTCTTGCAGTATTACTTCCACGTGGACTCGTCCGACCGGTCCTACGGGAATTAATTCCCCCAGATGGTACCCTTTACCCTCTGGTACCACCTCGGTGACTGCTTTGGGGTTTCTTGAGTTTCTTATTTTCTCTTGGGCTATCTTTGCGTTGGGTGCGTCCTCTTCCTGCGTGTGTTCTGTTGGTATTCTTGTCTTGGCTGTTCGCATGGGAGTCTTCATACTCTCTTGATGTTCTCTTTCCATCCGAATATAGTGAGCGTATCGACTCCTGTTGGCTGCCTGTGGTCTATGCCCCATTGCTAGCGGAGGCGGCAGTGGGAGACGATATGGGGATTGGTTCGGTGGGCGTCGGCCTCCGCGGGGTAGGTATGATCCGTCATTCGCTCTCCATCCTCCATAGTTCCAAGATCCGCCCTCTTCTATATTCCAGGGCTGTGGCGGCCGTGGGTGCCAGGTCCCCCATGACCCGTTGTCCGGCGTGTTGCTGCTGAGTTTTGATCCTAGTGGATTTGGCGCCCTCTCCTGGGGTGTTTCATGTTCGTTCCGGGTGGTTCTGTTGTTATTCCCTGGAGACTCGTTTCCCTCCAGATTGAGACGTTCTTTGTCTTTGGTGATGATGTGTGTTTTAGCTGTGCTAGTGGTTCTCCGTCCGTTCACCCAGGCCGTGTGGGCCTTGCTTTCAATCTGGCGCAAGGAGGCAGTCTCGGGGTCTAGCATCGTTCCTACTATCTTCACTATTTCAGGTCTTAGTGATTGGAAGAACATAACTTTTAATATCTTCCCTTCTTCCTGGGCGTTGTCCACGTCACCTGCGGAATTTGCTCTCTTGAGGCGTAGGAGATAATCTCGTGGGTCTTCGTCCGCACGCTGAGTCATCAATTTTGCCGCGTTCAATCCTTCAGATAGTGTGGAGTATTCCCCAAATCTATTAACTACTGCTCGGCTTAATTGCTTAAAATCGCTCTTGACCCTATTTGGCAGGGATGTTACCCATGGTCTGGCGGTTTCATGTAAGCTCCTTGACAATAAACATGCTTTTTCTGCTGATTTACCCAGACCCCGGATCTTAGCCTCCTGTCCTACTGTAGCTATGTGGTTGTGTATATCCCTGGTTTTGTTGTGTGGATCGAAATAGGGAATTATGACGAGCGCTTTGTCCATCAATTTCAGAGTCTTACTACTGAATGAGTATTCGGACAGTTGATCGTCGTCAGAGGCGTCAGATTCAGAGGATTTGTCACTCGAGCTGTCCCTGCCTTCGCTATCACTACTGTCATGTTTCCCGTGTCTGTGTCGTGGTCTCCCTCTGTCCGAGGAGGATTCGTATCTGTCCCGTGGCTTGTGTCCCTTATTTCTATTATGTGGGTCTTGTGATCCATGCCTGTGGGTTGGTGTGCGTGATCTCCTTGAGCTGTGTCTATGTGGTGAGTGTTTTTGTCCTTGACCTTCACGCCGTCTACTACGTGTGTGGTGGCTGCTAGGTGATGTGCTGTGTTTATGTTTGTCTTGTGCTACATGGTTGTCGGGATTCCTGTGTTTGTCATTTGTGGTGCGGGTGGTTTTGCGTTGGTAATTTGTATGTGTCGTGCATTTCTCTGGTGAGCTGTCCCTTGTACCCGTGTTATGTTGGTCATGTTTGCGTGAGGTGCGTTTCTCTGGTGAGCTGTCTGAGCTATCTGCATCTGATGGGTCATGTTGGCGTGATGTACGCCTTCCTGGAGAGTGATCCCTGCTGTAGGTTCCACGTCGGTCATGCTTACGTGAGGTGCGTTTTCCAAGTGAGCTGTCTCTGTCATCTGCACCATGTCGGTCGCACTTGCGTAGCGTGCGTCTTTCTGGTGAGCTGACTGAGCTATCTGGAACTGGTTGGTCATGTTTGCGCGAGGTGCGCTTCTCCGGAGAGTAGTCCCTGCCATAGATTCCACGTCGGTCGTGCCTGCGTGGAAGGAGTCTACCAAGTGAGCTGTCTCTGTCATCTGCATCATGTCGGTCGTACTTGCGTAGCGTGCGTCTTTCTGGTGAGTTGTCTATGTCATGTTGCTCGTTTCGCCCCAGCTCCGCCCTTTGTCGCTCTATCAGTACAGAATACCCTGGTGACTTAGGGTTAATATTTTGCCTCTCTCTAACCTCGGGGTGGTCGGCCTCCTGTTTTCCTGTTTGTGTCCGTATTTCCCCTTCCCTCTCCTCGATTTGCGAGGGGGTTTCTTTATCAAAATCGCTTTGCATGGTAGCCAAGTTCATATAATTCGCTTTAAAGTTTAATGAGTGTGGATTGGTGTGTTTATAGTTTAGGTTCCCGAGTTCATATCTCATCGCAGGAAACAGATCTTACGCAAAAATTTCAGGAAAGAATCACACGACCACTTCTGTATTAATCAATTTATTTTCTAATTAAACCTTAACTATAATATGTATGTGAACTCTCAATCTCAGAACTTCAACACGGTATCCACACGGTATCAAGACAGTATCATCAACGACTGTACGATTTCACTTTGATAACACATGGACCCCGCATAAAGCGATGGTTGTTAGTGAAAGAGAGTTATTAGAACTTGCAAATGCTATACTAAACAAAAACCTTAACTTTATAATGAATGATTATACTTGAATTGTCCCCGCAGTATCGCACTCGTTATTGATCATAGATCATATGCAACCCTTATCACGTTGTTAGCACATTGGGTCACAGAACAGGTGATTATTCTGTAGAGTACGCGTGTACGTGCGGCGATTACGAACGAAAGGTACTTTAAAGATTATACGGCGGTAAGAAAAACAATTAAAACAGTTATTATTCTTAAAGGCACAAATCTCAACAGATACATCGGCAGATTATCTGACTACATAATGGCTTGGAGTAAGGGCATGCGATGCTGTGCTCCTTTCCCCTGAAGATCTTACCTGATACCAAGTTTTAATTGATTGTGGACCAGATCGCCTGATGAGGATCTGGTGGGACACACTCTTCCCCACAAGAGCGTGGCTCTACGGAAGAAGGTGTCAAAAATCAATTCGTATTGATGGATCTGTTGAATATTCATGCGATTAAGAGTACAGCCCACTAAATAGTAAAGAGGACAACTATGGATATACTTATAACGACGGGTGGTTGTCACTCGGTCTCGATGTGACGCCTTCACAGTCACTGATGGCCGATAGACTTGAGTGTTGGCTTCTGGTTAAGGACCCGTGTATGTTTGAATGACATGAATTGTTTTGAATAGTCAGTGTTCGGAGTCGATCTTTGTGTAAAACAGACGCCTGCTTGTCGTGTGGTGAGAGGGCGGTGCGCGTCATACGTATAAGTCAATTCGGCGGTCACCGTGTTGAACGGATTCGGATGTCGTCGATACGCTGCTGCAGTTCAGAACGCGGTCGGTAGATGGCGGCCACAGCTCGCTCGCAGCGTGCACGGTGGTTGAGTGTTGACCCGGGTGCGCACTCGGCTGGCGATGCACGGTGTGCACGCAGCCTCGTCGCCAAACAGCGACCCTCACCACCCCGGCGGCAGCAGAGACCTCCGCATCGGCAGAGGCTGACCCACGCAGGGGCGAGTTGAGCTGTCAAGCGGGTCTTGCCCGCCTGCAGATGAGAAGGGGAGCCGCTCCGATGAGTCGAGCCCCCGATGGCCGGCTCCGGTGAGCCGATCGAACTCATCTGAGTTCCGATGAACTGCGGACGAGTCGAGCCGACCCGCTGGTCGCAGCTCGCTCCTGAGTCGACCCCCTGGTCGAACTGAGGTTTCCATGCTCAGGATCCTCTTTTTATGCCCAAAAATCCCTTCACTCGGATCCTGCCCACAAGGCGGGGTTTCTTTCGATTTTTGCTGTGTCAGGATTTGTCCGTATGTATCTGCGTCCGTGTGTGTGTCCGTACGTGTGTCAGTGTGTGTCCTTGTGTGGATCACCCACGGTATATTCCGTTGTCATACTCCTACCATAAAACCCACAAGTAAAACAATCAAATGTTATAAATTGTCTCGAATGCGCCTCCCTGTCTGGGTGCACAACCTGGAGGGAGGGGCGATATTCCCTCCGACTTTCACCGACGCACAAAGAAACGGTTAAGGTTTGTAAAGTTAACATTTATGCCTCACAGTTTCACAGTTATGCTCTGTATGTAACCCAAGTTCTGGGTTACCTTCCAGAGTTGTTTCTCCTACCATGGAGAAACAACCCCCTGAGATTCCGATCAAAACCATCACGTTACCATACATAGCAGGCGTTACCAAAAATATTTCCAAAATTCTAAACAAACACAAGATCCAGGTCCGATTCAGTACAATACACAAAATACGTGATCTAATCCCATCCGTAAAGGATGTCATTTCTGACTTACAGTACCCTGGTGTCTACAAACTGAGTTGCATTTGTGGTGATTGCTATATTGGGGAAACGAAGCAACGTATCTGACCGCATTCACGAGCACAAGTCAGATTTGAAACACGATAGGACAAATTCTTCTGCTGTGGCTGATCATTGCTACCAAAGTACTCTGCAAGACATCTGGATACCACCAAAGATTTGTCCATGAATCCATCCAGATATACAAACATAGTCGTAACTTCAACCAAGAGGATGGTTTAAAATTGAGCATTCATTGCAAGGATGTTATTAATCAAGTAAAACTTTAGCTGCTTTAGAGTTTATATTCATATCCATATCTCCGGTCTTTTACTCCCAGCCTTACACACTACCATCACTAGGAAATTTGACGTGCAATGTTTCAATCGTGCAAATTTGTCCCCCATCCCACTCTCCCCCGCCCCCCGCCGCCCCCCCCCCCCCCCATCCGTTGTACATGAGTACCATGGCCAGGAGCTTCAATAATCTCTGTCCCCCAACACTCACCCCCCTCCCTACCCTGCATCCGTCCTCCCTGGCTCCTCACCCCCTTCTTACCATTTATAATCGCTTGTCACAAATAGCTCTCTCTACTCACCATAGTATTTTTTACTGTGGCTGTTCCACCTGATGACGGAAGCTTGTGTTGCCTCCGAAACGTCGTGATTTGATTTAGTTGTTTTCATTGTTTTTTTACTTTTTACCAACGTGACTTTACCGAAGGAACCAGAGTATACTTAACAATATTAAAACATTTAATTCCCACTCACAACCAACATCAGTGATGATAATCTGAATGGGTCCTGGGCCTCTCCTAGGTCAACTCGGCCTCAAATGAGTACCTGGTGCGGTGTGTGTAAACATCGCTACTGTTGAGTCAAAGGCGACCTTCATAAACGCTGTGAAGGCAGGCCATACAGGGGATCGTTGTCGTGTATGTTTTTGTGTGAGTGCGCTTACATGCCCCCTTGTGTGTGAAATTGTTGGGATCCATTATGCGCCTTCTGACAAACAAGCCAGCATCATCGGGAATCAAGGCAAGTTAAGTTAAAACTGATTTTTCTTTCTATTTACCAACATTTATTTGGTATGTTATGTATAATATAGTATTTATTACAGTATAAAATGCAAATGTACAATATTTTTATGAGTTTAACAATGTTTCCCTTTTAAAAACGGTAAAACAATTTATAGCAATGAGTTATGTGCATTTAAATATAATACATTTTTGACGACCGTCTTATAAACCGTTCGACTTATGAACAGGTGATAAGTCGAGGGCTGCCCATATATTTGACAATATTAAAACATTTAATCCCCCTCAACACTTCCCCCACAACAACAGACGAACTTAATAAGAGCGCGTCCGAACCGATGCAATCTCTTGCGGATGGTTGGTGATTGGGATTTGGGGACCTCAATATTTTTTTCTGCACTGTCCATGTCACTCTGTACCATGGCTTTCATTTGTTCAGCATCGTGAGGCTTAGAGTCTGCCTTAACCGTGCTCTCGGACTCCAGGAGAGGGTTAACAGTGTCGTCTGCGTTTATAGGCAGAGGCAATATGGAGCCCATGCTCGTCTCGGCTCCATTTTGGGTCGCCTCATCGACTGCCTCAATTGAAATATGAAATTCCTCAATATCCAGAGGCTTGATGTCCGCATCAATTCTGGTCTCCGACTCTGGGAGGGGGTCAGCAATTGATGCTGTCGAAGACACAGCAGTGTTCACATCTTCCACCTGAATGCTGCATTTTGTGGTGGATGTTGAGCTAGTGGCTGTAGGCATCTCCACATCCAAAATGGTTCCGGCGCTTAATGCAACAGAAGCAGAAGCCAGGAAGGCGTCAGTCCTTGGCTCAATTAAGGGGACTGCAACGGCGGCTGGAGATGGAAGGAAAGTGGCAGTGGACACCTTAGTGGCCAAAATGGGAATTGCCACTCCGGAAGAGCTGCTGCAAAATGATTCGACTGGAATTTGGCCAGGAGAAGTAAGTTGTGGAATTGAGGGAAGGTGGCAAGGTGCTGGAGCCGGGATGAAGAAGTTGTTGGGGTCCGAATCCAGCCAGCATAATTTGTAGGGGTCCATTGTCTTGGAAGGGATGTTGTAGGGGTCCAGAATAGGGAAGGACTTGGTTGCAGGAGCCAGATGGGAGTTGATCTTGCATGCTGGTGCCTGGTGAAGTCCAGGTGGTGGAGCTGGAGCTGCACTCATCCATGGGTGCTTGAGAGCACTTTTCGGAGTTAGACGGTCATTTGGGTTCCAGCTGAAAACAAAGAGACAAGTACCGATGAGAAGATCAGCAAAATATACATACCCAAATTACACATTATAGTGATACAATAAACTTACATCCACTTGATAAAGTATCTAAGGGTTTGCAGGTATGTGAAGATAGGTATGGTAAGTCCACGCTCAAAGTGTGCGTACACAATGTGTTATCGCTAAAGTAAAGTTCTTCCATTCGGGTACGGGCTTTCTGAGCGGTTCATGACAAACAACTTTATTCAGCTGCATGGCTGAGCAGTATAGGAATTCTAGGTATATGCGCGGAATAATATAATAGTACGTGGTGACGTACCCTTATCACAGTTTTTTTTTCTCGCCATGGGATGACTGCAAGCTAATTTTATAGTGAAAATGTGCAAATGTGCATGGTTTTTATTTGTTTATCTCTGTAATGTGTAAACGGTAATTCCTCACTAAATGCATTTTTTCTTAATACAGAACATCTATTAGCGCGTTAAATGAGGATACAGTACTGCATTTGCCCTTTCATTCTTTACCTAGTTTCTTCTGCAGAGAGATGCAAGATAGCTGTACATTGCAAAGGGGATGCATATTCCCTTATGATATAGAAATTTACTGGAATTTTGTTACAGTTGAGGGAAACTCAAAGAGTGGGACACTCACCATAGGATGGAGCTGATGAAGTCCAGGAACAATGGGTCTCTCGTTTTCAGAAACTCCTTGAGCGGGCAACACTGAGGGGTCTCCTGCAGACATTCCTTGGTCAGTTGCCCAAAGAAGTCTGCAGTGGGTACAATCGCAAACGATGTCATGCATTAAAATATTATTCATGTGCACAAGGCTGTGATGTACAATGAAGGCTGTGAAGGACGTGGGGAAACAACCCAACTTTCACGTAATTGTGCAGCCAGACGAGTGATGTTATAACACCTAATCGCATATTAAAAATAAAATTTGCAGTACTCACAGAAATACCGAGGACCGTCTGGTGCAGCGTGCAGCATCTCAAAGGGTGGTGTTCCCACAATCTGAAAATAAACGATACATTTGATCTCATGTCACTGGCAAGTTAAGAGGCGTTTTCTGTACGTACTTACATACATGGTTCGTATCATATTGATTAAATTATTCATTATTGAGTAATCACTTGATTTCACGTAACATGAAGCTGTTTAAAATTGAATTTGTACTCAAAGTCAAATGAGCATTGAGGCAGTGTTCATAGCCTGGCTGCAGCCCTGAGTCAGTGGTAAAACTCCATTCATACGTCACAGGTGAATATATCTCTATGACAACTAATGTCGACTTCCATAAAAAAGTAGTACTCATTTTATCGACACTGTAGGGCTGAATAAACCCCAACCAGATTTAAACCCTAACCAGATTTAAACCCACAATCTTTCGCTAATAAATATACAAAATTATAAAATTAATGTTACCTTTGTGATGCCAGCGATCTCCTGACTCTCGCTGCTCATTGACATCAGTCGTTTGCCAACAGATATCTCAGCTAGTATGCACCCGGCAGCCCACATGTCAATTGATGTTCCAAACGGCTGGCCCAGCAAGACTTCGGGAGCGTTGTATCCGGGCGTCCCAAAGAAATCATCGGCTGGAGAAAAATAAAAAATACAATATTGCTTAGGTGGCCTGTAGGAGTCATAGTTTCACTAAAAGAATCCCCAATGTGTTCGCACCCTGTCCTGCATGATATGTGACAGTTTTCAAGTTTCAAGTTTTCATTTATTAGGTATAGCCCTGTGAGCCATGCGGCTCTTAAGTCGGGTGCAACCGCAACAAACAGAATATGACAGGACGTGATTTTACACGGAAGTGGACATTCCCAATGCACGGTTGTGAATTGGAGGTCGTAAGGAGTTGTGAGCATTCCCTTAATACCTCGTGTGGAGCTACCATGCGCAGGCATCACTGCGTGATGCCTGTTCACATCCGCATCGTTCACGCAATTTGCATTAACGACGCTATATAAAACACAAAATTATTCCAGATAACAGGATCTGTAGGAATATTTAGAAATGTGATGATGTGTATAAATGTATATAAAGTGTAACTTACGAAATTCATATTCAAAAAAACTTCCTCCGAAGTCGGCCAATCGGATGGCTGCCGTGTGGTGATCTTTCACCAAGATGTTTTCCTGAAAAAATTAAGAAAACGGACGCATTATTTGTATTGTATTTAACCAAATGAGAGTCCATTAAGATGATTCCTGTCTGTATGGAAGAATGGCGTTCATTTTGTGCACTGTACATCTAACGTTATAAGTGTAAATGAATTATTTCTCGAGTCGGAAGCAGGGGGATCAATAACTCTCGTAAAGATGATCCAATACAACATCTTGTACTGAAGTTGGTCATGAAAACAAAACACTTATAATGGGAAGAATTGACATGGCGACTCTTCTCATCGGCGCGAACGGAGTTGTTCCGCAATTCAGGATGGTAAAAAAAGAAAAACCTGAATAATTACGTACAAGAATGAAAATAGGGTCACGGATAATTGGTGTTTCTGTGGACTCTACAGCTGCCATGGATAATGGGAGTCATAGGTAATATGATCACGGATAAGAGCTCTTCTGTATGAGGCAGCTGTGATGGGAATTCAACTGGCCACCACGTGGCAAAGAGCTACAGGTGCATGAGGCGCATACACTGCTCGATATGTTTAAAAGATCACCGTAAAGGTGCAGGCCTGCAATTATTTGCTCACCCCTCTACTTCCAGAAAGGCCTCCATCATTGAGTAGGTCGAGAGAGCTACTTAAATGGTTTTGGGCTACTCGTATACACAGCCAAATGTCTCAAAAGTGGTCGGAGTACCCACACTTTACGCCACCACTTGTGACTTTGTGATGAACTGTGTTGTACTTATTTATCCTTCTGGGTGTATAGAGGTGGTGGGTGGGTGGGTGGTTGGAGAGTTGGGATTTCAGAACCTGTCCACTGTTGCAATTGCCAAGCCGGGAGATCAAATTGAATCGATTCCCTCTGGGTTTAAAGTCTAGTGTGCTACCCATGACACCATGGCAGCGTCCCTTAGACCTGCTTAATTCCTCTAAAAGAAATGTAATGATAAACCCTTACCAGCTTGAGGTCCCCATGGACTACGCCGTTCTTCTTCAGGAAGGCCAGCACTTCCATCAGGGATCGGGCGTATCTCTTGACGGAGGACAGAGTAAATGCTCCGTTCGAGTTCACCACGTCAAAGAGGCTGCCCGCGCTGACAACGGAAAACGCACAACACACAGAGTGCAGGATGGTTAATTAAACACAGCATCAAGCACAAAGGCACCAGCACATCCACACATGCACGGCAAGTCCTAGAACACTAAAAGTGAGGTAAGACATTCGAGGTGTAACAATGCATGGAATACGTGCTGACTGCAGATAGTTGTTTTCTTTTTTGCAAAACTTGGTTACGAAATGGTTAATGCATCTGCTTCTTAACAATGCAGTGTAGCATAGCTAAGGATTGAGCACTGATCGAGATGAAGCAGCTGCCAAGCTTGTAGTTTTACACATCCTGTAAGTGTCACGCTTGTAATGGACTTAGTGTTCTTACTTGATGTAGTCCAACACGAGATAATGGTAATCTCCCACGACGAAGTTTTCCTCAAGCCGGATGATGCTTTTGTGTCTCAACATCTTGAGGAAGCCAGCCTCGTTATATACTTCCGCGTCCGTGACGCTGCGTGAAGAAATACAAACACTTCTGAGAATGTCGAAAATAGGATCATCATTAAAATAGAATTCTTCATGTCGAGGTAGGCACACGTGAGTTTGTGTTGCAGGAAAACTTTTCAGTGAAGATTGTGATGCACAATCATGACTTGGTCTCTCACCTTAATGTGGAGTCAATCATCTTGAGGGCCATCTCCTTGTGGTTCCTGTGGTCCCAGCATCTGAACACCTGGCCAAATGTTCCTTCACCCAGTTTTTCCAAAACCGCATAGCGATTGTTGAGGAGATTTGTCGCCATCTGGTCAAGAGGGAGTGGTGCAGAAGAGTGCAAGCAATCAGTACAAGTGGCCGTTTTGACAGTAGTTTCCTAACTCCTCATTACTCTTTAAATTGAAATTAGTTTCAATAAAAAAAAATCCACATGGGGTTAACTCAACCCGGCATGCCCCTTGGGTTCATTAAATAGGTTCGACTTTTTCAGTCGCTCAAACGGTGCTGGACAATTGTTGCACCCAGTCTCTTCAAATGTAAGTAAGTACAGCCCTGCAATTGCTTGCTCATACAGCTTATGGTGAAAGGGCCTCCACGAGAGGGATCTCTATAGAGTAGTCTATCTGCTCTTTCCCCCTAATGAGACGTATTGATAGAGGTGGGAGTCGCCACACTCGACCACATCACACACGACTTGCTGCCAAACTACCACCTGTGGTGTAACATTTTCACTTCTGGGTGAACATTAAATACACCCAAGAGGAGGACATCCGTGGAGATGGAGCAATGAAATCAGCTCGTTTTTAGATACTAGATGGATTGTTGCATCAAAGGACTTGTGGGAGATGGTAAAGGCTTATCAGGCCTTCATCCACCAATGAATTGATCATGTTTGATGATAGCCTTTATTTCCTGCTTGCATACATTCAGCAAGTTCACAACATTTCTCTCCCTTATCTACTCCTCTAATATCGCTAAATAGGTATCTTAAGTTTGGATATTTTGTCAACTCTCTTTTATAGTTATTTCTTGCCTATATATCTCATTCATACTATGTCTCTTGGCTACAACTCCTTACACCTCTAAATCTTATTTGTATCTAGTTTTATCTAATTGTACGACTTAATTTTGTCCGTATCTCATATCATATCCCTACATGTCTTTGTCTTGTTTGTGTCCTAATTTCATCTCTCTGCATCACCTATGTAGGTGTGATACACACGTGATAAAGCTAAATCACAGGCATAGGTATGCAGTACAGACAGGAAAAAGAGCTTCATAGCTCACCGGATTTCTCCAGCATAAATAAAGATTCTGATATCTTTGATTTGAAGCTTTCGTTACTGCAGGAATCCATACTCTCTGGTTCTTTCGGTAAAAGTCATGTAGATAGTAAAAAAAATAATGAAAGAAATCACGACGTTTCGGTCGCAACACAAGCGGCCGTCTTCAGGTGAGAAAAAATATCTGCTGTTGTGGTTTTATATAGGCACGGGGAGGAGGAGTTTGGCTGTAGAGAGGGGGAGGGTTTGTGGTGTGCATGGACGTGTAGGGCTGTAGAAATTAGCAAGTAAATTGACTTGTAGTCATCGGACAACAAGACACACGGGTGGGTGAGTGAAAATCAGAGAAGATGGATTCAGATTGAGCAATCATTGGAAGGATGTGATCAACTACGTTATATTTTAACTGCTATGATTTTCACTCACCCACCCGTGTCTTGTTGTCCGATGACTACAAGTCAATTTACTTGCTAATTTCTCCAGCCCCACCCGTCCATGCACACCACAAACCCTCCCCCTCTCCCCTGTGAACCTCTACAGCCAAACTCCTCCTCCCCCCCCCCCGTGCCTAACCCCTACAGCCAAACTCCCCCCCCCCCCCCCCGTGCCTAACCCCTACAGGCAAACTCCCCCCCCCCCCCGTGCCTAACCCCTACAGGCAAACTCCCCCCCCCCCGTGCCTAACCCCTACAGGCAAACCCCCCCCCCCGTGCCTAACCCTACAGCCAAACTCCCCCCCCCCCGTGCCTAACCCTACAGGCAAACTCCTCCCCCCACCCCCCGTGCCTAACCCCTACAGCCAAACTCCTCCCCCCACCCCCCGTGCCTAACCCCTACAGGCAAACTCCTCCTCCCCGTGCCTATATAAAACCGCAACAGCAGATAATTATTCTCACCTGAAGACGGCCGCTTGTGTTGCGACCGAAACAGTTCGAAACTAGTAATTTTGGTCTATATAACAGCTTTATGTCTTCCTTAATAAATAAAACAGGTCCCTGCAGGGTGGGCTGGTAGGAACATTGGAATTTTGCGCAATTTTATTACACCCAACAGCACGAGATTTCACTTCGTTAAAGTATTGAAAGGGGACGGACGGACACATTAATCTATTGCAGGCTGGTACACTCAGTTTACAACTTCGTTCCTACCAGTATCAGATAACGTATAGTGTAGTGTGTAGTGTATAGTGTAGTGTATAGTGTAGTGTAGGTAAATTGTAGCATCCAAACTATGAAGAAAAGTGCGCTTGGGTAGGACACGTGGCTAGGAGGGATGTCGATGTTTAAGATGAATCGATGCTTAAAATAAGTCGATGTTTAAGATAAGTCGATGGTTAAGAATAAATCGATGTTTAAGATAAGTCGATGTTTAAGTGGATGTTTAAGATAAGTAAATGTTTAAGATAAGTCGATGTTTAAGATAAGTCGATGTTAAAGATAAGTAAATGTTTAAGATAAGTCGATGTTTAAGTGGATGTTTAAGATAAGATAAGTCGATGTTTAAGATAAGTCGATGTTTAAGTCAATGTTTAAGATAAGTAAATGTTTAAGATAAGTGGATGTTTAAGATAAGTCGATGTTAAAGATAAGTAAATGTTTAAGATAAGTCGATGTTTAAGATAAGTCGATGTTTAAGACAAGTCGATGTATTAGATAAGTCAATGATTAAGATCAGTCGATGTTAAGATAAGTCGATGTTCAAGATAAGTCGATGTTTAAGATAAGTCGATGTTCAAGATAAGTAATTTTTTAAGAAAAGTCGATGTTTAAGATAAATCGATGTTTAAGATAAGTAGATGTTTAAGATAAGTCAATGATTAAGATAAGTCGATGTTTAAGATAAGTAAATGTTTAAGAACAGCACGAGATTTCACTTCGTTAAAGTATTGAAAGGGGACGGACGGACACATGAATCTATTGCAGGCTGGTACACTCAGTTTACAACTTCGTTCCTACCAGTATAAAATAGATTCTTACCTTGCGTTGAGAAAAACAAAAATATCTTGAAGTTTGGAGACGCGATTCTGCTGCTCGCGGCCGTCGTGGGAGCCCAATCGCGTAGAAGTGAAGTCGCCCCGCCCACGTAATGACGCTACGCTGCCCAGCCCCTCCCCCTTCCGGCGTAGCCACGCCCCCTCCAAACTGTGGCCCCGCCCTCCCACGCCACTCTCCCAACACGGCCCCGCCCCTATGTCTCTCCCACTGTCACGGCTTCTGTACATAGACGCCCGCGTTCTGTATAAATATATTTCCCCAACTCTGTACATTTGTAAATATATACACGGAGTGAAACATTTCTGAACATCGATTTTAATGTATTTAATTCAGTGAATGCAGTGTGAACTGAAATATAGCTTTTGTGTTATGGTCGAAACGTGAGAATTTTTATTGTTTTATATATATTTTATTATTTTATCGTTTCCCTTCAACGTGACTTTACCGAAAGAGCTAAGATTATGAAATATAGCTATTAATATGTATATCCCTGCTAACAGCGTCAGTTATATTTTAAAAATATGTAATAATAATATAACTTTTTTGCGAATGTTTTTATTATTGTGTTAGAGTTATACCAGCGATAATTGATCGAAATTATATGCGATATGAAGAAGGGCCATTTCGCAGACTATCCGTTTTCCTTTTCAGCGGTGTTAATGGCGAGTGTGTTGAGTTTTGTTTCGTGTTCGTTTTTGTTTGGCTGTTTTTGCTATAATTTCTATTTTCTGCACCGTTGTACATGTACATGTTTTCACTCTATCGCTTTTGTCATGTTGGTGACCCAGGTCTTGCGCTCTTCTCACCTGGTGAGCCTAAACGTCAAACCCAATCAACGAATCGTTCATTCTTTACACATCGATAGACACCCCTGTATCTTGTTCAACTTTTCCATACCTTAATTTTGTAACCTAATTACGATCCAAACTTGATTTGAAGCTTTCTTGACTGCAGGAATGACTCTTTGGTTCTTTCGGTAAAGTCACGTAGAAAGAAAATAAAATAAACAATAGAATGACATTTCGAGTCCTATTCGGCCGTCTGAAATGCTTTCTTTACGATATTAGGAAACCACTGGTGATATGCACTTTTAAATCTAGATTAAAAACTAACTTATAAAAAAAATGTGTTTAGTTTGTCCTTCCCCCGCATCTCCAATTAGCACGGTTGAATGCAGACGGTGCGAAATAAGTTCAACAACAACCTCCATTCGTGACTCCGTGGCGGTGACATCACCACGGTGATTATGCCAGGCGAAGTGCACTTTAAAGTGAGGCGACTGGCTGATGCACCACCTGTGCACCCAACTGTGCCCACCTACTATGTTTAGCCACCTGGCGCTTGCTCGGGTTTGTGAGCGTCGCTCCATAGCCCTCCGTTCATGCTGAAGGGCGACTGCCTCCAACTACCCAGTAGCGTCCTTCACAAGCCTCCTCCACAGAGGCCGATCTTGACACCGCTGGTACCAGTCATCGGAAAGCACACTTAGCTCTACATCCTCTTGTACCACATGATTACATCTCTTCTCGAGCCCCTGCCACGTCAATTTGGCCCCCTCTATCTGGCTAAACAAAAGCTATTTAGGCATGCGGTGGCTGTACATGCAGGCTCTATAACCCAGCCAACGCAGCCTTGCCTGCCGGAGCTCACCGATTAACTTTGTCGAGCTCTTTCAAGGATTTGTGAGGTCCTCACACAATCCAGCCTGGCTAAACCCAGGATGGATCGTAGGCATGCCAGCCTGAATGTGTCTTACTGGCGAAGATGTTCCATTGGGGGGGGGGGGTCCGCTTTTCCGCAAGAATACAGGAGGGCATGACGGTGGCCGTGAATACCCGAGGCTTCATGTGGAGCAACAGACCAGGAAGCTTCCACACAGCTTTACCCAGCCGATGAACAGATGCCACTCGACTGATTCGGAGTGAGACTTCTGCTATCAAATCGGAGCTGGTCATAAGCACACTGCCCAGGTATGGAAAACTCTCCACTCTCTCGACAACTGCCCCATCACCAATCGGGAGTTGAGGGGGTGGAGTGTTTGATGGCACAAAATACCCAGCCAGGTGCTTAGTTTTGGTGGGGCTGATGGTAAGTTTATAGCACGCTCCAGGTCTAGCAGCAGCGCTTCCAACTTCTTCTAAGTGAACAGCAATCACTAGATCATCAGCATAATGATTGTGAGCAGTCAGGGACTCCAAAAGCATGAAGAAAAAAGTTCAACATTCATTACCACTCCCCACCTTAAACACCTACACACACAGCGACAAAAGACACGTTTGACAAAGTCCCTCCTGCAGGAGAGAAGGCTTAAAAACGTAAAACCAAATTTATTTTTACATCATTTCTTTGCGGTCTAATTGTCAGCACCACAACAACCATGTGGGAACAAGTCATTAAACTGGTAATGTAGGGGGTGCAGGGTTATCAAAAAAGCTTGCGCTTATGTGTGCACATGTGAGTGCTAACATCTATGTTCATGTGATTCTGTTAGAGTGCATGGGCATTGCACGTGTGAAAACTTATTATTTACACGCGCAGGACATGAGTTTCTCATTATTTGATGGAAAGTATTAAAGCTGGTTTATCACTCATTTTGCTGGTGATGCTCAATGTAGCTAGCTGTAGCTGGTATTATCAGCTGTTAATGATAATGTGAGATGATGTTGGTGACACTGGGTGTGTTTTGGGGTGTTGCCGTTGAGTCTGGGTGTTACTGGCCACACAGGGTACTTGTATCCGTGTGTTGTTAACGTCGCAGTTACAGGAGACCCTGTGTGACTCGAGCAGTTGGTATAAACTACGCGTCTTATTTGTACTCTGGTAGACTTTACGAGTTGCTGTGAACTGTGTTGTTAGAATTTACTGGCCGAACAGATGTCGCTATCAACTCCCATGTATTGTTAGATACTCCAGTTGACTCGGTGTTGCTGTTAACTGCGTGTTGTTCGAATTCGCCAGTTGATCCTGGATGTTGCTGTTAATTGCGTTTGTTGTTGATGTCGCCTCGTATCAATGGGAGACGTTTGTTGTCCGCCCTGCACCAATGCCAGTTCACTCCCCTCCAGGACTCTCACCGCCTCTCTTCACATCTTCATTTTTTCGGCCACGCCTGCCGGAAGCCTCCCCTGCATCACGGAGAAGTGAGCAACCGCGGGTCGCACTGGGATGAAAAGTGGAACACTCCCGACCCACATGCCGGCCGCTCAATATAGGACCACAGAGCTTGAGCAATTGTTGGCACTGGTTCTGGCTATTTACCCCGCTTGTCTGTGTATTATCATGCCTCCACGCGAAAACTGCATGTGTTACAAATTCTACCACGTTTATAGATGGAATTTCCATGCAAGATGCTAAATACATGCAGAATATTATTATTTTTAAGATGTGGAGGGACACACACACATGGAAATGCAAGCATCAGGATTTGAGGACACAGATAGTGACCAGTGAATAAATTAAGAGAACAGCCGCCATTGAGTGATGTGACCGTAGCAGCTGTGCCAGGCTAGGTGCATTTTGAGATTATGGAACACAAAATCACCCACATGGAGATATGCAGACATGTGCTTGGCACAGAGGCACATGAAAACGAATGGTTCTTCAGAAATATTATCTGGCGGGCTACAAAAAGTTAGCGATGTAATATCACGTGCCACGCGTACATGTTACGTCACATGACTTATTTACGTCATAATGTCAGCTATGTGACAGCTAATCACCATAGTTTGTCTCCAACTCTCATCCCTATCTCTTGCATATCACTTTTCATCTCACTAACCTGTATCTACAGGTTTCCACAGTTGATTCAGGTTTGGTTTGTGCGATTTCACGTATATGCGACTTACCTATTTCTCCACAAAATTCGCTACATGTCTTTTGAACTCACTCTATATGCCACTTTGCGGTCAGATGTGACACAACATTGCATGTGTACGTATATACTACTCGGCAGGACGCTGTCTTGTGCGGTTTTACTTTGTGTGCCCTTTTTTTTGGAACGTATCCACCGCATAAAGTGAGGGAAACCTGTATTTATACCTCGGCAGGCCACTACAAAAGCCTTCACGGGCCAGATGTGCCAGTGGGAGAACCCTGTGTGATGACATGTGCTATAACGCATCGGTGACACACCGACACGCATGGTAACAATGCTACAGGGGGGCACGTGAAGACACAAGCAGACACGAAGTACCACTGACACAAAGCAACACTGTTGACACCGTTGACACTGAGACACACAAAGGCAAGCAGATGCATGTGCAGACACAAAGGCATACGTATACACAGGAACACACGTGAAAATGCACGGAACCGTGATCTATGATCTAAAGGAAGACGCAGCATGCGTAGTGACACGGAGGGACATGGGGACATGCGGGGAACTAACCGAGAGAAGGTGGGACATTACAGAGACATGTGCGTACACATTTAGACATGCGGCGACCCACAGGGACACACAAGGACATGTGGGGTAAACATTTAGATATGCAAGGTCCGACGCGGACACAAAAGACACGTGAATGCACGTAGGGCGACGTAGGTGATGGGAGAGGGATCTCCAACCGGCCACTGTGTCCCTGCATGTACGTCATGCCCCGTGCCGATCCTCTGAAGACTGTACGACCACCTTGCCCCCGCCCGCACAACTTATGCTGCACAAACACACAACGGATACACGCAAATGTGTACTCAACATCAAACACACACCACACAATGTGCATTCATGCGCACAACAGACACCACGCACACGACACAAAAAGCACGCGGAGCACAAAGATTCAACACACTGCGCAATGCACTACACGACGTGTATCGTGGTAATGGTGGTGGGAATGAAGATGATGTTGACAGTGGTACCAATGAATGTGGTTATGATGGTGGTGACGGCATTAATGATGGTGTTAATGACGTTAAAGGTGAAGGCAACACTGGTTACAGAGATGATGGTAATGGTGTTGATGGTGACGGTAACGGTGATGGTGATGAATATGGTGGTTATGACAGTGATCATGGTAGCGGTGATGGTGTTAAAAGTAGTGGAGATAATACTTTAGTTGTAGGGGTGATGGTTGTGTTATTGATGGTGATGGTGATGACAATGATAGTGGTGATGATGGTGATGAATATGGGAGTTATGATAGTGATGTTGGTAGCAGTGATGGTCATGATGGTGATGATGGTAGCTGTAATGGTGTTGATGGTAGTGGTGATGGTGATAAAACTGTAATATTAGGGGTGGTGATGGTGTGATGACAATGGTAGTGGTGGTTATGATGGCGACGATGATGATAGCGGTGATGTTAAGTACGTACGCACCTTGTCCTGCCGAGTCGTGTGTCTGTTCTGATCTCTTCCTCGAGAGCACCCGGCTGGAACAGGGAACAACTCGCTCACTCGCCCACTCAAACTCGCTCACATTGACCTTCACATACCCACCCTCACACATTGACCTTACCTGTGAAGATGTGTGTGTGTGCGTATCTGTGAAGATGTGCGTTTTTCCCACAATGATGTACATGTGCGCGTGTCTGTGTACCTGTGA
Source organism: Petromyzon marinus (assembly GCF_048934315.1). Lineage (NCBI taxonomy): Eukaryota > Metazoa > Chordata > Hyperoartia > Petromyzontiformes > Petromyzontidae > Petromyzon > Petromyzon marinus. Next base: position 6,704,201 of record NC_133712.1, read on the forward strand.
AGATGTGGATGTGCACGTATGCACTTGTGAAGATGTGTGTGTACCTGTGAAGATGTGAGCGTCGGCCTCCGTGTACTCATGGGGGGTGAAGTCATCTGGCACGAGTGGTGGCGCTGGCAATGAGTCCGTGTCCGCGCGCTGCCTTTTCCCTCCGACCTCCGTGACCTCGGCTGCCCCCGGTGCCTCTCTACGTGTGGCACCCTGCCCATGGAAAGGGGTAAGGGAGAGGCCGAATGAGAGAGAATGAAGGCAACACAGTGGGAGGGGGTGGGGAGGGGAGAGCGGCAGTGGGGAGGTATTCTGGTTTGTGTCGGATTTTTGTCTTTTCCCCCAATGTTATCCCCACGATGCTACCAGCATCAAGTCACGAGTCACAGGATAGGGTATCGATTCGTTAACCCTCGTCGAGTTATCACCAGCGCACCAGGGAAAGAAAAAACAGTTTATTTCATTATTATTTACTCCTTACCTTTCTTATGCGATTCCCTGTGCACTTTATTTTTCATGCGGTTGCAATTTATTTTGCTCAGTCGGTGTAAGCCGCCGAGTTCGCGACGGGTTTCTTTTTACATTTTTATTGCTCTATGCCCATGTACCATTCCCATTCCGCTGTGATGCGCACCGATGCCCACTTTATTGACGGCAAAAATTTGCACGCCACGACGTAATTCGCTGAAACACATGCAGAATGTTCACAAGAATAACGCATCTGAATTCGTATGCAATTTTGTAAGCAATGTCTACCCCAACACAGGCTGGTGTTCAGATGGAATGGGAAAGGGCAGCAGTGAGTGGGGAGGGGGTGGGTGGGTGGGGACTTAAGGGCACCAGGAGGGGCCGGGTCCCACGAAGCCCAGTCACAAACGCAAGGCCCGGGGGTGCAGGTCCTGCAACAGGTTCCCAGTTCATACTCTTTGGTTCTATTCGGTAAAGTCACGTAGGTAAAAAATAAAACAACAAAAATCACGACGTTTCGGCCACAACACAAGCGGTCGAAACGTCGAGTTTTTTGTTGTTTAATTTTTTACCTACGTGACTTTACCGAATAGAACCAAAGAGTATGGATCCTTGCAGTCACGAAAGCTTCAAATCTAGGTTCCCAGTTCCCCCATTGGCCGTGGAAACGCCGGAGCGCGAGTGAGCGGGGCGCACCTGTTTCTGCTCTCGCACAGTCGGTACGGCGACCGGCTCCTCTTGAGGGCACTCCACCTTCATCTTCTTCTCCGCTGCAGACACGGGGATCCGTCACTCATGGCGCGTGCGTGCAGTAGTGTGCTGGTTAATGCACTGCAAACCCAGTGACCTGATTTCAATTCCCGCTTCCGATCAACAGCAATGGCAAATATTTGATCAAGTCCTGGGTCTCCCCGAGGTCGACGGAGCCTTAAATGAGTACCGGGCACGATGTGTAATCATCAGTGCTGGGGAAACAAAGGCAGCCGAGCCTGGTGTTGACTACCCACCCCTCGTGTAATCCTGGATCTTCAGAGATGCTTGCTAACAGCACTTGCCCCAAGTCTGTTAAAGGTGATACGATTTTTCTTTTTGTCGTGTTTGTGAGCAACGCCTTGACTTCTGTACGTGTCTGCATGTGTGTGTGTGTGTGCACATGCAAGTGTTTTGCGACTGCTGGATTAGTGCATGTCTCTGTGTTCATGGTGTGTGTGTGTGTGCCTTCACCGTGTTTGGCTTTTGCAGGCTGTGCAGAGCTCTTCTTTGGTTTCTCTGGCGCTTTCATCAGTTTCCAGCGACTATAGATCTACAGAGACGGGTGAGATAGCACTCAACGGGTTCTCATCACTCACTCAGTCAACAACTTAAACACTCATTCACTTACTCAGCCACTCAGGTACTCGTTCAACGATCCAACCACTCATGCACTCAACTACACTCTCTCACCTACCCAAGCACTCACTCAACCATTCATTCACCCACTCATCTGCTCAAACATGCACTCAAATAACCACAATCACCAAACCACTAAAATTCCTCACTCAGAACCCATCCGCACGTGTGCACAAGTGGTTTGTGAAATGGAATGATGGAGATAATGATGATGGAGATGATGATGTGAGCAAGATGTTAGCACACAACATCCACGTGTTACCTCAAACACTTTTGAGTTGGGATCCAATTTCTTTTCTTGAAATGGCAGAGATTTCCCGTCACTGGATGGTAGATACTGCAAGCACAAGCACATGAACAGATGCACAAGCGAACTAGCACACACGCGCAAGGAAACAAACAAACGACCCTGTGCATGTCCTATTTTATTTTCAATCACTTCCTCAAGTCCCCACGTCTTCATGTTTCCAGAATTTCTGCGTCAATGAAGACCGTTTTATCCAAATCCTAAGTGACCCCGTGTCACGTGTGACCCTGTGCTAATATTGTGTCTCTATGCCTCCTATCTGTCTCTCATTTACCATGCCTCCTGTGTGTTCCCCACGTCCCTAAGTCGCTTGTATCGCTGCATTGTCTTGGTGTCCTTGTAATTCCCGTTTCTCAAAGTCCATGTATCTCCTTGGCACTCAACTACCCCTGTGCCTCCACATGTCCCTGTCTCCCCATGTCTCACCATGCCAAAGGGGTTGACGAACGTCTGCAGGACACGCGCTGCCTTCATCTGGGACGTGGAGCTCTGAGCAGTGCGAGCCTCGTTCTGCTGCTCTTCGCTGTCCTGCACACCACAGCAGAGCGCAGAGCACTACAGCACATCGCAGCGCACTACAACAACATGACAGCAATTTCAGCACAGCTCAGAATGCGACAACACACAAGAGAACGCACAGAACGCCCCAGCACATGATGGCTAACACAGCAAATACAGCACGGTACAGAAAGCTACAGCACACGAGATCACACACACAGTGCTTTCGCCAGCGGTGTGGGAGATGAGACATGGGTTGGTTGTGGTCGTGTGAGGATGGTGGGCTCACGTCAATCAGGGTGAGGACCGGGCGCGTGGCAGGCACCGCCCTCCGTGCTCCCTCCACTGCACCACACAAAGACAAAAGTCAAAGATCCTCAATATAGCCTTGAAAAGACTATCAGGGCAAGTGCTGTTAGCGAGCATCTACGAAGGTCAGCACAGAACACGAAGGGGATAGGAGGACCAACACTACACCCAGCCACCTTTGTCTCCCCAGTGCTGATGCTTTACACGCACCGAGTACTCATTTAAGGCTGAATTCATCTAAGGGAGCCCCAGGACCGGTTTAGATATTCGTCACCGGTGTTGGCCATAAGCAGCAATCGAACTTGGGTTGCCAGGTTAATAGTGCAGCACGCTAACCAGCTAAACTACTGCTGTTCGTCGTGACCGGGAATGGAACTTAGGCCATCAGGGTCGTGCCACTACACACTAACACTGCACAACCGTTCTCTAGTGACATACAGACATACGCTAGCACAGAAGATGCACAGAGATACAGACTGAAGAATACACACGTGAACACACACACCCACACACGCGCAATAATATACAGGGCCACACACCTGTTGCAACCGCTGACACACAAGACATACGCATGCAGACAGGCAAATAAAGACACGTTAACAGAGACACAGGAATGAATACACACACATATGAATGGAAATGCACGCAATTGAACACAGACATAGACACAAAGATAGTGAAATAAATAATACGCACATACACGCAGCAGCCAAAGAAGGGTCATTGCTTAAAAATCACCTATTATGTAAGTTTTACTTTTAGGACAATGTTACTGAAAAGTATTTTGTTATTTTTGCTTGTGCCCCACTGTAAATGCAGTCAGGACATTATTTGTTATGTCACTAAATTATGTTTAATTTGTACACAGAACATGGCAATTATTTGTATGATTACTACTCAAATTATGAGTGTGATATTAAAAAACAGCACAGTATTTTTTTCATGTCAATATAATGAAATCTACTCGTGACAGGCTAGGTGTACACATCACTGTCACGAATAAAAAAATATAATCCATATCATGAGCTTTGCCGATATAACCAGCACAACTAAGTGTGAGCTACCTTCAGTACCGTGCCTTGTGATTGGCTGCCTGTCGTCCAATGATAAGCCATCGTGAGGACAGAAGAGAGGATTTTCCAATCGCTGTCAAAACACAGAAGAAAATTGATTGAACAATCAGTGCCACACTAGGGTGGGCATACAAATGATACCATTAATGTCACCTTTGGGGGATTGAAACATCTAGAATGTACTTTCAGGGTCAGGCCATGAACCAACAATCACACAGGGGTGTCAACCTACACAACAATCGGAACATTATTCACACTCTAAGGACGGACATGAACTGAGCTCCTCATTGTCACGACGGTTTGGGGACGTGGAATTTAAAAAAAGAACCACAAATGAGAGTTCTGTGCCGAATGAGAAAATGAGATGTAGAGTTGATAATCGCAAGTAAAGAGGGAATTTGTGTGATGAGTTTTGGTCTCTGGTCACCTCTGTCCGGGTGATGAATATTCTCGATGGAGCCTTGATGGGCGTTTCGCTCTGCGGGAACAGCAGCAAAGATTATTAAACAAACGCAACCTTTACTGCAACGAGTCATTATTTTTGCAGTCACTTGTGCCTAGTTGTGACCATCAACTCGCTACATTTGTGAACGTCGTTTAACCACGGGTGGCTGAAACTCCCAAGATCCAAAACCTAGGATCTTAGCCGGGTGGTGTTGGTGGCAAAGTCCTGTAACCCAGCACTATGGAGGCAACAAGGGTGGGTGGATCACACAAATGTTGTTAAACTCCCTTCCCATTGCTTTTCAGGTGTCATAGCATGGCCTGCTAGAAGGGGGTACAGCAAAGGTTGACTTCATCTATTCGTTCTGTATGGGATTGACTGTTGCCTCCTCGCATGTGTGGGTTTTCTCCAGGAACTCCGGTTCCCTCCCATATGTAAACACTCATTAATTGGTTGATAACACCTTCATATATAGACGACCACAAAGTTTGGGGGGAAATTTGGCACAGGCTCACCTCCTGGTAGCCTTTCCCGCTCGTCTGTGGTTCCTCCTCACGCCTCTGAGTCGTTCTCTCGCTTCGAGTGAGCGAATAATGTGCAGTGTCACAAGTTAAAAAAAAATATTATTGAAGCAGTGCCGGATCATTGTGTTTGACCCAGTATTGGCCCCAGGAGCCACCCAGTCACCACCTATATTAAATCCATACTCTTTGGTTCTTTCGGTAAAGTCAGGTAGGTAGAAAAACAATAGATCACGACGTTTCGATCGCAACACAAGCAATCGTCATCAGGTGGGACAACCACACCAACTGCTGTCTTCAGCAGTTGGTGAGGTTGTCCCACTGCTGTCTTCAGCAGTTGGTGTGGTTGTCCCACCTGATGACGATTACTTGTGTTGCGATCGAAACGTCGTGATCTATTATTTTGATACCTACGTGGCTTTACCGAAAGAACCAAAGAGTATGGATTCCTGCAGTCACGAAAGCTTCAAATCAAGATTATATTAAATGTTTTATTATATTTATTTATGAACATTCTGCCTCTGACCACTCGCTATCCCTCTCTCCCTATAACTTTCAGTCTCTGTCTCCCACTCTCTTTTGTCTCTGTTCTCGTTCTCCGACTCTCTTGCCCTATCTATCCTTCATCCGTATCTCAACCCTGGCCGTCCATTATGAACCCCTCGCTGCTCCACCGAGCCGCCTCCGCTTCTGCGCTCACCTTGATGAGCGGGACGAGGCGTGCCTGCTTGATGAGCTGCCACAGCTCATTGGCGTTCTGCCTCACGAGGGGCGGCACCGGATTGCAGCACGCGAGCACGCCCTGCAGCTCCCTGCGTCGGCAACGGCGATGTCAACATGTTAGAGCAGCGACACACGTCACAACACAACGCCAGAGCAATGCAACATCACGGCAAAACCACGTCACAGCAACAACACCATCTCACAGAAACAGCACAACGTTACAACAAGCCAGCACTCCCCCTCTGTCTTGCATCAAACAGCAATGGCGTGGACTAGGGTGCATATAGCCGTTGATACTGGCAAAAGCATAGCCGTTCAAGATGGCGTACATATATCCTATTCATGCTGGTGTACATACGTATATTGTTCATTCTGGCGTATGTGCGTATAGGCAGCTCAGGAAAGTCTATGGATGTATAGCCTAATAAAGTATTACAGCTTTCGTGACTGCATAAAATTACTCATTGGTTTTTTTCGGTAAAGTCACGTATGTAGAAATACAATAAATAATATGATAATATAATTTTATTGTATTTCTACATATGTGACTTTACCGAAAAAAACAATGAGTATGTATAGACTGTTCATCCTGGCGTACGTATGTATATTGTGTTCAGGCTGGCATACGTACGTAAAGCCTGTCTTGTCTGGCGTACGTATATATAGCCTGGTCATTATCAGGATCATACAAACCAATGCTATTACCACAATGCAACCTTCATCATCACCATCATACTATCACCATATCCATATCATCACCAGCATCCAGATCACCATCCACATCAAAACATTATGAGTGGCACCACCATCACCACTATCACTACCACTCTCACTACTAACAGCACAATCATCAGCCACCACCACTATTGCCAACAACAAGAACAGGCGCCATATGCCAATAAGTGTTGGTGACATCACCACGGCGGTTGTCTCAGGCCAGGTGCACTCCGAATCCACGTGCAATGTCGAAGGCTCGCTAACAGGAGCTCACGGAACAGAGCCAGGTCCCATGGGTTGACTGACTGCAATGACTGGGGCAGATGCACCAGCTGTGCACGCGACTGTGCCAACTTGTTGCATTTTAGCCGCCCGGCACTCCGCTCTTTATTGTGAGCATCGCTCTTCTGACCTTCGTTGTTGTTGGAGGGCGAATATTACCACCACTGTCAATACCATCATGGGTATCACTCGCACCACCATCCCAACTGTCCCTGCCACCACCGTGCGCGGCTTACCGAGGCATCTCCTCTGCGATCTTCATGAGCATATGGTTTGGGAGGACTTATCTGTGACAGCAACAGCACAACACACACCGGTCAGGCCAGGGCACTATGCACATCTCAGCAATAACAATAATCACACAGGCCGTACAGGCCCAACAACGCAACAGCGACAGTAATCGTACTACGCAACCATTGACCTACGGCACTTGAATGTGCAGTTTCTACAACTGGTTCAGGATCGCGATCAGGTAAATTAAAAAGTGCTGCGTCGTACACCCCAGTGTTTTACTGTGCTATATTATAAAACACCCGTGTATCGATATTTCCATTTTAATGTGTTATGGTCAAAACGTCGTGATAACTTTTATTGTTTTATATATATTTTATTATTTCCCTTCAACGTGACTTTACCGAAAGAGCTAATAATATGAATTACTGCAGTCACGAAAGTTTTAAATCAAAATTTAGACTGTGTGTTGTTTTGGTGCGGTCTTGGATCGTTTTTGTTGTTGTTTTGCTGCCTTGCCCTAAAGTGCATTGAGTGTTAAAAAATCTACAGTAAATCATGTAATTATGCAATTTTTACTTATATGCTTTATATTCATACATTTGTCGCTACTCTGGACATCTGTGATAAAGAGTTCATAGCTCATCGGATTCCTCCAGTCTAAATAAATATTCTGATAAGTCAAGATAAATATTTTGAACGCTGTGGTGTTGTTCCGTTTGCTGTGTTATTCTACGCTGTCGGAAAGTCCCGTGCTTTGCTGCACTATGCTATGCAGTGCAGTACACGGCTATTTCAGCGCCGCGGGTGCTCTCACCCCTTGCTCTCGTCCTCGGTGCGTGCCGTGCGGTCGCGCCAGGCGTACAGGAGCCGGGCGGCGCTGCTCTGCTGCACATCCAGTGGCTGTTTGTGCTTGTGCAGCAGCTCCAGGTAGGAGTCCTCGGTGAACACCGGCTTGTGGTAGCGCTGAGACACACACACACGCACACAGGGAGAGAGAGGGAGATGGAACCATGCAAGTAGTGACAGCGGCAGCAATAATTACCAGGGTTGTTAAAACGATCATCGGTTAACTGGTAATTGTTTTCAGCATCAATTACCAGTTCTGAAAGTCGGTAACCAATGTTTCCAGTGGGAATTTTTATCGCGAATGCACTAATTAGGATGCATGAACATTAAAACGGTACGGCGGGCCCGAGTCACCACATTGAACATAAATTGGCATTTTGCGACCCCCTCCACTGCCACTGTGTAGCATATTATTACGTTCCAGGGACTCTATGAGATGATAGGACAATAGTCTACACACATTACACCATGAACTATATCACTTCGTTGATCTAGTTAAAAAGATAAATATATTCTTTGATTATTGCTCGAGGCCTTTTAAGGGAATAAACAATATTTTTGGAGGGGTGGGAAAACTTTCCCGATCAAGAGTGAGAGTGGTGGATTTGCTTACAAAGATAGGCTTGTAACTTGCTCACTGGTGGAGCCAGTGGGGGGTGGGGTGTCACGTGCCCCCCCAATGATCCGATCGAAATCCCTAATTTAGATCGGATCATTGGGGTTTATTGGTAATAAATCGGCATTTTGCGAGCCCCACTGCCACTGTGTAGCATATTATTACGTGCCAGGGACTCGATGAGATGATAGGACAATAGTCGGAGTCCGATCACACAACGCGGTTCGAATTCGATCCTCGATCGATGGCTGCGCCATCACCGCACTACGCGTCAAATAAAAACCAAGGGACAAGTCCTTACTTACTAACACTACCTTTTTTCATTGCTGGAGGGGTTGCCCCCCCCCCACACCTGAAAATCCTGGCTCCGCCATTGCCCACGCGCCACTCACCTTGAGTGCCACAGTTCGGTTCTGGTCCCACACAAGCTGCAGGAGGTTGGGTCGGCCCAGCGCCTTGGTGAGCAGGTCGGCGCGGACGCGGTCGTACACGTACAGCAGGTAGTGCGTGTCGGCACGCGCATAGTGCAGCATGTCTGGCAGGAGAGGCCTGTGTGTGTGCGTGCATACGTGGATGTGTGCAAGTGTTGGTGTGCGTGTGTATGCAATTGTGAGTGTGTATGTGTTTGTGTGTGAGTGTGTGCATGCGAGTGTGTATGAGACGCAGATGTTAATGTACCGCAACATTTATCTGTTGACCCATGTTTCATTTCCGGTGAAGGCTAACATCATTTGGGAGTGATATAAAAAACAGTATTGGACCTCGGCCTTAAATGAGCACCTAGTATAAGATATGAACATCACCACTGGGGAAACAAAGGAGGTCAGGCATGATGCTAACCACATTACCCTCTCAAACATTGTGCCAGCCTTAATAGGGGCTCGCTAAGATAACTTGAGTGGGGAGGGGGGGGGTGAAAGTGCTTCATATGTACTGTTCTATGAACCCAGTGATGGACTTTCTACTCACGGCCAACACCTGTGACAATTATCTGAACCGGTCCCGGCCCTCCACTAGCTCGACTCAGCCTCAAATGAGTACCTGGTGTAGCGGTGTGTAAACATCACCACTGGGGAGACAAAGGCGGCCGTGCATGGTACTGGCCACCCACCCCCTCCTTCACAGCACTTTCCCCAACAATTAGTTGAGGCTATACAGGGGATCTTTGCCTTTGTTTTTGTACGTGTGTACAAGTTAGCCCGTGCATGCGCGCGCGTATGCAGAGGTTCGAGCAAGTGCGGCGTGCGTACCGGATGCGCCAGTCAGCCAGCTGGTACTGCTTGTCGGTAGACAGGCTGCAGTAGTGCATGAGGAGGTGGGCGAGCGAGTTTCTGGCGAGGCCGAGGGAGCGCGCCGCTGGGTGCGTGTCGAACAGGCCCACCACGTACAGGCCCAGGTCACGTTGCAGCCACTCAATGTCCGAGTCCGCTCCGTGGAAAACCTGCGCCCCCGCCACACCGCAGCGTCAATCACCACGTCACCGTGGCAATCACTGCGCCACTGCGTCGCCGCGTCAAGCACCACGCCTCTCACGTGGCCGGTGCTCAAGATATGGTTACAACGTCCCTAGTAACCATCGTCGCCGCCGCTGTCAACAAGCCATGGCTGCAGCCAGCCCCCCTTAATTGCTTCCTTTCTCTATTTCCCTTGCTCACTCCGACCTGCTCCCTCCTATTCTTTGGTCCTTTCGGTAAAGTCACCACCACGTAGAAGGGAAGCAATAAAATAATAAAAATATAAAACAATAAAATTATCACGACGTTTCGACTGCAACACAAGCAATCATCATCAGGTGTGAAAACCACAGCAAGAAATTTATTGTTTTATATTTTTATTATTTTATTGTTGCCCTTCTACGTGACTTTACCGAAAGAACCAAGAATATCAATCCCTGCAGTCACGAAAGCTTTAAATAAAAATAAAAATTCTGCTCCCTCCTGTTCTCCCCGTGTAATTCTGCGCCCCGAGATGTTTGTTACGCTTTAGGTGCAATACAAGTGCAATTTATTGTTGTAAACATTCACCCAATGGCATTCATATCGAGTGTGCAGGCAGTGCAATGATACATCTTCTTTGGTTCTTTCGGTAAAGTCACGTAGAATGAGAATAAAATAATAAATTGATAAAAAAAAAATAACACAATAATATTCTCACGACGTTTCGGCCACAACACAAGCGGCCTTCATCAGGTGAAGGGAGCGAGACTGTCTGGTAGGACAGCGCTGGAGTGAGAGAGCCACGTTCAGATCACGGCTTTTAAGCTGTGTGAGAGGAACAAAGAGCCTTGACGAAGGAATTAGCATAAAATTTAGCATTGAAAAGGCTGAATGATTAGCTTGTGACTGGTCACAGAAATAGCTATGTTAAAAGTTAAAGCATACACATCCGCAGAGGCACCCATTGTTAAAAGGAATTAGCATAGAATTTAGCATTGAAATAGCTAAATTAAGGCATTCGCTTGTAACTGCTACAGAAATAGTTACGTTGAAGTCAGAGCATACACATTCACCGAGGCACTTAGTACAAATCAAAACAGGAGAATTTAGCATTGAAATAACTAGGCGAATTTAGCATTGAAATAACTGGGTGATTTGCTGGTGACTGGTCACAGAAATGACTACACATCTGAGCTATTCACAGTACTATATAGTGAACCAATAAAAACTAAAATATAAATTACCTTCATGTTATCAATAAACTCTATATTCTCCAATCAGCTAAGCTACCAACCATAAGTCGTTATATATCACAATGCTATATGGCGAAAAAATGGGTGGATTCTTACCCTCAAATTTCCGTACCACGGATAGCTACGGGCCCCGTTCAGACGGACGAGTTCGTCCATGGTCGGAACAGAGGAGGGGGAGAGAGACAGCTGCGAAGCCCTAGTATACTCCATGTTGTAAACCATACCATTAACCGTGGTGTGAGAGGTATTAAGAGGCAATGCTGGCGAAAGAGCTGCGGTCTGAAGGTCATCGTAAAATTACAATTAATTAAGAACAGAAATGATTTAACACATCTTTCCAGTGGTTACTAAGCCTGAATCCATCTTCTCGGTTGAAATTGTCTCTGTGCTTGTATATGTGAATGGCCTCATGAACGAATCTCTCATGGTAGCCAGTTGGTTTGCAAAGAACCTCCGTCTTGGAGAAGTCAATGTCATGTGAGCCCACTGAATTGTAACAGTGATCTGCCACGGCAGAGGAGTTCGTCTTACCGTGTTTCAAGTCTGCTTTATGTTCGCGGATGCGGTCCGAGATATGTCTTTTGGTTTCTCCAATGTAGCTACTACCACAGAGGCACTTTAGTTTGTAAACGCCCAGGTACTGTATGTCTGGAAGAGCATCTTTTACAGATGGAACTAAATCACGGATTTTGTGTACTGTGTTGAATCGGACCTGGATCTTGTGTTTATTCAGGATTTTGGAGATCTTTTTAGTGACCCCTGCAATGTAGGGTAAGGTGATGGTTTTGAGTGGCTCCACAAGAGGATCCTTCTTCATGACTGGAGTGATGGCTTTGCGGATTGTGTAGTCGGAGTAGCCATTAGCCCTGAGAGCCTGGTGTACGTGCTTGAGTTCACTGGTAATGTGTTCCTGGTCGGAAATGCATTGGGCTCTATGGTATAGAGTCTTGATGAGGCAGTTCTTCTGGGATGGATGGTGGTGGGAATCCGGTTTCAAGTAAGCATCTGTATGGGTAGCTTTCCTGTAGACAGAGTGGCTCATTGAACCATCATGTCTCCTTTTAATTAAGACATCCAGAAAGGGTAGTTTGCCATCTTTTTCGACCTCCATGGTAAATCTGATGGCTGGGTGTATGGAATTGATGTGGTCGCGGAATTGGTCTAGAGCAGGCTGGCCATGTGGCCAGATGACAAAGGTGTCATCAACGTACCTCTTCCATAAGGTCGGGCGTAGAGTGGCAGTCTGGATGGCGTCAGTTTCAAATTTTTCCATGAATACGTTGGCTACAACCGGAGATAGGGGGGAGCCCATTGGGGTGCCCTCAGTTTGTTTGTAGAAAGTTCCATTCCAGGTGAAGTATGTGTTGGTTAAGCAATGTCTCACCAGGGGGGGTACATCAGTATGCAGTCTCTCCCCCTCCTCTGTTCCGACCATGGACGAACTCGTCCGTCTGAACGGGGCCCGTAGCTATCCGTGGTACGGAAATTTGAGGGTAAGAATCCACCCATTTTTTCGCCATATAGCATTGTGATATATAACGACTTATGGTTGGTAGCTTAGCTGATTGGAGAATATAGAGTTTATTGATAACATGAAGGTAATTTATATTTTAGTTTTTATTGGTTCACTATATAGTACTGTGAATAGCTCAGATGTGTAGTCATTTCTGTGACCAGTCACCAGCAAATCACCCAGTTATTTCAATGCTAAATTCGCCTAGTTATTTCAATGCTAAATTCTCCTGTTTTGATTTGTACTAAGTGCCTCGGTGAATGTGTATGCTCTGACTTCAACGTAACTATTTCTGTAGCAGTTACAAGCGAATGCCTTAATTTAGCTATTTCAATGCTAAATTCTATGCTAATTCCTTTTAACAATGGGTGCCTCTGCGGATGTGTATGCTTTAACTTTTAACATAGCTATTTCTGTGACCAGTCACAAGCTAATCATTCAGCCTTTTCAATGCTAAATTTTATGCTAATTCCTTCGTCAAGGCTCTTTGTTCCTCTCACACAGCTTAAAAGCCGTGATCTGAACGTGGCTCTCTCACTCCAGCGCTGTCCTACCAGTCTCGCTCCCTTCACCTGATGAAGGCCGCTTGTGTTGTGGCCGAAACGTCGTGAGAATATTATTGTGTTATTTTTTTTTTTTATCAATTTATTATTTTATTCTCATTCTACGTGACTTTACCGAAAGAACCAAAGAAGATGAATCATTGCAGTCACGAAAGCTTTAAATCGAAATTTAGTGCAATGATACATTGGCAGCAAGCTGGAGGGACCCAGGCGTCGTGCTACAAAGTCGGCGAGGGAGAGGGATGTCTCTCTCCTTGTTTTGCTGTCTCACTCGATTATTTTGTTTATGCATGTCTACGTGCACGTGTGCCTCTCACCTTGACAATGTTGGGGTTGGTGAAGGCCTCGTTGAGGATGTGCAGGTCGTCGCGCAGCATCAGTGTGTCGATAATGAAGTCCTCTTCGCGCGTCGAGATTTGCATGAGGCAGGTGATGCCCAGGAAGGAACGGTATGAGTGATGCTACGGGGCCACGCACAGGAATAGCCGCTCAACGGTGGGCGACAACAAGAGTAGAAGAGGCAGATAGGCGGTCGAGCGGGACGAAAGCACACAGACGGCACAACCCAACAAACCAACCGCACATCACAACTCGATATTATACGACCACACACGTCACACACACATGCTGGCACGCACCCAGACAACAAACACAGATCCCCCGTAGAGCTTTAACAGACTGTTGGGGCAAGTGGTGTTAGAGAGCACCTATGAAGGCCGAAACGGCACACGAGGGGTTGGGTGGCCAGCACCACGCCCGGCCGCCTTTGTCTCCCAAGCGGCAATGTTTTTAAACATCGCACCAGGTACTCAATTGAGGCCGAGTCAAACTAGGGGAGGCCCAGGACCGGTTCAGATAATTGTGCTCTCGCACAGTCGGCGTTTCGACTGCAACACAAGCAATCATCATCAGGTGTGAAAAGCACAGCAAGAAATTTATTGTTTTATATTTTTATTATTTTATTGTTGCCCTTCTACGTGACTTTACCGAAAGAACCAAGAATATCAATCCCTGCAGTCACGAAAGCTTTAAATAAAAATAAAAATTCTGCTCCCTCCTGTTCTCCCCGTGTAATTCTGCGCCCCGAGATGTTTGTTACGCTTTAGGTGCAATACAAGTGCAATTTATTGTTGTAAACATTCACCCAATGGCATTCATATCGAGTGTGCAGGCAGTGCAATGATACATTGGCAGCAAGCTGGAGGGACCCAGGCGTCGTGCTACAAAGTCGGCGAGGGAGAGGGATGTCTCTCTCCTTGTTTTGCTGTCTCACTCGATTATTTTGTTTATGCATGTCTACGTGCACGCGTGCCTCTCACCTTGACAATGTTGGGGTTGGTGAAGGCCTCGTTGAGGATGTGCAGGTCGTCGCGCAGCATCAGTGTGTCGATAATGAAGTCCTCTTCGCGCGTCGAGATTTGCATGAGGCAGGTGATGCCCAGGAAGGAACGGTATGAGTGATGCTACGGGGCCACGCACAGGAATAGCCGCTCAACGGTGGGCGACAACAAGAGTAGAAGAGGCAGATAGGCGGTCGAGCGGGACGAAAGCACACAGACGGCACAACCCAACAAACCAACCGCACATCACAACTCGATATTATACGACCACACACATCACACACACATGCTGGCACGCACCCAGACAACAAACACCGATCCCCCGTAGAGCTTTAACAGACTGTTGGGGCAAGTGGTGTTAGAGAGCACCTATGAAGGCCGAAACGGCACACGAGGGGTTGGGTGGCCAGCACCACGCCCGGCCGCCTTTGTCTCCCAAGCGGCAATGTTTTTAAACATCGCACCAGGTACTCAATTGAGGCCGAGTCAAACTAGGGGAGGCCCAGGACCGGTTCAGATAATTGTGCTCTCGCACAGTCGGCGTTTCGACTGCAACACAAGCAATCATCATCAGGTGTGAAAAGCACAGCAAGAAATTTATTGTTTTATATTTTTATTATTTTATTGTTGCCCTTCTACGTGACTTTACCGAAAGAACCAAGAATATCAATCCCTGCAGTCACGAAAGCTTTAAATAAAAATTCTGCTCCCTCCTGTTCTCCCCGTGTAATTCTGCGCCCCGAGATGTTTGTTACGCTTTAGGTGCAATACAAGTGCAATTTATTGTTGTAAACATTCACCCAATGGCATTCATATCAAGTGTGCAGGCAGTGCAATGATACATTGGCAGCAAGCTGGAGGGACCCAGGCGTCGTGCTACAAAGTCGGCGAGGGAGAGGGATGTCTCTCTCCTTGTTTTGCTGTCTCACTCGATTATTTTGTTTATGCATGTCTACGTGCACGCGTGCCTCTCACCTTGACAATGTTGGGGTTGGTGAAGGCCTCGTTGAGGATGTGCAGGTCGTCGCGCAGCATCAGTGTGTCGATAATGAAGTCCTCTTCGCGCGTCGAGATTTGCATGAGGCAGGTGATGCCCAGGAAGGAACGGTATGAGTGATGCTACGGGGCCACGCACAGGAATAGCCGCTCAACGGTGGGCGACAACAAGAGTAGAAGAGGCAGATAGGCGGTCGAGCGGGACGAAAGCACACAGACGGCACAACCCAACAAACCAACCGCACATCACAACTCGATATTATACGACCACACACGTCACACACACATGCTGGCACGCACCCAGACAACAAACACAGATCCCCCGTAGAGCTTTAACAGACTGTTGGGGCAAGTGGTGTTAGAGAGCACCTATGAAGGCCGAAACGGCACACGAGGGGTTGGGTGGCCAGCACCACGCCCGGCCGCCTTTGTCTCCCAAGCGGCAATGTTTTTAAACATCGCACCAGGTACTCAATTGAGGCCGAGTCAAACTAGGGGAGGCCCAGGACCGGTTCAGATAATTGTGCTCTCGCACAGTCGGCGTTTCGACTGCAACACAAGCAATCATCATCAGGTGTGAAAAGCACAGCAAGAAATTTATTTGTTTTATATTTTTATTATTTTATTGTTGCCCTTCTACGTGACTTTACCGAAAGAACCAAGAATATCAATCCCTGCAGTCACGAAAGCTTTAAATTGTGCTCTCGCACAGTCGGTACGGCGACCGGCTCCTCTTGAGGGCGCTCCACCTTCATCTTCTTCTCCGCTGCAGACACGGGGATCCGTCACTCATGGCGCGTGCGTGCAGTAGTGTGCTGGTTAATGCACTGCAAACCCAGTGACCTGATTTCAATTCCCGCTTGCGATCAACAGCAATGGCAAATATTTGATCAAGTCCTGGGCCTCCCCGAGGTCGACGGAGCCTTAAATGAGTACCGGGCACGATGTGTAATCATCAGTGCTGGGGAAACAAAGGCAGCCGAGCCTGGTGTTGACTACCCACCCCTCGTGTAATCCTGGATCTTCAGAGACGCTTGCTAACAGCACTTGCCCCAAGTCTGTTAAAGGTGATGCGATTTTTGTTTTTGTCGTGTGTTTGTGAGCCACGCCTCGACTTCTGTACGTGTCTGCATGTGTGTGTGTGCACATGCACGTGCAAGTGTTTGCGACTGCTGGATTAGTGCATGTCTCTGTGTTCATGGTGTGTGTGTGTGTGTGCCTTCACCGTGTTTGGCTTTTGCAGGCTGTGCAGAGCTCTTCTTTGGTTTCTCTGACGTTTTCATCAGTTTCCAGTGACTACAGATCTACAGAGACGGATGAGATAGCACTCAACGGGTTCTTATCACTCACTCAGTCAACTACTTAAACACTCATTCACTTATTCAGCCACTCAGGTACTCGTTCAACGATTCAACCACTCATGCACTCAACTACACTCTCTCACCTACCCAAGCACTCACTCAACCATTCATTCACCCACTCATCTGCTCAAACATGCACTCAAATAACCACATTAATCACCAAACCACTAAAATTCCTCACTCAGCACCCATCCGCACAAGTGGTTTGTGAAATGGAATGATGGAGATGATGATGATGATGGAGATGATGATGTGAGCAAGATGTAGGCACACAACAATCACGTGTTACCTCAAACACTTTTGAGTTAGGATTCAATTTATTTTCTTGAAATGGCAGAGATTTCCCGTCACTGGATGGTAGATACTGCAAGCACAAGCACATGAACAGATGCACAAGCGAACTTTTTATTTACAACCACTTCAAGTCCCCACGTTTCATGTTTCCAGGATTTGTGTGTCAATGAAAACCGTTTTATCCAAATCCTAAGTGACCCCGTGTCACGTGTGACCCTGTGCTAATATTGTGTCTCCAGCAACATGACAGCAATTTCAGCACAGCTCAGAATGCGACAGCACACAAGAGAACGCACAGAACGTCCCAGCACATGATGGCTAACACAGCAAACACAGCACGGTACAGAAAGCTACAGCACACGAGATCACACACACAGTGCTTTCGCCAGCGGTGTGGGAGATGAGACATGGGTTGGTTGTGGTCGTGTGAGGATGTTGGGCTCACGTCGAACAGGGTGAGGACCGGGCGCGTGGCAGGCACCGCCCTCCGTGCTCCCTCCACTGCACCACACAAAGACAAAAGTCAAAGATCTTCAATATAGCCTTGAAAAGATTTTAGGGCAAGTGCTGTTAGCAAGCATCTACGAAGGTCAGCACAGAACACGAAGGGGATGGGAGGACCAACACTACACCCAGCCACCTTTGTCTCCCCAGGGCTGATGCTTTACACGCACTGAGTACTCATTTAAGGCTGAATTAATGTAAGGGAGCACCAGGACTGGTTTAGATATTCGTCACCGGTGTTGGCCATAAGCAGCAATCGAACTTGGGTCACCAGGTTAATAGTGCAGCACGCTAACCAGCTAAACTACTGCTGTTCGTCGTGACCGGGAATGGAACTTAGGCCATCAGGAACGTGCCACTACACACTACCACTGCACAACCGCTCTCAAGTGACATACAGACATAAGCTAGCACAGAAGATGCACAGAGATACAGACTGAACAATACACACGTGAACACACACACCCACACAGGCGCAATAATATACACGGCCACACACCTGTTGCAACCGCTGACACACAAGACATACGCATGCAGACAGGCAAATAAAGACACGTTAACAGAGACACAGGAATGAATACACACATATGAATGGAAAGGCACGCAATTGAACACAGGCATAGACACAAAGATAGTGAAATAATACGCACATATACGCAGCAGCCAAAGAAGGGTCATTGCTTAAAACATCACCTATTATGTAAGTTTTACTTTTAGGACAATGTTACTGAAAAGTAGTTTGTTATTTTTGCTTGTGCCCCACTGTAAATGCAGTCAGGACATTATTTGTTATTTATTTCACCAAATTATGTTTAATTTGTACACAGAACATGGCAATTATTTGTATGATTAGTACTCAAATTCTGAGTGTGATATTAAAAAACAGCACAGTATTTTTTCATGTCAATAAAATTAAATCTACTCGTGACAGGCTAGGTGCTCTCATCAACTGTCACGAATAAAAAAATATAATCCATATCATGAGCTTTGCCGATATAACCAGCACAACTAAGTGTGAGCTACCTTCAGTACCGTGCCTTGTGATTGGCTGCCTGTCGTCCAATGATAAGCCATCGTGAGGACAGAAGAGAGGGTTTTCCAATCGCTGTCAAAACACAGAAGAAAATTGATTGAACAATCAGTGCCACACTAGGGTGGGCATACAAATGATACCATTAATGTCACCTTTGGGGGATTGAAACATCTAGATTGTACTGTCAGGGTCAGGCAATGAACCAACAAAATCACACAGGGGTGTCAACCTACACGACAATCGTAACATTATTCACACTCTAAGGACGTACATGAACTGAGCTCCTCATTGTCACGACGGTTTGGGGACGTGGAATTTTAAAAAAGAACCACAAATGAAGAGTTCTGTGCCGGATGAGAAAAAGAGATGTCGAGTTTATAATCGCAAGTAAAGAGGGCATTTGTGTGATGAGTTTTGGTCTCTGGTCACATCTGCCCGGGTGATGAATGTTCTCGATGGAGCCTTGATGGGCGTTTCGCTCTGCGGGAACAGCAGCAAAGATTATTAAACAAACGCAACCTTTACTGCAACGAGTCATTATTTTTGCAGTCACTTGTGCCTGGTTGTGACCATCAACTCGCTACATTTGTGAACGTCGTTTAACCACGGGTGGCTGAAACTCCCAAGATCCAAAACCTAGGATCTTAGCCGGGTGGTGTTGGTGGCGAAGTCCTGTAACCCAGCACTATGGAGGCAACAAGGGTGGGTGGATCACACAAATGGTGTTAAACTCCCTTCCCGTTGCTTTTCAGGTGTCATAGCATGGCCTGCTAGAAGGGGGTACAGCAAAGGTTGACTTCATCTATTCGTTCTGCATGGGATCGACTGTTGCCTCCTCGCATGTGTGGGTTTTCTCCAGGAACTCCGGTTCCCTCCCATATGTAAACACTCATTAATTGGTTGATAACACCTGCATATATAGACGACCACAAAGTTTGGGGGGAAATTTGGCACAGGCTCACCACCTGGTAGCCTTTCCCGATCGTCTGTGGTTCCTCCTCACGCCTCTGAGTCGTTCTCTCGCTTCGAGTGAGCGAATAATGTGCAGTGTGTCACAAGTTAAAAAAATATTATTGAAGCAGTGCCGGATCATTGTGCTTGACCCAGTATTGGCCCCAGGAGCCACCCAGTCACCACCTATATTAAATCCATACTCTTTGGTTCTTTCGGTAAAGTCAGGTAGGTAGAAAAACAATAGATTACGACGTTTCGATCGCAACACAAGCAATCGTCATCAGGTGGGACAACCACACCAACTGCTGAAGACAGCAGTTGGTGTGGTTGTCCCACTGCTGTCTTCAGCAGTTGGTGTGGTTGTCCCACCTGATGACGATTGCTTGTGTTGCGATCGAAACGTCGTGATCTAATATTTTTCTACCTACGTGACTTTACCGAAAGAACCAAAGAGTATGGATTCCTGCAGTCACGAAAGCTTCAAATCAAGATTATATTAAATGTTTGATTATATTTATGAACATTCTGCCTCTGACCACTCGCTATCCCTCTCCCCCTATGACTTTCAGTCTCTGTCTCCCACTCTCTTTTGTCTCTGTTCTCGTTCTCCGACTCTCTTGCCCTATCTATCTTTCATCCGTATCTCAACCGTGGCCGTCCATTATGAACCCCTTGCTGCTCCACCGAGCCGCCTCCGCTTCTGCGCTCACCTTGATGAGCGGGACGAGGCGTGCCTGCTTGACGAGCTGCCACAGCTCATTGGAGTTCTGCCTCAAGAGGGGCGGCACCGGATTGCAGCACGCGAGCACGCCCTGCAGCTCCCTGCGTCGGCAACGACGATGTCAACATGTTAGAGCAGCGACACGCGTCACAACACTACGCCAGAGCAATGCAACATCACGGCAAAACCACGTCACAGCAACAACACAATCTCACAGAAACAGCACAACGTTACAACAAGCCAGCACTCCCTCTCTGTCTTGCATCAAACAGCAATGGCACGGACTAGGGTGCATATAGCCATTAATACTGGCAAAAGCATATCCGTTCAAGATGGCGTACATATATCCTATTCATGCTGGTGTACATACGTATATTGTTCATTCTGGCGTATGTGCGTATAGGCAGCTCAGGAAAGTCTATGGATGTATAGCCTAATAAAGTATTAAAGCTTTCGTGACTGCATAAAATTACTCATTGTTTTTTTTCGGTAAAGTCACGTATGTAGAAATACAATAAATAATATAATAATAAAATTTTATTGTATTTCTACATACGTGACTTTACCGAAAAAAACAATGAGTATGTATAGACTGTTCATCCTGGCGTACGTATGTATATTGTGTTCAGGCTGGCATACGTACGTAAAGCCTGTCTTGTCTGGCGTACGTATATATAGCCTGGTCATTATCAGGATCATACAAACCAATGCTATTACCACAATGCAACCTTCATCATCACCATCATACTATCACCATATCCATATCATCACCAGCATCCAGATCACCATCCACATCAAAACATTATGAGTGGCACCACCATCAACACTATCACTACCACTCTCACTACTAACAGCACAATCATCAGCCACCACCACTATTGCCAACAACAAGAACAGGCGCCATATGCCAATAAGTGTTGGTGACATCACCACGGCGGTTGTCTCAGGCCAGGTGCATTCCGAATCCACGTGCAATGTCGAAGGCTCGCTAACAGGAGCTCACGGAACAGAGCCAGGTCCCATGGGTTGACTGACTGCAATGACTGGGGCAGATGCACCAGCTGTGCACGCGACTGTGCCAACTTGCTGCATTTTAGCCGCCCGGCACTCCGCTCTTTATTGTGAGCATCGCTCTTCTGACATTCGTTGTTGTTGGAGGGCGAATATTACCACCACTGTCAATACCATCATGGGTATCACTCGCACCACCATCCCAACTGTCCCTGCCACCACCGGCCCCACCACCACCGTGCGCGGCTTACCGAGGCATCTCCTCTGCGATCTTCATGAGCATATGGTTTGGGAGGACTTATCTGTGACAGCAACAGCACAACACACACCGGTCAGGCCAGGGCACTATGCACATCTCAGCAATAACAATAATCACACAGGCCGTACAGGCCCAACAACGCAACAGCGACAGTAATCGTACTACGCAACCATTGACCTACGGCACTGGAATGTGCAGTTTCTACAACTGGTTCAGGATCGCGATCAGGTAAATTAAAAAGTGCTGCGTCGTACACCCCAGTGTTTTACTGTGCTATATTATAAAACACCCGTGTATCGATATTTCCATTTTAATGTGTTATGGTCAAAACGTCGTGATAACTTTTATTGTTTTATATATATTTTATTATTTATTGTTTCCCTTCAACGTGACTTTACCGAAAGAGCTAAGAATATGAATTACTGCAGTCACGAAAGTTTTAAATCAAAATTTAGACTGTGTGTTGTTTTGGTGCGGTCTTGGATCGTTTTTGTTGTTGTTTTGCTGCCTTGCCCTAAAGTGCATTGAGTGTTAAAAAATCTACAGTAATTCATGTAATTATGCAATTTTTACTTATATGCTTTATATTCATACATTTGTCGCTACTCTGGACATCTGTGATAAAGAGTTCATAGCTCATCGGATTCCTCCAGTCTAAATAAATATTCTGATAAGTCAAGATAAATATTTTGAACGCTGTGGTGTTGTTCCGTTTGCTGTGTTATTCTACGCTGTCGGAAAGTCCCGTGCTTTGCTGCACTATGCTATGCAGTGCAGTACACGGCTATTTCAGCGCCGCGGGTGCTCTCACCCCGTGCTCTCGTCCTCGGCGCGTGCCGTGCGGTCGCGCCAGGCGTACAGGAGCCGGGCGGCGCTGCTCTGCTGCACATCCAGTGGCTGCTTGTGCTTGTGCAGCAGCTCCAGGTAGGAGTCCTCGGTGAACACCGGCTTGTGGTAGCGCTGAGACACACACACACGCACACAGGGAGAGAGAGGGAGATGGAACCATGCAAGTAGTGACAGCGGCAGCAATAATTACCAGGGTTGTTAAAATGATCATCGGTTAACTGGTAATTGTTTTCAGCATCAATTACCAGTTCTGAAAGTCGGTAACCAATGTTTCCAGTGGGAATTTTTATCGCGAATGCACTAATTAGGATGCATGAACATTAAAACGGTACGGCAGGCCCGAGTCACCACATTGAACATAAATCGGCATTTTGCGACCCCCTCCACTGCCACTGTGTAGCATATTATTACGTTCCAGGGACTCTATGAGATGATAGTACAATAGTCTACACACATTACACCATGAACTATATCACTTCGTTTATCTAGTTAAAAAGATAAATATATTCTTTGTTTATTGCTCGAGGCCTTGTAACAGAATAAACAATATTTTTGGAAGGGTGGGCAACTGTCCCGATCTAGAGTGAGAGTGGTGGATTTGCTTACAAAGATAGGCTTGTAAGTTGCTGACTGGCGGAGCCAGTGGGGGGTGGGGTGGCACGTGCCCCCCCAATGATCCGATCGAAATCCCTAATTTAGATCGGATCATTGGGGTTTATTGGTAATAAATCGGCATTTTGCGACCCTCACTGCCACTTTGTAGCATATTATTACGTGCCAGGGACTCTATGAGATGATAGGACAATAGTCTGAGTCCATAATTGGTAATAAGTAATGGCTAAGCAGTTTCAGCGACTCGCAGAATTGTGCGCAGTCGCGATGCCGACCACACAACGCGGTTCGAATTCGATCCTCGATCGATGGCTGCGCCATCGCCGCACACGCGTCAAATAAAAACCAAGGGACAAGTCCTTACTTACTAACACTACCTTTTTTCATTGCTAGAGGGGTTGCCCCCCTCCCCACCTGAAAATCCTGGCTCAGCCATTGCCCACCACTCACCTTGAGTGCCACAGTTCGGCTCTGGTCCCACACAAGCTGCAGGAGGTTGGGTCGGCCCAGCGCCTTGGTGAGCAGGTCGGCGCGGACGCGGTCGTACACGTACAGCAGGTAGTGCGTGTCGGCACGCGCATAGTGCAGCATGTCTGGCAGGAGAGGCCTGTGTGTGTGCGTGCATACGTGGATGTGTGCAAGTGTTGGTGTGCGTGTGTATGCAATTGTGAGTGTGTATGTGTTTGTGTGTGAGTGTGTGCATGCGAGTGTGTATGAGACGCAGATGTTAATGTACCGCAACATTTATCTGTTGACCCATGTTTCATTTCCGATGAAGGCTAACATCATTTGGGAGTGATATAAAAACCAGTATTGGACCTCCCCCAAGACTGACTGGGCCTTAAATGAGTACCTAGTATAAGATATGAACATCAGCACTGGGGAAACAAAGGAGGTCAGGCATGATGCTAATCAGCCTTAATAAGGGCTCGCTAAGATAACTTGAGTGGGGAGGGGGGTGAAAGTGCTTCATATGTACTGTTCTATGAGCCCAGTGATGGGACTTCAATTCCTCACCCTGGCGAACTAGATTCAGCAGTCTATTCAGGCGACACGGGGGATCTTTGTCCTTGTGTGTGAATGTGTAAGCAGTAGAGTAGCGGCTAGCACCCTGTGCTATGACCTGGTGAAACGAGTTCGATTTCTACTCACGGCCAACACCTGTGACAATTATCTGAACCGGCCCCGGGCCTCCACTAGCTCGACTCAGCCTTAGTTGAGGCTATACAGGGGATCTTTGCCTTTGTTTTTGTAAGTGTGTACAAGTTAGCCCGTGCATGCGCGCGCGTATGCAGAGGTTCGAGCAAGTGCGGCGTGCGTACCGGATGCGCCAGTCAGCCAGCTGGTACTGCTTGTCGGTAGACAGGCTGCAGTAGTGCATGAGGAGGTGGGCGAGCGAGTTTCTGGCGAGGCCGAGGGAGCGCGCCGCTGGGTGCGTGTCGAACAGGCCCACCACGTACAGGCCCAGGTCACGTTGCAGCCACTCAATGTCCGAGTCCGCTCCGTGGAAAACCTGCGCCCCCGCCACACCGCAGCGTCAATCACCACGTCACCGTGGCAATCACTGCGCCACTGCGTCGCCGCGTCAAGCACCACGCCTCTCACGTGGCCGGTGCTCAAGATATGGTTACAACGTCCCTAGTAACCATCGTCGCCGCCGCCGCCGCTGTCAACAAGGCATGGCTGCAGCCAGCCCCCCTTAATTGCTTCCTTTCTCTATTTCCCTTGCTCGCTCCGACCTGCTCCCTCCTATTCTTTGGTCCTTTCGGTAAAGTCACCACCACGTAGAAGGGAAGCAATAAAATAATACAAATATAAAACAATACAATTCTCACGACGTTTCGACTGCAACACAAGCAATCGTCATCAGGTGTGAAAACCACAGCAAGAATTTTATATTTTTATCATTTTATTGTTTCCCTTCTACGTGGTGACTTTACCGAAAGAACCAAGAATATGAATCCCTGCAGTCATGAAAGCTTTAAATAAATAAATAAAATTCTGCTCCCTCCTGTTCTCCCCGTGTAATTCTGCGCCCCGAGATGTTTGTTACGCTTTAGGTGCAATACAAGTGCAATTTATTGTTGTAAACATTCACCCAATGGCATTCATATCGAGTGTGCAGGCAGTGCAATGATACATTGGCAGCAAGCTGGAGGGACCCAGGCGTCGTGCTACAAAGTCGGCGAGGGAGAGGGATGTCTCTCTCCTTCTTTTGCTGTCTCACTCGATTATTTTGTTTATGCATGTCTACGTGCACGCGTGCCTCTCACCTTGACAATTTTGTTGGGGTTGGTGAAGGCCTCGTTGAGGATGTGCAGGTCGTCGCGCAGCATCAGTGTGTCGATAATGAAGTCCTCTTCGCGCGTCGAGATTTGCATGAGGCAGGTGATGCCCAGGAAGGAACGGTATGAGTGATGCTACGGGGCCACGCACAGGAATAGCCGCTCAACGGTGGGCGGACAAACAAGAGTAGAAGAGGCAGATAGGCGGTCGAGCGGGACGAAAGCACACAGACGGCACAACCCAACAAACCAACCGCACATCACAACTCGATATTATACGACCACACATGTCACACTCACATGCTGGCACTCACGCAGACAACAAACACAGATCCCCCGTAGAGCTTTAACAGACTGTTGGGACAAGTGCTGTTAGAGAGCACCTATGAAAGCCGAAACGGCACACGAGGGGTTGGGTGGCCAGCACCATGCCCGGCCGCCTTTGTCTCCCAAGCGGCAATGTTTTTAAACACCGCACCAGGTACTCAATTGAGGCCGAGTCAAACTAGGGGAGGCCCAGGACCGGTTCAGATAATTGTGCTCTCGCACAGTCGGTACGGCGACCGGCTCCTCTTGAGGGCGCTCCACCTTCATCTTCTTCTCCGCTGCAGACACGGGGATCCGTCACTCATGGCGCGTGCGTGCAGTAGTGTGCTGGTTAATGCACTGCAAACCCAGTGACCTGATTTCAATTCCCGCTTCCGATCAACAGCAATGGCAAATATTTTATCAAGTCCTGGGCCTCCCCGAGGTCGACGGAGCCTTAAATGAGTACCGGGCACGATGTGTAATCATCAGTGCTGGGGAAACAAAGGCAGCCGAGCCTGGTGTTGACTACCCACCCCTCGTGTAATCCTGGATCTTCAGAGATGCTTGCTAACAGCACTTGCCCCAAGTCTGTTAAAGGTGAAACGATTTTTTTGTCGTGTGTTTGTGAGCAACGCCTCGACTTCTGTACGTGTCTGCATGTGTGTGTGTGTGCACATGCACGTGCAAGTGTTTGCAACTGCTGGATTAGTGCATGTCTCTGTGTTCATGGTGTGTGTGTGCCTTCACCGTGTTTGGCTTTTGCAGGCTGTGCCGAGCTCTTCTTTGGTTTCTCTGGCGCTTTCATCAGTTTCCAGCGACTACAGATCTACAGAGACGGATGAGATAGCACTCAACGGGTTCTCATCACTCACTCAGTCAACTACTTAAACACTCATTCACTTACTCAGCCACTCAGGTACTCGTTCAACAATCCAACCACTCATGCGCTCAACTACACTCTCTCACCTACCCAAGCACTCACTCAACCATTCAATCACCCACTCATCTGCTCAAACATGCACTCAGATAACCACATTAATCACCAAACCACTAAAATTGCTCACTCAGCACCCATCCGCACAAGTGGTTTGTGAAATGGAATGATGGAGATAATGATGATGGAGATGTGAGCAAGATGTTAGCACACAACAATCACGTGTTAACTCAAACACTTTTGAGTTAGGATCCAATTTCTTTTTTTGAAATGGCAGAGATTTCCCGTCACTGGATGGTAGATACTGCAAGCACAAGCACATGAACAGATGCACAAGCGAACTTTTTATTTTCAATCACTTCCTCGAGTCCCCACGTCTTCATGTTTCCAGGATTTGTGCGTCAATAAAGACCGTTTTATCCAAATCCTAAGTGACCCCGTGTCACGTGTGACCCTGTGCTAATATTGTGTCTCTATGCCTCCTATCTGTCTCTCATTTACCATGCCTCCTGTGTGTTCCCCACGTCCCTAAGTCGCTTGTATCGCTGCATTGTCTTGGTGTCCTTGTAATTCCCGTGTCTCAAAGTCCATGTATCTCAATGCCACTCAACTACCCCTGTGCCTCCACATGTCCCTGTCTCCCCATGTCTCACCATGCCAAAGGGGTTGACGAACGTCTGCAGGACACGCGCTGCCTTCATCTGGGACGTGGAGCTCTGAGCAGTGCGAGCCTCGTTCTGCTGCTCTTCGCTGTTCTGCACACCACAGCAGAGCGCAGAGCGCTACAGCACATCGCAGCGCACTACAGCAACATGACAGCAATTTCAGCACAGCTCAGAATGCGAAAGCACACAAGAGAACACACAGAACGCCCCAGCACATGATGGCTAACACAGCAAACACAGCACGGTACAGAAAGCTACAGCACACGAGATCACACACAAAGTGCTTTCGCCAGCGGTGTGGGAGATGAGACATGGGTTGGTTGTGGTCGTGTGAGGATGTTGGGCTCACGTCAAACAGGGTGAGGACCGGGCGCGTGGCAGGCACCGCCCTCCGTGCTCCCTCCACTGCACCACACAAAGACAAAAGTCAAAGATCCTCAATATAGCTTTGAAAAGACTTTTAGGGCAAGTGCTTTTAGCGAGCATCTACGAAGGTCAGCACAGAACACGAAGGGGATGGGAGGACCAACACTACACCCAGCCACCTTTGTCTCCCCAGTGCTGATGCTTTACACGCACTGAGTACTCATTTAAGGCTGAATTAATCTAAGGGAGCCCCAGGACCGGTTTAGATATTCGTCACCGGTGTTGGCCATAAGCAGCTATCGAACTTGGGTCGCCAGGTTAATAGTGCAGCACGCTAACCAGCTAAACTACTGCTGTTCGTCGTGACCGGGAATGGAACTTAGGCCATCAGGATCGTGCCACTACACACTACCACTGCACAGCCGCTCTCTAGTGACATACAGACATAAGCTAGCACAGAAGATGCAGAGAGATACAGACTGAACAATACACACGTGAACACACACACCCACACACAAGCAATAATATACAGGGCCACACACCTGTTGCAACCGCTGACACACAAAACGTACGCATGCAGACAGGCAAATAAAGACACGTTAACAGAGATACAGGAATGAATACACACACATATGAATGGAAATGCACGCAATTGAACACAGACATAGACGCAAAGATAGTCACAGAAATAATACGCACATACACGCAGCAGCCAAAGAAGGGTCATTGCTTAAAACATCACCTATTATGTAAGTTTTACTTTTAGGACAATGTTACTGAAAAGTATTTTGTTATTTTGCTTGTGCCCCACTGTAAATGCAGTCAGGACATTACTTTTCGATTTAAAGCTTTCGTGACTGCAATGATTCATCTTCTTTGGTTCTTTCGGTAAAGTCACGTAGAATGAGAATAAAATAATAAATTGATAAAATAAAATAACACAATAATATTCTCACGACGTTTCGGCCACAACACAAGCGGCCTTCATCAGGTGAAGGGAGCGAGACTGTCTGGTAGGACAGCGCTTGTGTTGTGGCCGAAACGTCGTGAGAATATTATTGTGTTATTTTATTTTATCAATTTATTATTTTATTCTCATTCTACGTGACTTTACCGAAAGAACCAAAGAAGAGGACATTACTTGTTATTTATGTCACTAAATTATGTTTAATTTGTACGCAGAACATGGCAATTATTTGTATGATTACTACTCAAATTATAAGTGTGATATTAAAAAACAGCACGGTATTTTTTCATGTCAATAAAATGAAATTTACTCGTGACAGGCTAGGTGTACACATCACTGGTCACGAATAAAAAATATATAATCCATATCATGAGCTTTGCCGATATAACCAGCACAACTAAGTGTGAGCTACCTTCAGTACCGTGCCTTGTGATTGGCTGCCTGTCGTCCAATGATAAGCCATCGTGAGGACACAAGAGAGGGTTTTCCAATCGCTGTCAAAACACAGAAGAAAATTGATTGAACAATCAGTGCCACACTAGGGTGGGCATACAAATGATACCATTAATGTCACCTTTGGGGGATTGAAACATCTAGATTGTACTGTCAGGGTCAGGCAATGAACCAACAAAATCACACAGGGGTGTCAACCTACACGACAATCGTAACATTATTCACACTCTAAGGACGGACATGAACTGAGCTCCTCATTGTCACGACGGTTTTGGGACGTGGAATTAAAAAAAAGAACCACAAATGAAGAGTTCTGTGCCGGATGAGAAAATGAGATGTCGAGTTTATAATCGCAAGTAAAGATGGCATTTGTGTGATGAGTTTTGGTCTCTGGTCACCTCTGTCCAGGTGATGAATGTTCTCGATGGAGCCTTGATGGGCGTTTCGCTCTGCGGGAACAGCAGCAAAGATTATTAAACAAACGCAACCTTTACTGCAACGAGTCATTATTTTTGCAGTCACTTGTGCCTGTTTGTGACCATCAACTCGCTACATTTGTGAACGTCGTTTAACCACGGGTGGCTGAAACTCCCAAGATCCAAAACCTAGGATCTTAGCCGGGTGGTGTTGGTGGCGAAGTCCTGTAACCCAGCACTATGGAGGCAACAAGGGTGGGTGGATCACACAAATGTTGTTAAACTCCCTTCCCGTTGCTTTTCAGGTGTCATAGCATGGCCTGCTAGAAGGGGGTACAGCAAAGGTTGACTTCATCTATTCGTTCTGTATGGGATCGACTGTTGCCTCCTCGCATGTGTGGGTTTTCTCCAGGAACTCCGGTTCCCTCGCATATGTAAACACTCATTAATTGGTTGATAACACCTTCATATATAGACGACCACAAAGTTTGGGGGGAAATTTGGCACAGGCTCACCGCCTGGTAGCCTTTCCCGCTCGTCTGTGGTTCCTCCTCACGCCTCTGAGTCGTTCTCTCGCTTCGAGTGAGCGAATAATGTGCAGTGTGTCACAAGTTAAAAAATTATTATTGAAACAGTGCCGGATCATTGTGTTTGACCCAGTATTGGCCCCAGGAGCCACCCAGTCACCACCTATATTAAATCCATACTCTTTGGTTCTTTCGGTAAAGTCAGGTAGGTAGAAAAACAATAGATTACGACGTTTCGATGGCAACACAAGCAATCGTCATCAGGTGGGACAACCACACCAACTGCTGAAGACAGCAGTTGGTGTGGTTGTCCCACTGCTGTCTTCAGCAGTTGGTGTGGTTGTCCCACCTGATGACGATTGCTTGTGTTGCGATCGAAACGTCGTGATCTAATATTTTATACCTACGTGACTTTACCGAAAGAACCAAAGAGTATGGATTCCCGCAGTCACGAAAGCTTCAAATCAAGATTATATTAAATGTTTGATTATATTTATTTATGAACATTCTGCCTCTGACCACTCGCTATCCCTCTCCCCCTATGACTTTCAGTCTCTGTCTCCCACTCTTTTGTCTCTGTTCTCGTTCTCCGACTCTCTTGCCCTATCTATCCTTCATCCGTATCTCAACCGTGGCTGTCCATTATGAACCCCTCGCTGCTCCACCGAGCCGCCTCCGCTTCTGCGCTCACCTTGATGAGCGGGACGAGGCGTGCCTGCTTGACGAGCTGCCACAGCTCATTGGCGTTCTGCCTCAAGAGGGGCGGCACCGGATTGCAGCACGCGAGCACGCCCTGCAGCTCCCTGCGTCGGCAACGACGATGACAACATGTTAGAGCAGCGACACGCGTCACAACACAACGCCAGAGCAATGCAACATCACGGCAAAACCACGTCACAGCAACAACACAATCTCACAGAAACAGCACAACGTTACAACAAGCCAGCACTCCCTCTCTGTCTTGCATCAAACAGCAATGGCATGGACTAGGGTGCATATAGCCGTTGATACTGGCAAAAGCATATCCGTTCAAGATGGCGCACATATATCCTATTCATGCTGGTGTACATACGTATATTGTTCATTCTGGCGTACGTGCGTATAGGCAGCTCAGGAAAGTCTATGAATGTATAGCCTAATAAAGTATTAAAGCTTTCGTGACTGCATAAAATTACTCATTGGTTTTTTCGGTAAAGTCACGTATGTAGAAATACAATAAAATTATATTATTTATTGTATGTATAGCCTGTTTATCCTGGCGTACGTATGTATATTGTGTTCAGGCTGGCATACGTACGTAAAGCCTGTCTTGTCTGGCGTACGTATATATAGCCTGGTCATTATCAGGATCATACTAACCAATGCTATTACCACAATGCAACCTTCATCATCACCATCATACTATCACCATATCCATATCATCACCAGCATCCAGATCACCATCCACATCAAAACATTATGAGTGGCACCACCATCAACACTATCACTACCACTCTCACTACTACCAGCACAATCATCAGCCACCACCACTATTACCAACAACAAGAACAGGCGCCATATGCCAATAAGTGGCGGTGACATCACCACGGCGGTTGTCTCAGGCCAGGTGCACTCCGAAGCCACGTGCAGTGTCGAAGGCTCGTTAACAGGAGCTCACGGAACAGAGCCAGGTGCCATGGGTTGACTGACTGCAATGACTGGGGCAGATGCACCAGCTGTGCACGCGACTGTGCCAACTTGCTGCATTTTAGCCGCCCGGCACTCCGTTCTTTATTGTGAGCATCACTCTTCTGACCTTCGTTGTTGTTGGAGGGCGAATATTACCACCGCTGTCAATACCATCATGGGTATCACTCGCACCACCATCCCAACTGTCCCTGCCACCACCGGCCCCACCACCACCGTGCGCGGCTTACCGAGGCATCTCCTCTGCGATCTTCATGAGCATGTGGTTTGGGAGGACTTATCTGTGACAGCAACAGCACAACACACACCGGTCAGGCCAGGGCACAATGCACATCTCAGCAATAACAATAATCACACAGGCCGTACAGGCCCAACAACGCAACAGCGACAGTAATCGTACAACGCAACCATTGACCTACGGCACTGGAATGTGAAGTTTCTACAACTTGTTCAGGATCACGATCAGGTAAATTAAAAAGTGCTGCGTCGTACACCCCAGTGTTTGACTGTGCTATATTATAAACAACCGTGTATTGATATTTCCATTTTAATGTGTTATGGTCGAAACGTCGTGATAATTTTTATTGTTTTATAAATATTTTATTATTTATTGTTTCCCTTCAACGTGACTTTACCGAAAGAGCTAAGAATATGAATTACTGCAGTCACGAAAGTTTTAAATCAAAATTTAGACTGTGTGTTGTTTTGGTGCGGTCTTGGATCGTTTTTGTTGTTGTTTTGCTGCCTTGCCCTAAAGTGCATTGAGTGTTAAAAAATCTACAGTAATTAATGTAATTATGCAATTTGCACTTATATACTTTATATTCATACATTTGTCGCTACTCTGGACATCTGTGATAAAGAGTTCATAGCTCATCGGATTCCTCCAGTCTAAATAAATATTCTGATAAATCAAGTTAAAAATGTTGAACACTGTGGTGTTGTTCCGTTTGCTGTGTTATTCTACGCTGTTGGAAAGTCCCGTGCTTTGCTGCACTATGCTATGCAGTGCAGTACACAGCTATTTCAGCGCCGCGTGCGCTCTCACCCCGTGCTCTCGTCCTCGGCGCGTGCCGTGCGGTCGCGCCAGGCGTACAGGAGCCGGGCGGCGCTGCTCTGCTGCACATCCAGTGGCTGTTTGTGCTTGTGCAGCAGCTCCAGGTAGGAGTCCTCGGTGAACACCGGCTTGTGGTAGCGCTGAGACACACACACAGACGCACACAGGGAGAGAGAGGGAGTGACAGCGGCAGCAATAATTACCAGGGTTGTTAAAACGATCATCGGTTAACTGGTAATTGTTTTCAGCATCAATTACCAGTTCTGAAAGTCGGTAACCAATGTTTCCTGTGGGAATTTTTATCGCGAATGCACTAATTAGGATGCATGAACATTAAAACGGTACGGCGGGCCCGAGTCACCACATTGAACATAAATCGGCATTTTGAGACCCCCTCCACTGCCACTGTGTAGCATATTATTACGTTCCAGGGACTCTATGAGATGATAGGACAATAGTCTACACACATTACACCATGAACTATATCACTTCGTTGATCTAGTAAAAAAGATAAATATATTCTTTATTTATTGCTTGAGGACTTGTAACGGAATAAACAATATTTTTGGAGAGGTGGGAAAACTGTCCCGATCGAGAGTGAGAATGGTGGATTTGCTTACAAAGATAGGCTTGCAACTTGCTCACTGGTGGAGCCAGTGGGGGGTGGGGTGGCACGTGCCCCCCCAATGATCCGATCGGCATTTTGCGACCTTCACTGCCACTTTGTAGCATATTATTACGTGTCAGGGACTCTATGAGATGATAGGACAATAGTCCGAGTCCATAATTGGTAATAAGTAACGGCAAAGCAGTTATAAGTGACTCACAGAATTGTGCGCAGTTGCGTATACAGGACACGACTTCCCTGAAGGCATCAACACCTTCAGCGAGCGCGAAGCCGATCACACAACGCGGTTCGAACTCGACCCTCGATCGATGGCTGCGCCATCGCCGCACACGCGTCAAATAAAAACCAAAGGACAAGTCCTTACTTACTAACACTATCTTTTTTCATTGCTGGAGGGGTTGCCCCCCCCCCCCCCCACCTGAAAATCCTGGCTCAGCCATTGCCCACGCGCCACTCACCTTGAGGGCCACAGTTCGGCTCTGGTCCCACACAAGCTGCAGGAGGTTGGGTCGGCCCAGCGCCTTGGTGAGCAGGTCGGCGCGGACGCGGTCGTACACGTACAGCAGGTAGTGCGTGTCGGCACGCGCATAGTGCAGCATGTCTGGCAGGAGAGGCCTGTGTGTGTGTGGCGTGCATACGTGGAAGTGTGCAAGTGTTTGTGTGCGTGTGTATGCAATTGTGAGTGTGTATGTGTTTGTGTGTGAGTGTGTGCATGCGAGTGTGTATGAGACGCAGATATTAAAGTACCGCAACATTTATCTGTTGACCCATGTTTCATTTCCGGTGAAGGCTAACATCATTTGGGAGTGATATAGTAACCAGTATTGGACCTCCCCCAAGACTGACTGGGCCTTAAATGAGTACCTAGTATAAGATATGAACATCAGCACTGGGGAAACAAAGGAGGTCAGGCATGATGCTTACCACATTACCCTCTCAAACATTGTGCCAGCCTTAATAGGGGCTCGCTAAGATAACTTGAGGAGGGGGGGGGGGGTGAAAGTGCTTCATATGTACTGTTCTATGAACCCAGTGATGGGACTTCAATTCCTCACCCTGGCCAACTAGATTCAGCAGTCTATTCAGGCGACACGGGGGATCTTTGTCCTTGTGTGTGAATGTGTAAGCAGTAGAGTATCGGCTAGCACCCTGTGCTATGAACCTGGTGAAACGAGTTCGATTTCTACTCACGGCCAACACCTGTGACAATTATCTGAACCGGTCCCGGCCCTCCACTAGCTCGACTCAGCCTCAAATGAGTACCTGGTGTAGCGGTGTGTAAACATCACCACTGGGGAGACAAAGGCGGCCGTGCATGCTACTGGCCACCCACCCCCTCCTTCACAGCACTTTCCCCAACAATTAGTTGAGGCTATACAGGGGATCTTTGCCTTTGTTTTTGTACGTGTGTACAAGTTAGCCCATGCATGCGCGCGCGTATGCAGAGGTTCGAGCAAGTGCGGCGTGCGTACCGGATGCGCCAGTCAGCCAGCTGGTACTGCTTGTCGGTAGACAGGCTGCAGTAGTGCATGAGGAGGTGGGCGAGCGAGTTTCTGGCGAAGCCTAGGGAGCGCGCCGCTGGGTGCGTGTCGAACAGGCCCACCACGTACAGGCCCAGGTCACGTTGCAGCCACTCAATGTCCGAGTCCGCTCCGTGGAAAACCTGCGCCCCCGCCACACCGCAGCGTCAATCACCACGTCACCGTGGCAATCACTGCGCCACTGCGTCGCCGCGTCAAGCACCACGCCTCTCACGTGGCCGGTGCTCAAGATATGGTTACAACGTCCCAAGTAACCATCGTCGCCGCCGCTGTCAACAAGGCATGGCTGCAGCCAGCCCCCCTTAATTGCTTCCTTTCTCTATTTCCCTTGCTCGGTCCGACCTGCTCCCTCCTATTCTTTGGTCCTTTCGGTAAAGTCACCACCACGTAGAAGGGAAGCAATAAAATAATACAAATATAAAACAATTAAATTATCACGACGTTTCGACTGCAACAGAAGCAATCATCATCAGGTGTGAAAACCACAGCAAGAAATTTATTGTTTTATATTTTTATTATTTTATTGTTGCCCTTCTACGTGACTTTACCGAAAGAACCAAGAATATCAATCCCTGCAGTCACGAAAGCTTTAAATAAAAATAAAAATTCTGCTCCCTCCTGTTCTCCCCGTGTAATTCTGCGCCCCGAGATGTTTGTTACGCTTTAGGTGCAATACAAGTGCAATTTATTGTTGTAAACATTCACCCAATGGCATTCATATCGAGTGTGCAGGCAGTGCAATGATACATTGGCAGCAAGCTGGAGGGACCCAGGCGTCGTGCTACAAAGTCGGCGAGGGAGAGGGATGTCTCTCTCCTTCTTTTGCTGTCTCACTCGATTATTTTGTTTATGCATGTCTACGTGAACGCGTGCCTCTCACCTTGACAATGTTGGGGTTGGTGAAGGCCTCGTTGAGGATGTGCAGGTCGTCGCGCAGCATCAGTGTGTCGATAATGAAGTCCTCTTCGCGCGTCGAGATTTGCATGAGGCAGGTGATGCCCAGGAAGGAACGGTATGAGTGATGCTACGGGGCCACGCACAGGAATAGCCGCTCAACGGTGGGCGGACAAACAAGAGTAGAAGAGGCAGATAGGCGGTCGAGCGGGACGAAAGCACACAGACGGCACAACCCAACAAACCAACCGCACATCACAACTCGATATTATACGACCACACACGTCACACACACATGCTGGCACGCACCCAGACAACAAACACAGATCCCCCGTAGAGCTTTAACAGACTGTTGGGACAAGTGCTGTTAGAGAGCACCTATGAAGGCCGAAACGGCACACGAGGGGTTGGGTGGCCAGCACCACGCCCGGCCGCCTTTGTCTCCCAAGCGGCAATGTTTTTAAACATCGCACCAGGTACTCAATTGAGGCCGAGTCAAACTAGGGGAGGCCCAGGACCGGTTCAGATAATTGTGGTCTCGCACAGTTGGTACGGCGACCGGCTCCTCTTGAGGGAGCTCCACCTTCATCTTCTTCTTAGCTGCAGACACGGGGATCCGTCACTCATGGCGCGTGCGTGCAGTAGTGTGCTGGTTAATGCACTGCAAACCCAGTCACCTGATTTCATCGCTTGCGATCAACAGCAATGGCAAATATTTGATCAAGTCCTGGGCCTCCCCGAGGTCGACGGAGCCTTAAATGAGTACCGGGCACGATGTGTAATCATCAGTGCTGGGGAAACAAAGGCAGCCGAGCCTGGTGTTGACTACCCACCCCTCGTGTAATCCTGGATCTTCAGAGACGCTTGCTAATAGCACTTGCCCCAAGTCTGTTAAAGGTGATACGATTTTGTTTTTGTCGTGTGTGTGTGTGTGTGAGCCACGCCTCGACTTCTGTACTTGTCTGCATGTGTGTGTGTGTGCACATGCACGTGCAAGTGTTTGCGACTGCTGGATTAGTGCATGTCTCTGTGTTCATGGTGTGTGTGTGTGTTCCTTCACCGTGTTTGGCTTTTGCAGGCTGTGCAGAGCTTTTCTTTGGTTTCTCTGGCGCTTTCATCAGTTTCCAGCGACTACAGATCTACAGAGACGGATGAGATAGCACTCAACGGGTTCTCATCACTCACTCAGTCAACTACTTAAACACTCATTCACTTACTCAGCCACTCAGGTACTCGTTCAACGATCCAACCACTCATGCGCTCAACTACACTCTCTCACCTACCCAAGCACTCACTCAACCATTCATTCACCCACTCATCTGCTCAAACATGCACTCAAATAACCACATTAATCACCAAACCACTAAAATTCCTCACTCAGCACCCATCCGCACAAGTGGTTTGTGAAATGGAATAATGGAGATAATGATGATGGAGATGATGATGTGAGCAAGATGTTAGCACACAACAATCACGTATTACCTCAAACACTTTTGAGTTAGGATCCAATTTCTTTTCTTGAAATGGCAGAGATTTCCCGTCACTGGATGGTAGATACTGCAAGCACAAGCACATGAACAGATGCACAAGCGAACTTTTTATTTTCAACCACTTCAAGTCCCCACGTCTTCATGTTTCCAGGATTTGTGTGTCAATGAAGACCGTTTTATCCAAATCCTAAGTGACCCCGTGTTACGTGTGACCCTGTGCTAATATTGTGTCTCTATGCCTCCTATCTGTCTCTCATTTACCATGCCTCCTGTGTGTTCCCCACGTCCCTAAGTCGCTTGTATCGCTGCATTGTCTTGGTGTCCTTGTAATTCCCGTGTCTCAAAGTCCATGTATCTCCTTGGCACTCAACTACCCCTGTGCCTCCACATGTCCCTGTCTCCCCATGTCTCACCATGCCAAAGGGGTTGACGAACGTCTGCAGGACACGCGCTGCCTTCATCTGGGGACGTGGAGCTCTGAGCAGTGCGAGCCTCGTTCTGCTGCTCTTCGCTGTCCTGCACACCACAGCAGAGTGCAGAGCGCTACAGCAACATGAAAGCAATTTCAGCACAGCTCAGAATGCGACAGCACACAAGAGAACGCACAGAACGCTCCAGCACATGATGGCTAACACAGCAAACACAGCACGGTACAGAAAGCTACAGCACACGAGATCACACACACAGTGCTTTCGCCAGCGGTGTGGGAGATGAGACATGGGTTGGTTGTGGTCGTGTGAGGATGTTGGGCTCACGTCAAACAGGGTGAGGACCGGGCGCGTGGCAGGCACCGCCCTCCGTGCTCCCTCCACTGCACCACACAAAGACAAAAGTCAAAGATCCTCAATAAAGCCTTGAAAAGACTTTTAGGGCAAGTGCTGTTAGCGAGCATCTACGAAGGTCAGCACAGAACACAAAGGGGATGGGAGGACCAACACACACCCAGCCACCTTTGTCTCCCCAGTGCTGATGCTTTACACGCACTGAGTACTCATTTAAGGCTGAATTAATCCAAGGGAGTCCCAGGACCGTTTTAGATATTCGTCACCGGTGTTGGCCATAAGCAGCAATCGAACTTGGGTCGCCAGGTTAATAGTGCAGCACGCTAACCAGCTAAACTACTGCTGTTCGTCGTGACCGGGAATGGAACTTAGGCCGTCAGGAACGTGCCACTACACACTACCACTGCACAACCGCTCTCTAGCGACTTACAGACATACGCTAGCACAGAAGATGCACAGAGATACAGACTGAAGAATACACACGTGAACACACACTCACACACACGCAATAATATACATGGCCACACACCTGTTGCAACCGCTGACACACAAGACATACGCATGCAGACAGGCAAATAAAGACACGTTAACAGAGAAACAGGAATGAATACACACACATGTGAATGAAAATGCACGCAATTGAACACAGACACAAAGATAGCGAAATAAATAATATGCACATACACGCTGCAGCCAAAGAAGGGTCATTGCTTAAAACATCACCTATTATGTAAGTTTTACTTTTAGGACAATGTTACTGAAAAGTATTTTGTTATTTTTGCTTGCGCCCCACTGTAAATGCAGTCAGGACATTATTTGTTATTTATTTCAATAAATTATGTTTAATTTGTACACAGAACATGGCAATTATTTGTATGATTACTACTCAAATTATGAGTGTGATTAAAAAACAGCACAGTATTTTTTCATATCAATAAAATGAAATCTACTCGTGACAGGCTAGGTGTACTCATCAACTGTCACGAATAAAAAAATATAATCCATATCATGAGCTTTGCCGATATAACCAGCACAACTAAGTGTGAGCTACCTTCAGTACCGTGCCTTGTGATTGGCTGCCTGTCGTCCAATGATAAGCCATCGTGAGGACAGAAGAGAGGGTTTTCCAATCGCTGTCAAAATACAGAAGAAAATTGATTGAACAATCAGTGCCACACTAGGGTGGGCATACAAATGATACCATTAATGTCACCTTTGGGGGATTGAAACATCTAGATTGTACTGTCAGGGTCAGGCCATGAACCAACAAAATCACACAGGGGTGTCAACCTACACAACAATCGGAACATTATTCACACTCTAAGGACGGACATGAACTGAGCTCCTCATTGTCACGACGGTTTGGGGACGTGGAATTAAAAAAAAGAACCACAAATGAGAGTTCTGTGCCGGATGAGAAAATGAGATGTAGAGTTGATAATCGCAAGTAAAGAGGGCATTTGTGTGATGAGTTTTGGTCTCTGGTCACCTCTGTCCGGGTGATGAATGTTCTCGATGGAGCCTTGATGGGCGTTTCGCTCAGCAGGAACAGCAGCAAAGATTATTAAACAAAGGCAACCTTTACTGCAACGAGTCATTATTTTTGCAGTCACTTGTGCCTGGTTGTGACCATCAACTCGCTACATTTGTGAACGTCGTTTAACCACGGGTGGCTGAAACTCCCAAGATCCAAAACCCGGGTGGTGTTGGTGGCGAAGTCCTGTAACCCAGCACTATGGAGGCAACAAGGGTGGGTGGATCACACAAATGTTGTTAAACCACCCTTCCCGTTGCTGTTCAAGTGTCATAGTATGGCCTGCCAGAAGGGGGTACAGCAAAGGTTGACTTCATCTGTTCGTTCTGTATGGGATCGACTGTTGCCTCCTCGCATGCGTGGGTTTTCTCCAGGAACCCCGGTTCCCTCCCATATGTAAACACTCATTAATTGGTTGATAACACCTTCATATATAGACGACCACAACGCTTGGGGGGAAATTTGGCACGGGCTCACCGCCTGGTTGCCTTTCCCGCTCGTCTGTGGTTCCTCCTCATGCCTCTGAGTCGTTCTCTCGCTTCGAGTGAGCGAATAATGTGCAGTGTGTCACAAGTAAAAAAATTATTATTAAAGCAGGACCGGATCATTGTGTTTGATCCAGTATTGGCCCCAGGAGCCACCCAGACACCACCTATATTAAATCCATACTCTTTGGTTCTTTCGGTAAAGTCAGGTAGGTAGAAAAACAATAGATCACGACGTTTCGATCGCAACACAAGCAATCGTCATCAGGTGGGACAACCACACCAACTGCTGAAGACAGATGACGATTGCTTGTGTTGCGATCGAAACGTCGTGATCTATTATTTTTCTACCTACGTGACTTTACCGAAAGAACCAAAGAGTATGGATTCCTGCAGTCACGAAAGCTTCAAATCAAGATTATATTAAATGTTTGATTATATTTATTTATGAACATTCTGCCTCTGACCACTCGCTATCCCTCTCCCCCTATGACTTTCAGTCTCTGTCTCCCACTCTCTTTTGTCTCTGTTCTCGTTCTCCGACTCTCTTGCCCTATCTATCCTTCATCCGTATCTCAACCCTGGCCGTCCATTATGAACCCCTCGCTGCTCCACCGAGCCGCCTCCGCTTCTGCGCTCACCTTGATGAGCGGGACGAGGCGTGCCTGCTTGACGAGCTGCCACAGCTCATTGGCGTTCTGCCTCACGAGGGGCGGCACCGGATTGCAGCACGCGAGCACGCCCTGCAGCTCCCTGCGTCGGCAACGACGATGTCAACATGTTAGAGCAGCGACACGCGTCACAACACAACGCCAGAGCAATGCAACATCACGGCAAAAACCACGTCACAGCAACAACACAATCTCACAGAAACAGCACAACGTTACAACAAGCCAGCACTCCCTCTCTGTCTTGCATCAAACAGCAATGGCGTGGACTAGGGTGCATATAGCCGTTGATACTGGCAAAAGCATATCCGTTCAAGATGGCGTACATATATCCTATTCACGCTGGTGTACATACGTATATTGTTCATTCTGGCGAACGTGCGTATAGGCAGCTCAGGAAAGTCTACGTATGTATAGCCTAATAAAGTATTAAAGCTTTTGTGACTGCATAAAATTACTCATTGGTTTTTTCGGTAAAGTCACGTATGTAGAAATACAATAAAATTATATTATTTATTCATTGGTTTTTTCGGTAAAGTCACGTATGTAGAAATACAATAAAATTATATTATTTATTGTATTTCTACATACGTGACTTTACCGAAAAAACCAATGCGTATGTATAGCCTGTTCATCCTGGCGTACGTATGTATATTGTGTTCAGGCTGGCATACGTACGTAAAGCCTGTCTTGTCTGGCGTGCGTATATATAGCCTGGTCATTATCAGGATCATACTAACCAATGCTATTACCACAATGCAACCTTCATCATGACCATCATACTATCACCATATCCATATCATCACCAGCATCCAGATCACCATCCACATCAAAACATTATGAGTTGGACCACCATCAATACTATCACTACCACTCTCACTACTACCAGCACAATCATCAGCCACCACCACTATTACCAACAACAAGAACAGGCGCCATATGCCAATAAGTGGTGGTGACATCACCACGGCTGTTGTCCCAGGCCAGGTGCACTCCGAAGCCACGTGCAGTGTCGAAGGCTCGCTAACAGGGGCTCACTGAACAGAGCCAGGTGCCATGGGTTGACTGACTGCAATGACTGGGGCAGATGCACCAGCTGTGCACGCGACTGTGCCAACTTGCTGCATTTTAGCCGCCCGGCACTCCGCTCTTTATTGTGACCATCGCTCCTCTGCCCTTCGTTGTTGTTGGAGGGCGAATATTACCACCACTGTCATTACCATCATGGGTATCACTCGCACCACCATCCCAACTGTCCCTGCCACCACCGGCCCCACCACCACCGTGCGCGACTTACCGAGGCATCTCCTCTGCGATCTTCATGAGCATGTGGTTTGGGAGGACGTATCTGTGACAGTAGGAGCACAACACACACCGGTCAGGCCAGGGCACTATGCACGTCGCAGCAATAACAATAATCACACAGGCCGTACAAGCCCAACAACGCAACAGCAACAGTAATCGTACTACGCAACCATTGACCTACGGCACTGGAATGTGCAGTTTCTACAACTGGTTCAGGATCGCGATCAGGTAAATTAAAAAGTGCTGCGTCGTACACCCCAGTGTTTTACTGTGCTATATGATAAAACACCCGTGTATCGATCGATATTTCCATTTTAATGTGCAATTTTATTGGGGGACTGTGTGTTGTTTTGGTGCGGTCTTGGATCGTTTTTGTTGTTGTTTTGCTGCCTTGCCCTTGAGTGCATTGAGTGTAAAAAAATCTACAGTAATTAATGTAATTATACAATTTGTACTTATATACTTTATATTCATACATTTTTCGCTACTCTGGACATCTGTGATAAAGAGTTCATAGCTCATCGGATTCCTCCAGTCTAAATAAATATTCTGATAAATCAAGTTAAAAATTTTTAACACTGTGGTGTTGTTCTGTTTGCTGTGTTATTCTACGCCGTCGGAAAGTCTCGTGCTTTGCTGCACTATGCTATGCAGTGCAGTACACGGCTATTTCAGCGCCGCGTGTGCTCTCACCCCGTGCTCTCGTCCTCGGTGCGTGCCGTGCGGTGGCCCCAGGCGTACAGGAGCCGGGCGGCGCTGCTCTGCTGCACATCCAGTGGCTGCTTGTGCTTGTGCAGCAGCTCCAGGTAGGAGTCCTCGGTGAACACCGGCTTGTGGTAGCGCTGAGACACACACACACGCACACAGGGAGAGAGAGGTAGATGGAACAACGCAAGTAGTGACAGCAGCAATAATTACCAGGGTTCAGACTTGTTTGGTATGCTTCTCTCTCTGTGTCCCATGTTGTATCTGTGTTAGTTCCACCCTACTTGGGTGTCTGTATATACATCTGGGGTTATGTGTTTCCTCTATCTCGTAAATTTAGCTCCTCTGTACCTGATGATGGCTGCTTGTGTTGCAACCAAAACGTCGTACGCTATTATGTAATTTAATTATTTCTCATTTATACGTGACTTTACCGAAAAAACCAAAGAGTAATTACCAGGGTTGTTAAAACGATCATCGGTTAACTGGTAATTGTTTTCAGCATCAATTACCAGTTCTGAAAGTCGGTAACCAATGTTTCCAGTGGGAATTTTCATCGTGAATGCACTAATTAGGATGCATGAACATTAAAACGGTACGGCGGGCCCGAGTCACCACATTGAACATAAATCGGCATTTTGCGACTCCCTCCACTGCCACTGTGTAGCATATTATTACATTCCAGGGACTCTATGAGATGATAGGACAATAGTCTATACATTACACCATGAACTAGATCACTTCGTTGATCTAGTTAAAAAGATAAATATATTCTTTGTTTATTTCTCGAGGCCTTTAAACAGAATAAACAATATTTTTGGAGGGGTGGGAAAATTTTCCCGATCGACAGTGAGAGTGGTGGATTTGCTTACAAAGATAGGCTTGCAAC
The DNA here is from genome assembly GCF_048934315.1 of Petromyzon marinus. Classification (NCBI taxonomy): domain Eukaryota; kingdom Metazoa; phylum Chordata; class Hyperoartia; order Petromyzontiformes; family Petromyzontidae; genus Petromyzon; species Petromyzon marinus. The sequence goes on from NC_133712.1 coordinate 6,747,902, forward strand.
TTGCTCACTGGTGGAGCCAGTGGGGAGTGGGGTGGCACGTGCCCCCCCAATGATCCGATCGAAAACCCTAATTTAGATCAGATCATTGGGGTTTATTGGTAATAAATCAGCATTTTGCGACCCCCACTGCCACAGTGTAGCATATTATTACGTGTCAGGGACTCGATGAGATGATAGGACAATAGTCCGAGTCCATAATTGGCAATGAGTAACGGCAAAGCAGTTATAAGTGACTCACAGAATTGTGCGCAGTTGCGTATACAGGACACGACTTCCCTGAAGGCATCAACACCTTCAGCGAGCGCGACGCCGATCACACAATGCGGTTCGAATTCGATTCCAAGGGACAAGTCCTTACTTACTAACACTACCTTTTTTCATTGCTGGAGGGGTTGCCCCCCCCCCCACCTGAAAATCCTGGCTCAGCCATTGTCCACGCGCCACTCACCTTGAGTGCCACAGTTCGGCTCTGGTCCCACACAAGCTGCAGGAGGTTGGGTCGGCCCAGCACCTTGGTGAGCAGGTCGGCGCGGACGCGGTCGTACACGTACAGCAGGTAGTGCGTGTCGGCACGCGCATAGTGCAGCATGTCTGGTAGGAGAGGCCTGTGTGTGTGCGTGCATACGTGGATGTGTGCAAGTGTTGGTGTGCGTGTGTATGCAATTGTGAGTGTGTATGTGTTTGTGTGTGAGTGTGTGCATGCGAGTGTGTATGAGACGCAGATGTTAATGTACCGCAACATTTATCTGTTGACCCATGTTTCGATGGTTACGTCCCTAGTAACCATCGTCGCCGCCGCTGTCAACAAGGCATGGCTGCAGCCAGCCCCCCTTAATTGCTTCCTTTCTCTATTTCCCTTGCTCGGTCCGACCTGCTCCCTCCTATTCTTTGGTCCTTTCGGTAAAGTCACCACCACGTAGAAGGGAAGCAATAAAATAATACAAATATAAAACAATAAAATTCTCACGACGTTTCGACTGCAACGCAAGCAATCATCATCAGGTCTGAAAATTACAGCAAGAATTTTATTGTTTTATATTTTTATTATTTTATTGTTGGCCTTCTACGTGACTTTACCGACAGAACCAAGAATATCAATCCCTGCAGTCACGAAAGCTTTAAATAAATAAAAATTCTGCCCCCTCCTGTTCTCCCCGTGTAATTTTGCGCACCGAGATGTTTGTTACGCTTTAGGTGCAATACAAGTGCAATGTATTGTTGCAAACATTCACCCAATGGCATTCATATCGAGTGTGCAGGCAGTGCAATGATACATTGGCAGCAAGCTGGAGGGACCCAGGCGTCGTGCTACAAAGTCGGCGAGGGAGAGGGATGTCTCTCTCCTTGTTTTGCTGTCTCACTCGATTATTTTGTTTATGCATGTCTACGTGCACGCGTGCCTCTCACCTTGACAATGTTGGGGTTGGTGAAGGCCTCGTTGAGGATGTGCAGGTCGTCGCGCAGCATCAGTGTGTCGATAATGAAGTCCTCTTCGCGCGTCGAGATTTGCATGAGGCAGGTGATGCCCAGGAAGGAACGGTATGAGTGATGCTACGGGGCCACGCACAGGAATAGCCGCTCAACGGTCGGCGGACAAACAACAGTAGAAGAGGCAGATAGGCGGTCGAGCGGGACGAAAGCACACAGACGGCACAATCCAACAAACCAACCGCACATCACAACTCGATATTATACGACCACACACGTCACACACACATGCTGGCACTCACCCAGATAACAAACACAGATCCCCCGTAGAGCTTTAACAGACTGTTGGGACAAGTGCTGTTAGAGAGCACCTATGAAGGCCGAAACGGCACACGAGGGGTTGGGTGGCCAGCATCCATGCCCGGCCGCCTTTGTCTCCCAAGCGGCAATGTTTTTAAACATCGCACCAGGTACTCAATTGAGGCCGAGTCAAACTAGGAGAGGCCCAGGACCGGTTCAGATAATTGTCACGGGTGTTGCCCATGAGTGGGAATCGAACTCGGGTGGCTGGGTTCATAGTGTAGAATGCTAACCACTACACTACAGCTTCCCACAAACTGACACTCACGCCGACACACACACACACACTCACACCGCCCTTACCTCAAGGTCCACAGTGAACTCCTTGCACTGGAGCAGCTTTTCGTTGACCTGCGCTAGTTCTTCCAAGGAGGTCACTAAGGTCAGTGGCGTCTCCTCCAGAGGCCGGAACTTCTGCTCAACGGCACCATCAAGACCATCAACATCACAAGCAGAACCAACAACATCAGCACCATCAACAATAACACCAACAACCACTACCAGCTCCATGTTCATCATCTCCATCAACACTGTTAAAAGTAACATCACCAGCAGTAGCACCAGCACTTTGTTGTGTGTATACGTGTATGTGAGGAGCGGTAGCGCACAACGCTATGAACCCAGCGACCCAAGTTCGATTCCTGCTCAAAGCCAACACCAGTGACGATCACTTGAACCGGTTCTGGGCATCCCCTTGGTCGACTCAGCCTCAACTGAGTAAATGGTGCAGTGCGTAAACATTAGTACTGAAGAGATAAAGGTGGCCGGGTGTGGTATCGACCACCCAGCCCCTCGTTTGCCATGCCGGCCTTCGGAGGTGCTCGCTAACAGCACTTGCCGCAAAAGTATGTTCAGGTTATATGGGGGATCTTTGTCTTTGTATGTATATATACATTCGTGTGTGTACTTGTGTGTACGTGTGTGTTCACCTGTGGTTCTGGCTCTTGAAGGAGCTCCTCACTGGGAGTGAAACTCTCCAGCTCAAACTGGTATGGTGGGCAAAGCTGCACGCACACATGGGCACACAACAGCAGCAACAATTCAGCACTGGCTGGTACCATCAGCACACCATCAGCACCAGGCAAGGTGCATTCCAAAGCCATGACGATCAGTGAATACTCACTGATGGGAAGTCACAGGACAGAAGCACACTTGTATGAAACACAAATACACACTGGTGTGTACCAATGTCTATTTGTTTGTGTATCTAATTTGCATTTGTGTGTCTGCATGTAACCGTACACATATTCTTTGGGTCTTTCGTTGAAGCCACATAGATAGATCAAATAATAAAAAATAATAAAGATAAAAAATAACAATATCACGACGTTTTGATCACAACACAAGCTATTGTCATCAGGTGAGAAATATCGCAGGAGAGCTGCTGAGAATATATGGTGGGAGCGCTGCTAAGGAGTTATAAAGGTTTGGGATGGGTGTAGCGGAAGGGTCAGTGGGCGGGCTAGAGATTAAATTTGTATGTAAATGTAAGATCGGGTAAATCTTGACAAACGAAGCTGTGGGGGTGGCCATTGTATTTTGAGAGATTAGCATGTCAATGTAAGAGATTAGCATGTCAATGTAAGAGATTTGCTTGTCAATGTAAGACATTTGCTTGTCATTGTAAGAGATTAGCATGTCAATGTAAGACATTTGCTTGTCAATGTAAGCTCGGAGAGAGCTCGGCAAGAACATTGCCACATGGAGGTGGAAAAGGATGGCAAGCCGCCATTTACTAACACCTCTAAAAGTGGTTGTGTTAGTGAATGTAACGCAGAGAGTTGAAATGTAACTGCTCACATAGGTAAGTAGAGAGGGAACATCACAGCCAGTTATGACCTAAACTGGTTAATAACGTCCTTCCAATGATTGCTCGGTTTGTACCCATCTTCTCGGTTGAAATCGTGTCTGTGTAATAAGATCAGGTAAATCTTGACAAATGAAGCTGTGGGGGTGGCCATTACATTGTGAGAGATTAGCATGTCAATTTAAGGAATTTGCTTGTAAGCAATCGTCACCATATGACGATTGCTTGTGTTGCGATCGAAACGTCGTGATATTGTTATTATTTTTATTATTTCTATCTTTATTATTTTTTATTATTTGATCTATCTACGTGGCTTTACCAAAATACCCAAATAATATGAATTCCTGCAGTCACGAAAGCTTTAAGTCAAGATTTAAGTGTACACATCTTTGCGCAACTGTTTACATCAGTGTATGAGTCGATATATTTGCGCCTCATATTACAATTGGAGAATTTCTGAACTGGTCTTGAGCCTTTGCTAGGTGAACTCCACCTTGAATGAGTACCTGGTGCAGTGTATATACTGTACATCCGTAATGGGGAGATAACCAGCACCTCGGCATGGTGTTTCCCACACTACCCCCTTGTGTGCTGTGCCAATCTTCATAAGTGCTCACAAACAGCACAACAATCTATATTATCTCCTGCCAGTGAGCCTTCAACACTTCACGTGGCCTCAGAGTGTACCTAGCCTAGCACTAGTGGTAAATTGTGCTTGTTGTTGTTTTATGTGCCTGCATTAGTACGTATATACATTCATCTTATTGTGTTGATGCATGCATGAGTACATATCTTTGTGCCTCCGATGGTATTGGTGTGTGCATCTGTGCGTGTGTCTGTATGTTAGTGTGTGTGTGTGTACGTACACGTCTTCCTGTGTATGCGTACGCTGCTGGTGCAGGAGGTCAGCGAGGGCGGGAGGTACGTCCAGGTCATCCGGGCGCACGTCCCGGCGTAAACGCAGTGCTGCAATCACACAAACACACATTCACACCAACCTCATTAGCCGTCGTTTATCACTGCTGGGTAAAGGCCTCCCCATACTTCACTGTCGAGTGATTCAACAATTCATCTCACGTCTGTGCATGAGCAAATCTCATCACACAATCACCACGGTGGTCATATTAAAAGATTCACTCCTTTGGCTGTTATTTCATTAACTTTCTTGTCCATCCTTTTGAGTAAAGCTTCCTGCCAAAGGCAACTTGATTCCCCAAAACAATCCATATTTTATTTCCATTTGTTTTCCAGTTTGTATTCGTCTTCTTCTTGTCAGTAATTCCCAGCATGCACCTCGATGTAATTATTTGCATACATAACAGCTTTTATGCAATATTCTAGATTTGCAGTTTTCGTGACTGCAATGATCCATACTCTTTGGTTCTTTATGTAAAGTGATCCATGTCACAGCATGAGAAGATTTGAGATGCATTAGTCATTTATTACATGTTAACATATGTGCTTATTTGTACGAGTGTGATGAATATTCAGCGAGAGATGAATATTCTTTGAGTGCCATTTCAAAATGCTCGGCCTCATGTGGTTACGGGATATATAAAGTGCAGTCGCACCTCTGATTAGCACGGTTGGCTACGTAAGACGGTGCGCAAAAAATTTCAACACACATCAAAGTCATGGGTTGTATGAAATGTGGTTGCATGCCATCTGGCCCCATGGGCCGTATGTGTCCCTGATGTGTTTCCGTATCTGCTGGCAGCGGCTTGAGGGCATTGGGCTTCACACGCAGCTTGGGCAGGAAAGGCACGTTTGAGTTGTCCACTCTCTGCGTGAAGCTGAGCTGTGGCCGTGCGATGTTCTTGGCCTGCAGCGCGTGGAATGTGCGGCCTCGCGCCGAGGCAAACTCCTGGTTCTGCGTGAGAGCCGAGATGCTGACTCAGCAGAGTACTGAAACGTTGAGTCAGCGGATCACTGTCGACGACAACTAGGCATGCAACGTTACAGATTCATTAAAATTGATTTGTACGTTTAAGACACACGCTTTGAATTGAGTGTGTCACGTTTTATATTAATTATAGTCATACAGCAGTGAACTGACAGAAGGTTGAAACGTGTTTTCAATCTTCTGGTGACTAGATGGAGACCATCTCAATACACCTGAGATTTCGGTGGCTGAAACCCAGATTAAAACCCAGGATCACAGTGGTACCAGCTCAAGTATCTCTGATCCAGTATTAATCGTAAGCCACCCAACCACTTCATACATATGTCTTGTGTGTGTGGGGGTCCCAAATGCCTTTGTTGTGTGTATGTCACAGTTGGTGCATCTGCCAATCATCTAAGACCGTCTCCTGTGATCTTCAGGCAGCGAGGATCCAACACTTCACGTATAACGCGTGTGAATTTAGTGCATACTCGTCGTGTGTTGCGTCGTGAATGTCGTGTATTTGTGTACCCGACGATTCCACGAGGACACGATGGTCTTGGGGGGCAGGGTTCCCTGGGGGAGCACGGGGGCCTTATTTTTGTTCACCCCTGATACCTCGTCCAACAACGTGCCCTGCACCACACAGGGAAAAATTATTACACAACCACATGCACAACAGACGACAATCACTACACGAAGCAAAACAATGACACAACCACATACACAACACAACTATGTAACTACACACAGCGACATAATTACACAATTGTATACACAAGGCATAAAAGCCACGTAAAAAAAGTATACAATCACATACAACACTCAACAATCACATGACATCACATGACACCTACTACTCATGTCGCAACAACCATACACCCTATTTACAACTCCATTTACAACTCACTCAATCAGCACTTCATCGATGAGGGCCTCCCCATGCAATTTGGGTTGAGGGGGTTAATTGACCATACTTCACATTTGTTCAGTGTGGGTTAGTGTGTTGGTGGGGAGCATCAATGTGGGAACGTAGAGTAGAGAATGAAATGAATTTTGTATGTTGAACTTATTTTACACCGTATGTAGCCAACCATGCTAATCGGAGGTGCAGGGAACATATAATAACGATTAGGAATTGTGATCATTCATGCAAGCAATATCCATGCACAATCCTGCTAATCATTGGAGATCTAGGGTGGTTTGGTCAATACATGCGTTTCCACACATCCGATGACTAATGCAACCTTACATCCTACATATTACACATTAACACAACATGTAAACACAACCAGTAACATAGAAATATACACCATCACATATTACCACACACATCGCCATACTCCCAACCAGACATGTACTTGAGCGTCAATACAAAGTGCAATAAGCAAGCACAGTCACACGTACAAACTACACACGTGTGAAATACACAACCACATCAGCATAACTAGTCTTCAATCCAAACGCCTTGCATTTCAGACTTCAGTGTCTCTGCTTAGCAACAGTAAGACCATACGGCCAGACGAGGGTTGCTGGGAACCAAGAGCTGGTCAATAAGAGGGGAGCGTGGCAATCACGGTGGAAAAACACTACAGTTCATGGAAATACAGATCAGCCCAGCACTAGCCCAGCTGCACTCGTACTAAAGTAAGATTCACCCACCACACGCTCCAGGATGGTGTCGGTGGCATCCACCGGCCCTTCGAATCGCTCCTCGGGGTCCATCGAGTCCGTCACGTGACCACGGCAGCCATAATAACGCGACAGATTGGAGATGCTGCACGGTATTTTGGGTAATGCAGAATCGCATGCAATCAACTGTTAACAATGGCTATTGTATGGAGAGGCTGCAAGAGGGTTTTGGGGCTGCCCATTACTAATTTTAGCAGTGAGACACGGACTGAAAAGCCAATAGGCCAATGTGCTAAATAATACTTTTGTTTATACATAGAGACAGAGCAGAGTTCCGATATATTTCCTTTTGGCATACCATTTTAGGTTTTAGAATGGTGTGCTGTTCACCGCAAAACGAGAGCAACATGACGTGCGGTGAAACATATTCCTGTAGATGATATCATCTCTCAGGTCGATGTGGCCCTTAAAGGCATAGGACACATCCAAGCAGACGTTGCGAGAGCTGAAATAGCAACTATTCTTAAGAATTTCGATTTAAAGCTTTCGTGACTGCAATGATTCATCTTCTTTGGTTCTTTCGGTAAAGTCACGTAGAATGAGAATAAAATAATAAATTGATAAAATAAAATAACACAATAATATTCTCACGACGTTTCGGCCACAACACAAGCGGCCTTCATCAGGTGAAGGGAGCGAGACTGTCTGGTAGGACCGCGCTGGAGTGAGAGAGCCACGTTCAGATCACGGCTTTTAAGCTATGTGAGAGGAACAAAGAGCCTTGACGAAGGAATTAGCATAAAATTTAGCATTGAAAAGGCTGAATGATTAGCTTGTGACTGGTCACAGAAATAGCTATGTTAAAAGTTAAAGCATACACATCCGCAGAGGCACCCATTGTTAAAAGGAATTAGCATAGAATTTAGCATTGAAATAGCTAAATTAAGGCATTCACTTGTAACTGCTACAGAAATAGTTACGTTGAAGTCAGAGCATACACATTCACCGAGGCACTTAGTACAAATCAAAACAGGAGAATTTAGCATTGAAATAACTAGGCGAATTTAGCATTGAAATAACTGGGTGATTTGCTAGTGACTGGTCACAGAAATGACTACAAATCTGAGCTATTCACAGTACTATATAGTGAACCAATAAAAACTAAAATATAAATTACCTTCATGTTATCAATAAACTCTATATTCTCCAATCAGCTAAGCTACCAACCATAAGTCGTTATATATCACAATGCTATATGGCGAAAAAATGGGTGGATTCTTACCCTCAAATTTCCGTACCACGGATAGCTACGGGCCCCGTTCAGACGGACGAGTTCGTCCATGGTCGGAACAGAGGAGGGGGAGAGAGACAGCTGCGAAGCCCTAGTATACTCCATGTTGTAAACCATACCATTAACCGTGGTGTGAGAGGTATTAAGAGGCAATGCTGGCGAAAGAGCTGCGGTCTGAAGGTCATCTTAAAATTACAATTAATTAAGAACAGAAATCATTTCTACAATTAATTAAGAACAGAAATCATTTCTGTTCTTAATTAATTGTAATTTTATGATGACCTTCAGACCGCAGCTCTTTCGCCAGCATTGCCTCTTAATACCTCTCACACCACGGTTAATGGTATGGTTTACAACATGGAGTATACTAGGGCTTCGCAGCTGTCTCTCTCCCCCTCCTCTGTTCCGACCATGGACGAACTCGTCCGTCTGAACGGGGCCCGTAGCTATCCGTGGTACGGAAATTTGAGGGTAAGAATCCACCCATTTTTTCGCCATATAGCATTGTGATATATAACGACTTATGGTTGGTAGCTTAGCTGATTGGAGAATATAGAGTTTATTGATAACATGAAGGTAATTTATATTTTAGTTTTTTATTGGTTCACTATATAGTACTGTGAATAGCTCAGATTTGTAGTCATTTCTGTGACCAGTCACTAGCAAATCACCCAGTTATTTCAATGCTAAATTCGCCTAGTTATTTCAATGCTAAATTCTCCTGTTTTGATTTGTACTAAGTGCCTCGGTGAATGTGTATGCTCTGACTTCAACGTAACTATTTCTGTAGCAGTTACAAGTGAATGCCTTAATTTAGCTATTTCAATGCTAAATTCTATGCTAATTCCTTTTAACAATGGGTGCCTCTGCGGATGTGTATGCTTTAACTTTTAACATAGCTATTTCTGTGACCAGTCACAAGCTAATCATTCAGCCTTTTCAATGCTAAATTTTATGCTAATTCCTTCGTCAAGGCTCTTTGTTCCTCTCACACAGCTTAAAAGCCGTGATCTGAACGTGGCTCTCTCACTCCAGCACGGTCCTACCAGACAGTCTCGCTCCCTTCACCTGATGAAGGCCGCTTGTGTTGTGGCCGAAACGTCGTGAGAATATTATTGTGTTATTTTATTTTATCAATTTATTATTTTATTCTCATTCTACGTGACTTTACCGAAAGAACCAAAGAAGGTATTCTTAAGAATGCTAAGAAACCCATTAGCAACATCAGCAAAAATGAACGCTCTGAACTCGCGAATTTAAAAAAACAGAAGTGATATAGTCATCTTCTCAGCAGACAAAGGAAACGCTACTGTATTTATGGATAAAGATTCGTACAACAACAAAATCCAGAACCTACTCAACGATGGAAGTTACTCAAAAAATAAAATATACCCTAATAATAGCCTAACTATAAAAACTAACAAGATCATCACAAGTTCGACCTCCCTAATCGAACCAACTAAACGTCCCTCCTTAAAACCTTCTGCTGCAAGACCCCCTAGATTCTGTGGTCTCCCCAAGATTCATAAAGAAGGCAATCCACTACAGGTTCTCCGGTTTTTCCCTACACATTAAAAAACACGCGTTTGGAGTATTTGGCTGCAATATATGTCGACATGATAAGACACTTCATTCACTCATTGTTTTTTTTCGGTAAAGTCACGTATGTATGATGAGTAATTTTATGCAGTCACGAAAGCTTTAATACACTTCATTGACATTTTATTTGCGACTGGGTCACTTAAAAAAAGTGCTAAATAGCTCAGCGAGCCTTAGCTGGTAAAAAACAAATGCGCGTGATCGTGAGTGTCCGTGTGTAAACGCGCGTGGGTGTTTCTGCATGTGCATACGTGACCTCGTGTCTGTGTGTGGGGAACGCAAGCACAATGTTTAGCACGCAGCACTACCTACCCAGCGACCCGAGTTAGATTACTAAATGTATATTAAGTGTGATATAATCAATGTTTTACGTCACGGCTCCTTGGAAACAAATATGGGTCCCCTGCATGCCGAAAGTCGGGAAAACCAGATGACGAAGACGAACCAGCACTAGAATGGGAAGCAGATGAACAGAATACAAGAGACATCAAGAGACATCGATCAGCATGATGAGAATAACTAGAGCCTCTTGGTGTCCGTGGCGCAGCTCGACGCACAATTACCCACGGCTGCGGCGAGAAGGGGACTTAGACGGGGTGGTTTCAAGCCGCCGATGTTCCCGCTGGGGAGACCACGCGGTCATCTGGCCACCAATTCGCCCACTGACGGCACAGCGCGTCCGACGGCCCCCCCAATTCGTGCAAAGCACGGGAAACGACGCAAGGCACGATCGCTCCGGCAGCACACGAGGGAGCGGCGGGCCGACCCAGACATTTACCTCCCGTCAGGGAATTCGTGGCAGAGGGAATGTGACCGGACCGCCTTTACCTGTCGGTTCGAAGCAGCATACGAATCTGTTGGATGAACGGAGGAGGAGGAGGCTCTACGGGCCTTGCCGACGGCCCTCGACGATAACGCTCTGGCAGCGTTCCGAGACATCCCCGAGAAAGGACGAGGCACCCTCCGAAATGGCAGCCGCCTTCGATCCACCATCCAATGTGCAGAGGAAATTCCTGCAGTGGAGGCGAGGGGAGGCCGAGACGCCCCTCGCTTTGAAAGTGGGGGGCCCTTGAAAGCGCGGGGCCCGTGGCATGTGTCACTATACTCTTTGGTTCTTACGGTAAAATCACGTAGGTAGAAATAAAATAAATGACGGCGTTTCGAACGCAACACAAGCGCCCGTCTTCAGGTGAACAATCGCGAGAGCCGCGATGTCTGCTCCCTTGTGTAGCTACTTGGCGGTGGCAGTGCGAGGCTGGGGTCGACGCAGGGAGGAGACATCACGACGACGGCCCCGAGATCGGAGGCAGAGAGAGAGAGGGCGACCCCCTCTACCGCAAGAACCCACGAATTGCTTCCGGTGTGAGCAACTGGGCCACATTGTGCCAGGGTGCCAGAGTGATGGCTTGTCAACGACAATGCCGCCGACATCCTCCGTCCCACCGACAACCACTTCCCAAGCCCGACAAGCAAGTCGCGACAAATCAGACACCTGCAGAGATGGCAACGTTTTTGGAACCCTGAGGTGTAACAATTTATTCTCGTGTACTACCCGCATCAACCGACCCCTGCAGGCTAGTGGGAACCACCATGCAGTGATGCTGCAGCCCCTCGTCCCACCTCATCAAAAGTCCTTCTGAGGGACTACCTGCGAAGTCCCCAATGAGCAGGGTCTTTGCGATTCAACTCAGCGCGGCGCCGCAAGCTCAACAATGTCACATCCTCTACCTGCAGCCGCCCCCACTCGGCCTGCGTGAGACCCAACGTGTTGTCCCCAGGTGTCACCACCCTGGCCGGTTCTGCGTCACTCAACGTCGCCCCGAGCTTTGGTGACACTGCCAAGGGTGGTCTACATCAATGCAAACCCACACACCTGATGACGACCGTTTGTGTTATGGTCGAAACGTCGTGAGAATTTTTATTGTTTTATATATGTTTTATTATTTTATTGTTTCCCTTCAACGTGACTTTACCGAAAGAGCTAAGAATATGAAATATAGCTATTAATATGTATATCCCTGCTAACAGCGTCAGTTATATTCTTAGCTCTTTCGGTAAAGTCACGTTGAAGGGAAACAATAAAATAATAAAATATTTTTTTATTTTTTATATATATTTTATTATTTTATTGTTTCCCTTCAACGTCACTTTACAGAAAGAGCTAAGAATATGAATTACTGCAGTCACGAAAGTTTTGAATCAGCGTCAGTTATATTTTAAAAATATGTAATAATAATACAACTTTTTGCGATTTTTTTATTATTGTGTTAGAGTTATACCAGCAATAATTGATCTAAATTATATGCGATATGAAGAAGGGCCATTTCGCAGACTATCCGTTTTCCTTTTCAGCGGTGTTAATGGCGAGTGTGTTGAGTTTTGTTTCGTGTTCGTTTTTGTTTGGCTGTTTTTGCTATAATTTCTATTTTCTGCACCGTTGTACATGTACATGTTTTCACTCTATCGCTTTTGTCATGTTGGTGACCCAGGTCTTGCACTCTTCTCACCTGGTGAACCTAAACGTCAAACCCAAACAACGATTCGTTCATTCTTTACACATCGATAGACACCCCTGTATCTTGTTCAACTTTTCCATACCTTAATTTTGTAACCTAATTACGATCCAACCTTGATTTGAAGCTTTCGTGACTGCAGGAATTACTCTTTGGTTCTTTCGGTAAAGTCACGTAGAAAGAAAATAAAATAAATAGAATGACATTTCGAGTCCTATTCGGCCGTCTGAAATGCTTTCTTTATGATATTAGGAAACCACTGGTGATATGCACTTTTAAATCTAGATTAAAAACTAACTTCTAAAAAAAATGTGTTTAGTTTATCCTTCCCCCGCATCTCCAATTAGCACGGTTGAATGCAGACGGTACGAAAGAAGTTCAACAACAACCTCCATTCGCCACTCCGTGGCGGTGACATCACCACGGTGATTATGCCAGGCGAAGTGCACTTTAAAGTGAGGCGACTGGCCGATGCACCACCTGTGCACCCAACTGTGCCCACCTACTATGTTTAGCCACCTGGCGCTTGCTCGGGTTTGTGAGCGTCGCTCCATAGCCCTCCGTTCATGCTGAAGGGCGACTGCCTCCAACTACCCAGTAGCGTCCTTCACAAGCCTCCTCCACAGAGGCCGATCTTGACACCGCTGGTACCAGTCATCGGAAAGCACACTTAGCTCTACATCCTCTTGTACCACATGATTACATCTCTTCTCGAGCCCCTGCCACGTCCATTTGGCCCCCTCTATCTGGCTGAACAAAAGCTATTTAGGCATGCGGTGGCTGTACATGCAGGCTCTATAACCCAGCCAACGCAGCCTTGCCTGCCGGAGCTCACCGATGAACTTTGTCGAGCTCTTTCAAGGATTTGTGAGGTCCTCACACATGGGGGGGGGGGGGTCCGCTTTTCCGCAAGAATACAGGAGGGCATGACGGTGGCCGTGAATACCCGAGGCTTCATGTGGAGCAACAGACCAGGAAGCTTCCACACAGCTTTACCCAGCCTATGAACAGATGCCACTCGACTGATTCGGAGTGAGACTTCTGCTATCAAATCGGAGCTGGTCATAAGCACACTGCCCAGGTATGGAAAACTCTTCACTCTCTCGACAACTACCCCATCACCAATCGGGAGTTGAGGGGGTGGAGTGTTTGATGGCACAAAATACCCAGCCAGGTGCTTAGTTTTGGTGGGGCTGATGGTAAGTTTGTAGCATGCTCCAGGTCTAGCAGCAGCTATTCCAACTTCTTCTAAGTGAACAGCAATCACCAGATCATCAGCATATATAAATGGTTGACCAATAGGCAGCTATCCCTCGACCACATTGATCAGCCTCCCACTGTATCTGTACCAGATGGAGATTCTGCCAGTACAGCCAAGGAAGGCTTCTCGAACTACGTTGTAGAAAAAGATGTTAAATAATGTTGGAGCCACAGCACATCCCTGTCGCACCCAAAGGTGAACAGGGAATGGCTCTGACTCCCAGCCACGTAGCTTTACTCCGGCCTAACCACCATCATCAAGGTCCTTAATGATTGTGAGCAGTCAGGGACTCCAAAAGCATGAAAAAAAAGTTCAACATTCATTACCACTCCCCACCTTAAACACCTACACACACAGCGACAAAAGACACGTTTGACAAAGTCCCTCCTGCAGGAGAGAAGGCTTAAAAACGTGAAACCAAATTTATTTTTACATCATTTCTTTGCGGTCTCCTTGTCAGCACCACAACATCCATGTGGGAACAAGTCATTAAACTGGTAATGCAGGGGGTGCAGGGTTATCAAAAAAGCTTGCGCTTATGTGGGCACATGTGAGTGCTAACATCTATGTGCATGTGATTGTGTGAGAGTGCATGGGCATTGCACGTGTGAAAACGTATTATTTACACGCGCAGGACATGAGTTTCTCATTATTTGATGGAAAGTATTAAAGCTGGTTTATCACTCATTTTGCTGGTGATGCTCAATGTAGCTGGCTGTAGCTGGTATTATCAGCTGTTAATGATAATGTGAGATGATGTTGGTGACACTGGGTGTGTTTTGGGGTGTTGCCGTTGAGTCTGGGTGTTACTGGCCACACAGGGTACTTGTATCCGTGTGTTGTTAACGTCGCAGTTAACACACGGTCGGTACGGCGACCGGCTCCTCTTGAGGGCGCTCCACCTTCATCTTCTTCTCCGCTGCAGACACGGGGATCCGTCACTCATGGCGCGTGCGTGCAGTAGTGTGCTGGTTAATGCACTGCAAACCCAGTCACCTGATTTCAATTCCCGCTTGCGATCAACAGCAATGGCAAATATTTGATCAAGTCCTGGGTCTCCCCGAGGTCGACGGAGCCTTAAATGAGTACCGGGCACGATGTGTAACCATCAGTGCTGGGGAAACAAAGGCAGCCGAGCCTGGTGTTGACTACCCACCCCTCGTGTAATCCTGGATCTTCAGAGACGCTTGCTAACAGCACTTGCCCCAAGTCTGTTAAAGGTGATACGATTTTTGTTTTTGTCGTGTGTGTGTGTGAGCAACCCCTCGACTTCTGTACGTGTCTGCATGTGTGTGTGTGTGCACATGCACGTGCAAGTGTTTGCGACTGCTGGATTAGTGCATGTCTCTGTGTTCATGGTGTGTGTGTGTGCCTTCACCGTGTTTGGCTTTTGCAGGCTGTGGAGAGCTCTTCTTTGGTTTCTCTGGCGCTTTCATCAGTTTCCAGCGACTACAGATCTACAGAGACGGATGAGATAGCACTCAACGGGTTCTCATCACTCACTCAGTCAACTACTTAAACACTCATTCACTTATTCATAATAAAGGTTTTTGTGTTAGATCGCGTTTATTTATAAATGTGTCGTAACCCTCCACCACCCGACACGGCCAATCAGCAAAAAAAGTGTCACGTTGACAAAAAGACAAATAGTTCACTACTTTAGCCCACCGGTGTGTTGAAGAGTGAATCCACATTTACAAATAAACGCGATCTAACCCAAAAACCTTTATTATGAATGATATTGGTCGCGAAAGCCTACGTGTTAAACTGACTCATTCACTTACTCAGCCACTCAGGTACTCGTTCAACGATCCAACCACTCATGCGCTCAACTACACTCTCTCACCTACCCAAGCACTCACTCAACCATTCATTCACCCACTCATATGCTCAAACATGCACTCAAATAACCACATTAATCACCAAACCACTAAAATTCCTCACTCAGCACCCATCCGCACGTGTGCACAAGTGGTTTGTGAAATGGAATGATGGAGATAATGATGATGATGGAGATGATGATGTGAGCAAGATGTTAGCACACAACAATCACGTGTTACCTCAAACACTTTTGAGTTAGGATCCAATTTATTTTCTTGAAATGGCAGAGATTTCCCGTCACTGGATGGTAGATACTGCAAGCACAAGCACATGAACAGATGCACAAGCGAACTTTTTTTTATTTTCAATCACTTCCTCAAGTCCCCACGTCTTCATGTTTCCAGGATTTCTGCGTCAATAAAGACCGTTTTATCCAAATCCTAAGTGACCCCGTGTCACGTGTGACCCTGTGCTAATATTGTGTCTCTATGCCTCCTATCTGTCTCTCATTTACCATGCCTCCTGTGTGTTCCCCACGTCCCTAAGTCGCTTGTATCGCTGCATTGTCTTGGTGTCCTTGTAATTCCCGTGTCTAAAAGTCCATGTATCTCCTTGGCACTCAACTACCCCTGTGCCTCCACATGTCCCTGTCTCCCCATGTCTCACCATGCCAAAGGGGTTGACGAACGTCTGCAGGACACGCGCTGCCTTCATCTGGGACGTGGAGCTCTGAGCAGTGCGAGCCTCGTTCTGCTGCTCTTCGCTGTCCTGCACACCACAGCAGAGCGCAGAGCGCTACAGCACATCGCAGCGCACTACAGCAACATGACAGCAATTTCAGCACAGCTCAGAATGCGACAGCACACAAGAGAACGCACAGAACGCCCCAGCACATGATGGCTAACACAGCAAACACAGCACGGTACAGAAAGCTACAGCACACGAGATCACACACACAGTGCTTTCGCCAGCGGTGTGGGAGATGAGACATGGGTTGGTTGTGGTCGTGTGAGGATGTTGGGCTCACGTCAAACAGGGTGAGGACCGGGCGCGTGGCAGGCACCGCCCTCCGTGCTCCCTCCACTGCACCACACAAAGACAAAAGTCAAAGATCCTCAATATAGCCTTGAAAAGACTTTTAGGGCAAGTGCTGTTAGCGAGCATCTACGAAGGTCAGCACAGAACACGAAGGGGATGGGAGGACCAACACTACACCCAGCCACCTTTGTCTCCCCAGTGCTGATGCTTTACAACCACTGAGTACTCATTTAAGGCTGAATTAATCTAAGGGAGCCCAAGGACCGGTTTAGATATTCGTCACCGGTGTTGGCCATAAGCAGCAATCGAACTTGGGTCGCCAGGTTAATAGTGCAGCACGCTAACCAGCTAAACTACTGCTGTTCGTCGTGACCGGGAATGGAACTTAGGCCATCAGGAACGTGCCACTACACACTACCACTGCACAACCGCTCTCTAGTGACATACAGACATACGCTAGCACAGAAGATGCACAGAGATACAGACTGAACAATACATTTGTGAACACACACACCCACACACGCGCAATAATATACAGGGCCACACACCTGTTGCAACCGCTGACACACAAGACATACGCATGCAGACAGGCAAATAAAGACACGTTAACACCTGTTTGACCACTAGTGGGCGGTATATACTCCGCGAAGGGACAGTCCTTTGGAACTACTGGTCGTAGGTTGGTTTCCTCAAGGTCCTTTCCCAGTCTGTTGGTCAGTAGTTGAGTGGTCCATATTTCTGCTGGACGCTTGGTTTCGTTCTTGATTGTCCGTGACAGGTCGTTGAGTTCTGTTATCATTTGAATTCCTGTAAAGTCCTCAACTTCTTCATCTTCTGGATCCCTATGCTGCTCCGGCATTGACTGTGCCCATATTTGTCGGGATTCAAGGTTCATGACGGGTTTAAGGCGATTCAGTAGTTCGATCCCAATGATCAGCTTTTTTCCTGGGTTCTGCACGACATATAGTGGATGGCTCATGTTGACTTTGTTGAACGTGAGCTTCATCATGACCTTGCCCAATGGCCGCATGTGGGTCCCTTCGCATCCTGAGTAGGTGAGCCTACTTGGCATCATCTGTAACGTTTCATTCTTCCTCTGGACGGCAGTCTGGAGTTCATCAAACATGTCTCTGGATATCATGGATATTTCTGCTCCCGTATCACAAAGGCCCTGGCTGGTCAGGGTGTCTTGCAGTATTACTTCCACGTGGACTCGTCCGACCGGTCCTACGGGAATTAATTCCCCCAGATGGTACCCTTTACCCTCTGGTACCACCTCGGTGACTGCTTTGGGGTTTCTTGAGTTTCTTATGTTCTCTTGGGCTATCTTTGCGTTGGGTGCGTCCTCTTCCTGTGTGTGTTCTGTTGGTATTCTTTTCTTGGCTGTTCGCATGGGAGTCTTCATACTCTCTTGATGTTCTCTTTCCATCCGAATATAGTGAGCGTATCGACTCCTGTTGGCTGCCTGTGGTCTATGCCCCATTGCTAGCGGAGGCGGCAGTGGGAGACGATATGGGGATTGGTTCGGTGGGCGTCGGCCTCCGCGGGGTAGGTATGATCCGTCATTCGCTCTCCATCCTCCATAGTTCCAAGATCCGCCCTCTTCTATATTCCAGGGCTGTGGCGGCCGTGGGTGCCAGGTCCCCCATGACCCGTTGTCCGGCGTGTTGCTGCTGAGTTTTGATCCTCGTGGATTTGGCGCCCTCTCCTGGGGTGTTTCATGTTCGTTCCGGGTGGTACTGTTATTATTCCCTGGAGACTCGTTTCCCTCCAGATTGAGACGATCTTTGTCTTTGGTGATGATGTGTGTTTTAGCTGTGCTAGTGGTTCTCCGTCCGTTCACCCAGGCCGTGTGGGCCTTGCTTTCAATCTGGCGCAAGGAGGCAGTCTCGGGGTCTAGCATCGTTCCTACTATCTTCACTATTTCAGGTCTTAGTGATTGGAAGAACATAACTTTTAATATCTTCCCTTCTTCCTGGGCGTTGTCCACGTCACCTGCGGAATTTGCTCTCTTGAGGCGTAGGAGATAATCTCGTGGGTCTTCGTCCGCACGCTGAGTCATCAATTTTGCCGCGTTCAATCCTTCAGATAGTGTGGAGTATTCCCCAAATCTATTAACTACTGCTCGGCTTAATTGCTTAAAATCGCTCTTGACCCTATTTGGCAGGGATGTTACCCATGGTCTGGCGGTTTCATGTAAGCTCCTTGACAATAAACATGCTTTTTCTGCTGATTTACCCAGACCCCGGATCTTAGCCTCCTGTCCTACTGTAGCTATGTGGTTGTGTATATCCCTGGTTTTGTTGTGTGGATCGAAATAGGGAATTCTGACGAGCGCTTTGTCCATCAATTTCAGAGTCTTACTACTGAATGAGTATTCGGACAGTTGATCGTCGTCAGAGGCGTCAGATTCAGAGGATTTGTCACTCGAGCTGTCCCTGCCTTCGCTATCACTACTGTCATGTTTCCCGTGTCTGTGTCGTGGTCTCCCTCTGTCCGAGGATTCGTATCTGTCCCGTGGCTTGTGTCCCTTATTTCTCTTATGTGGGTCTTGTGATCCATGCCTGTGGGTTGGTGTGCGTGATCTCCTTGAGCTGTGTCTATGTGGTGAGTGTTTTTGTCCTTGACCTTCACGCCGTCTACTACGTGTGTGGTGGCTGCTAGGTGATGTGCTGTGTTTATGTTTGTCTGGTGCTACATGGTTGTCGGGATTCCTGTGTTTGTCATCTGTGGTGCGGGTGGTTTTGCGTTGGTAATTTTAATGTGTCGTGCGTTTCTCTGGTGAGCTGTCCCTTGTACCCGTGTTATGTTGGTCATGTTTGCTTGAGGTGCGTTTCTCTGGTGAGCTGTCTGAGCTATCTGCATCTGATGGGTCATGTTGGCGTGATGTACGCCTTCCTGGAAAGTGATCCCTGCTGTAGGTTCCACGTCGGTCATGCTTACGTGAGGTGCGTTTTCCAAGTGAGCTGTCTCTGTCATCTGCACCATGTCGGTCGCACTTGCGTAGCGTGCGTCTTTCTGGTGAGCTGACTGAGCTATCTGGAACTGGTTGGTCATGTTTGCGCGAGGTGCGCTTCTCCGGAGAGTAGTCCCTGCCATAGATTCCACGTCGGTCGTGCCTGCGTGGAAGGAGTCTACCAAGTGAGCCGTCTCTGTCATCTGCATCATGTCGGTCGTACTTGGGTAGCGTGCGTCTTTCTGGTGAGTTGTCTATGTCATGTTGCTCGTTTCGCCCCAGCTCCGCCCTTTGTCGCTCTATCAGTACAGAATACCCTGGTGACTTAGGGTTAATATTTTGCCTCTCTCTAACCTCGGGGTGGTCGGCCTCCTGTTTTCCTGTTTGTGTCCGTATTTCCCCTTCCCTCTCCTCGATTTGCGAGGGGGTTTCTTTATCAAAATCGCTTTGCATTGTAGCCATACTTTGTGTGGGATCTGGCCCTGGGCTACGTCCGCATGGCTCGGAGTGTGGTAAACTGTTACTCCCGTATGTGTTCTGTGTACCGACGTCTGGGGGTCCCGCTGGTGCATTCAGCGCCGACTCACGAGGGCGTGCAGACGCACTACCTCTTCTATTAGGGACAGTTTTTCCTTCCTTTCCCTCTCAAATTTTTCCCCAGTCCATAATCTTTCTCTGTCTGTCTGTGTGAGGAGATACGAGTCTAACCTTGCTATTTCTGCAATTTTTATGTCACGTTTGGCTTTGCTACATTTCATCACATCCTTAAGTAGTTTCCTCCTATGTGCCTTAACATCTTCTCTATGTCTCCCCTCCCATATGTCTTTCTGCTCTGTCTGCTCTCTAGCAGTCCGTCCAGTACGTTTTAACACAAATTCACGATATTGTTTTTCCATAGATTCTATCTCCTCCTCGGAGGGCCACTCTGTATCAGTGTTATGCGTTGGGATGTCACCCTCAGAACGTTGCGGGTCATGTGCCATCTCTATTATGTAGTGTAGTTAATAGACTTAAGAGTGTATCTTAACTCTAGCCTCTCATGTGTGGCGTGAGTTACCCTGGAATTCCCCTCAGAGCGCACATAAAAACATTTGTATCACAGAATATGTTGGTTCAATTTGAGCAAATAATCTTACTCCCACTGTCTTTGTTATACACTGCTACTCTGGTATTTTCTTCAGAGTGCGTTTTTTGTTTGTTTTACACCGTTTACCGTCACAGCGCAATGTTAGTTCACAAAACCTTGATTTGTACAACAGTGATTCGTTCCTTCATTTAAGCATAACCTGTCTGCGAGAGATCCCGGACGAGACCCCAATTTGTTCTGTATGTGGGTGTGTGAAAATTGATGAAAAATAATGAAAATTAAATGAAATTCGAAATTTGCATAATTAATCCAAAATTATGTTAATTCGTGTAATTATGCGTATAACTATGCTAATTAGAGAGGTAATCGTATTAATTATACGAGTGGGTGTGGTTGTGTTAATGATGAAAGCCTTTATGATAATCAGGTCCCGCCTCGTTGACGAGGTGGGGTTATCAATCAGGATAACGCAACTGTGCCCACCTACTATGTTTAGCCACCTGGCGCTTGCTCGGGTTTGTGAGCGTCGCTCCATAGCCCTCCGTTCATGCTGAAGGGCGACTGCCTCCAACTACCCAGTAGCGTCCTTCACAAGCCTCCTCCACAGAGGCCGATCTTGACACCGCTGGTACCAGTCATCGGAAAGCACACTTAGCTCTACATCCTCTTGTACCACATGATTACATCTCTTCTCGAGCCCCTGCCACGTCCATTTGGCCCCCTCTATCTGGCTGAACAAAAGCTATTTAGGCATGCGGTGGCTGTACATGCAGGCTCTATAACCCAGCCAACGCAGCCTTGCCTGCCGGAGCTCACCGATGAACTTTGTCGAGCTCTTTCAAGGATTTGTGAGGTCCTCACACATGGGGGGGGGGGGGGGGGGTCCGCTTTTCCGCAAGAATACAGGAGGGCATGACGGTGGCCGTGAATACCCGAGGCTTCATGTGGAGCAACAGACCAGGAAGCTTCCACACAGCTTTACCCAGCCTATGAACAGATGCCACTCGACTGATTCGGAGTGAGACTTCTGCTATCAAATCGGAGCTGGTCATAAGCACAATGCCCAGGTATGGAAAACTCTTCACTCTCTCGACAACTACCCCATCACCAATCGGGAGTTGAGGGGGTGGAGTGTTTGATGGCACAAAATACCCAGCCAGGTGCTTAGTTTTGGTGGGGCTGATGGTAAGTTTGTAGCATGCTCCAGGTCTAGCAGCAGCTATTCCAACTTCTTCTAAGTGAACAGCAATCACCAGATCATCAGCATATATAAATGGTTGACCAATAGGCAGCTATCCCTCGACCACATTGATCAGCCTCCCACTGTATCTGTACCAGATGGAGATTCTGCCAGTACAGCCAAGGAAGGCTTCTCGAACTACGTTGTAGAAAAAGATGTTAAATAATGTTGGAGCCACAGCACATCCCTGTCGCACCCAAAGGTGAACAGGGAATGGCTCTGACTCCCAGCCACGTAGCTTTACTCCGGCCTAACCACCATCATCAAGGTCCTTAATGATTGTGAGCAGTCAGGGACTCCAAAAGCATGAAGAAAAAAGTTCAACATTCATTACCACTCCCCACCTTAAACACCTACACACACAGCGACAAAAGACACGTTTGACAAAGTCCCTCCTGCAGGAGAGAAGGCTTAAAAACGTGAAACCAAATTTATTTTTCTATAATTTCTTTGCGGTCTACTTGTCAGCACCACAACATCCATGTGGGAACAAGTCATTAAACTGGTAATGCAGGGGGTGCAGGGTTATCAAAAAAGCTTGCGCATATGTGTGCACATGTGAGTGCTAACATCTATGTTCATGTGATTGTGTGAGAGTGCATGGGCATTGCACGTGTGAAAACTTATTATTTACACGCGCTGGACATGAGTTTCTCATTATTTGATGGAAAGTATTAAAGCTGGTTTATCACTCATTTTGCTGGTGATGCTCAATGTAGCTGGCTGTAGCTGGTATTATCAGCTGTTAATGATAATGTGAGATGATGTTGGTGACACTGGGTGTATTTTGGGGTGTTGCCGTTGAGTCTGGGTGTTACTGGCCATACAGGGTACTTCTTCTTTGGTTCTTTCGGTAAAGTCACGTAGAATGATAATAAAATAATAAATTGATAAAATAAAATAACAATAATATTCTCACGACGTTTCGGCCACAACACAAGCGGCCTTCATCAGGTGAAGGGGGCGAGACTGTCTGGTAGGACAGCGCTGGAGTGAAAGAGCCACGTTCAGATACGGCCTTTAAGCTGTGTGAGAGGAACAAAGCGCCTTGACAAAGGAATTAGCATAGAATTTAGCATTGAAATGGCTGAATGATTAGCTTGTGACTGGTCACAGAAATAGCTATGTTAAAAGTTAAAGCATACACACCCGCAGAGGCACCCATTGTTAAAGGGATTAGCATAGAATTTAGCATTGAAATAGCTAAGTTAAGGCATACACATCTTGACAATGGAATTAGCATAGAATTTAGCATTGAGATAGCTGAGTGGTTAGCTTGTACCTGCTGCAGAAATAGAGCTTGTACCTGCTGCAGAAATAGCTACGTTAAAGTCAGAGCATACACATTCACCGAGGCCCTTAGTACAAATCAAACAGGAGAATTTAGCATTGAAATAACTAGGCGAATCCAGCATTGAAACAACTGAGTGATTAGCTAGTGACTGGTCACAGAAATGACTACACATCTGAGCTATTCACAGTACTATATAGTGAACCAATACAAACTCAAATATAAATTACCTTCATGTTATCAATAAACTCTATATTCTCCAATCAGCTAAGCTACCAACAATAAGTCGTTATATATCACAATGCTATATGGCGAAAAAATGGGTGAATTCTTACCCTCAAATTTCAGCACCACGGATAGCTACGGGTCCCGTTCAGACGGACGAGTTCGTCCATGGTCGGAACAGAGGAGGGGGAGAGAGACAGCTGCGAGGCCCTAGTATGCTCCATATTGTAAAACTATACCATTAACCGTGGTGTGAGAGGTATTAAGAGGCAATGCTGGCGAAAGAGCTGCGGTCTGAAGGTCATCGTAAAAATACAATTAATTAAGAACAGAAATGATTTAAAACATCTTTCCAGTGGTTACTAAGCCTGAATCCATCTTCTCGGTTGAAATTGTCTCTGTGCTTGTATATGTGAATGGCCTCATGAACGAATCTCTCATGGTAGCCGGTTGGTTTGCAAAGAACCTCCGTCTTGGAGAAGTCAATGTCATGTGAGCCCACTGAATTATAACAGTGATCTGCCACGGCAGAGGAGTTCGTCCTACCGTGTTTCAAGTCTGCTTTGTGTTCGCGGATGCGGTCCGAGATATGTCTTTTGGTTTCTCCAATGTAGCTACTACCACAGAGGCACTTTAGTTTGTAAATGCCCGGGTACTGTATGTCTGGAACAGCATCTTTTACAGATGGAACTAAATCACGGATTTTATGTACTGTGTTGAATCGGACCTGGATCTTGTGTTTGTTCAGGATTTTGGAGATCTTTTTAGTGATCCCTGCAATGTAGGGTAAGGTGATGGTTTTGAGTGGCTCCACAAGAGGATCCTTCTTCATGACTGGAGTGATGGCTTTGCGGATTGTGTAGTCGGAGTAGCCATTAGCCCTGAGAGCCTGGTGTACGTGCTTGAGTTCACTGGTAATGTGTTCCTGGTCGGAAATGCATTGGGTTCTATGGTATAGAGTCTTGATGAGGGAGTTCTTCTGGGATGGATGGTGGTGGGAATCCGGTTTCAAGTAAGCATCTGTATGGGTAGCTTTCCTGTAGACAGAGTGGCTCATTGAACCATCATGTCTTCTTTTAATTAAGACATCCAAAAATGGTAGTTTGCCATCTTTTTCGACCTCCATGGTAAATCTGATGGCTGGGTGTATGGAATTGATGTGGTCGCGGAATTGGTCTAGAGCAGGCTGGCCATGTGGCCAGATGACAAAGGTGTCATCAACGTACCTCTTCCATAAGGTCGGGCGTAGAGTGGCAGTCTGGATGGCGTCAGTTTCAAATTTTTCCATGAATACGTTGGCTACAACCGGAGATAGGGGGGAGCCCATTGGGGTGCCCTCAGTTTGTTTGTAGAAAGTTCCATTCCAGGTGAAGTAAGTGTTGGTTAAGCAATGTCTCACCAGGGGGGGTACATCAGTATGCAGTCCTTGATGAACCAGGTCTTCAATGATAGTGATGGTGTCAGGTACCGGGACTTTGGTGAACAAGGACACCACATCAAAACTGACAAGCAGGTCGTTTGGGGACAGGGAAATGCCTTTGATTGTCGATACCAGGTGAGTAGAATTTAGTACCGCAGAGGTGGTTTTTCCAGTGAAAGGTCGCAGTATATCAGCAAGAAAACGTGCCAGTTTGTAGGTGGGGGAGCTGATAGTAGAGACGATGGGACGAAGGGGTGTATCTTCTTTGTGTATCTTTGGAAGGCCATATAATCTTGGCCATATAAAAATACAGGGTACTTGTATCCGTGTGTTGTTAACGTCGCAGTTACAGGAGACCCTGTGTGACTCGAGCAGTTGGTGTAAACTACGTGTCTTATTTGTACTCTGGTAGACTTTAGGAGTTGCTGTGAACTCTGTTGCTAGAATTTACTGGCCGAATAGATGTCGCTATTAACTCCCATGTATTGTTAGATACTCCAGTTGACTCGGTGTTGCTGTTAACTGCGTGTTGTTCGAATTCGCCAGTTGATTCTGGATGTTGCTGTTAATTGCGTTTGTTGTTGATGTCGCCTCGTATCAATGGGAGACGTTTGTTGTCCTCCCTGCACCAATGCCAGTTCACTCCCCTCCAGGACTCTCACCGCCTCTCTTCACATCTTCATTTTTTGGGAACGCCTGCCGGGAGCCTCCCCTGCATCACGGAGAAGTGTGCAACCGCGGGTCGCACTGGGATGAAAAGTGGAACACTCCTGACCCACATGCCGGCCGCTCAATATAGGACCACAGAGCTTGAGCAATTGTTGGCACTGGTTCTGGCTATTTTGCCCGCTTGTCTGTGTATTATCATGCCTCCACGCGAAAACTGCATGTGTTACAAATTCTACCACGTTTATAGATGGAATTTTCATGCAAGATGCTAAATACATGCAGAATATTATTTTTAAGATGTGGAGGGACACACACACACGTGGAAATGCAAGCATCAAGATTTGAGGACACAGATAGTGACCAGTGAATAAATTAAGAGAACAGCCGCCATTGAGTGATGTGACCGTAGCAGCTGTGCCAGGCTAGGTGCATTTTGAGATTATGGAACACAGAGTCACCCACATGGAGATATGCAGACATGTGCTTGGCACAGAGGCACATGAAAACGAATGGTTCTTCAGAAATATTATCTGGCGGGCTACAAAAAGTTAGCGACGGAATATCACGTGCCACGCGTACATGTTACGTCACGTGACTTATTTACGTCATAACGTCAGCTATGTGACAGCTAATCACCATAGTTTGTCTCCAACTCTCATCCCTATCTCTTGTATATCACTTTTCATCTCACTAACCTGTATCTACAGGTTTCCACAGTTTATTCAGGTTTGGTTTGTGCGATTTCACGTATATGCGGCTTACCTATTTCTCCACAAAATTCGCTAAATGTCTTTTGAACTCACTCTATATGCCACTTTGCGGTCAGATGTGACACAACATTGCATGTGTACGTATATACTACTCGGCAGGACGCTGTCTTGTGCGGTTTCACTTTGTGTGCCCTTTTTTTGGAACGTATCCACCGCATAAAGTGAGGGAAACCTGTATTTATACCTCGGCAGGCCACTACAAAAGCCTTCACGGGCCAGATGTGCCAGTGGGAGAACCCTGTGTGATGACATGTGCTATAACGCATCGGTGACACACCGACACGCATGGTAACAATGCTACAGGGGGGCACGTGAAGACACAAGCAGACACGAAGTACCACTGACACAAAGCAACACTGTTGACACCGTTGATACTGAGACACACAAAGGCAAGCAGATGCATGTGCAGACACAAAGGCATACGTATACACAGGAACACACGTGAAAATGCACGGAACCGTGATCTATGATCTAAAGGAAGACGCAGCATGCGTAGTGACACGGAGGGACATGAGGACATGCGGGGAACTAACCGAGAGAAGGTGGGACATTACAGAGACATGTGAGTACACATTTAGACTTGCGGCGACCCACAGGGACACACAAGGACACGTGGGGTAAACATTTAGATATGCAAGGTCCGACGAGGACACAAAAGACACGTGAATGCACGTAGGGCGACATAGGTGATGGGAGAGGGATCTCCTACCGGCCACTGTGTCCCTGCATGTACGTCATGCCCCGTGCCGATCCTCTGAAGACTGTACGACCACCTTGCCCCCGCCCGCACAACTTATGCTGCACAAACACACAACGGATACACGCAAATGTGTACTCAACATCAAACACACACCACACACAATGCGCGTTTATGCGCACAACAGACACCATGCACACGACACAAAAAGCACGCGGAGCACAAAGATTTAACACAATGCGCAATGCACTACACGACGTGTATCGTGGTAATGGTGGTGGGAATGAAGATGATGTTGACAGTGGTACCAATGAATGTGGTTATGATGGTGGTGACGGCATTAATGATGGTGTTAATGACGTTAAAGGTGAAGGCAACACTGGTTACAGAGATGATGGTAATGGTGTTGATGGTGACGGTAACGGTGATGGTGATGAATATGGTGGTTATGACAGTGATCATGGTAGCGGTGATGGTGTTAAAAGTAGTGGAGATAATACTTTAGTTGTAGGGGTGATGGTTGTGTTATTGATGGTGATGGTGATGACAATGATAGTGGTGATGATGGTGATGAATATGGGAGTTATGATAGTGATGTTGGTAGCAGTGATTTTCATGATGGTGATGATGGTAGCTGTAATGGTGTTGATGGTAGTGGTGATGGTGATAAAACTGTAATATTAGGGGTGGTGATGGTGTGATGACAATGGTAGTGGTGGTTATGACGGCGACGATGATGATAGCGGTGATGTGAAGTACGTACGCACCTTGTCCTGCCGAGTCGTGTGTCTGTTCTGATCTCTTCCTCGAGAGCACCCGGCTGGAACAGAGAACAACTCGCTCACTCGCCCACTCAAACTCGCTCACATTGACCTTCACATACCCACCCTCACATTCACACATTGACCTTACCTGTAAAGATGTGTGTGTGTGTGCGTTTTTTTGAAGATGTGCGTTTTTCCCATGATGATGTACATGTGCGCGTGTCTGTGTACCTGTGAAGATGTGGATGTGCACGTATGTACTTGTGAAGATGTGTGTGTACCTGTGAAGATGTGAGCGTCGGCCTCCGTGTACTCGTGGGGGGTGAAGTCATCTGGCACGAGTGGTGGCGCTGGCGATGAGTCCGAGTCCGCGCGCTGCCTTTTCCCTCCGACCTCCGTGACCTCGGCTGCCCCCGGTGCCTCTCTACGTGTGGCACCCTGCCCATGGAAAGGGGTAAGGGAGAGGCCGAACGAGAGAGAATGAAGGCAACACAGTGGGAGGGGGTGGGGAGGGGAGAGCGGCAGTGGGGAGGTATTCTGGTTTGTGTCGGATTTTTGTCTTTTCCCCCAATTTTATCCCCACGATGCTACCAGCATCAAGTCACGAGTCACAGGATAGGGTACCGATTCGTTAACCCTCGTCGAGTTATCACCAGCGCACCAGGGAAAGAAAAAACTGTTTATTTCATTATTATTTACTCCTTACCTTATGCGATTCCCTGTGCACTTTTTTTCATGCGGTTGCAATTTATTTTGCTCAGTCGGTGTAAGCCGCCGAGTTCGCGACGGGTTTCTTTTTACATTTTTATTGCTCTATGCCCATGTACCATTCGCATTCCGCTGTGATGCGCACCGATGCCTACTTTATTGACGGCAAAAATTTGCACGCCACGACGTAATTCGCTCAAACACATGCAGAATGTTCACAAGAATAACGCATCTGAATTCGTATGCAATTTTGTAAGCAATGTCTTACCCCAACACAGGCTGGTGTTCAGATGGAATGGGAAAGGGCAGCAGTGAGTGGGGAGGGGGTGGGTGGGTTGGTGGGGACTTAAGGGCACCAGGAGGGGCCGGGTCCCACGAAGCCCAGTCACAAACGCAAGGCCCGGGGGTGCAGGTCCTGCAACAGGTTCCCAGTTCATACTCTTTGGTTCTATTCGGTCACGTAGGTAAAAAATAAAACAACAAAAATCACGACGTTTCAGCCACAACACAAGCGGCCGAAACGTCGTGATTTTTGTTTTATTTTTTACCTACGTGACTACCGAATATAACCAAAGAGTATGGATCCTTGCAGTCACGAAAGCTTTAAATCTAGGTTCCCAGTTCCCCCATTGGCCGTGGAAA
Organism: Petromyzon marinus; assembly: GCF_048934315.1. Lineage (NCBI taxonomy): Eukaryota > Metazoa > Chordata > Hyperoartia > Petromyzontiformes > Petromyzontidae > Petromyzon > Petromyzon marinus. The sequence continues at coordinate 6,777,003 of NC_133712.1, forward strand.
CGCCGGAGCGCGAGTGAGCGGGGCGCACCTGTTTCTGCTCTCGCACAGTCGGTACGGCGACCGGCTCCTCTTGAGGGCGCTCCACCTTCATCTTCTTCTCCGCTGCAGACACGGGGATCCGTCACTCATGGCGCGTGCGTGCAGTAGTGTGCTGGTTAATGCACTGCAAACCCAGTGACCTGATTTCAATTCCCGCTTGCGATCAACAGCAATGGCAAATATTTGATCAAGTCCTGGGCCTCCCCGAGGTCGACCGAGCCTTAAATGAGTACCGGGCACGATGTGTAATCATCAGTGCTGGGGAAACAAAGGCAGCCGAGCCTGGTGTTGACTACCCACCCCTCGTGTAATCCTGGATCTTCAGAGACGCTTGCTAACAGCACTTGCCCCAAGTCTGTTAAAGGTGATACGATTTTTGTTTTTGTCGTGTGTGTGTGCGTGAGCAACGCCTCGACTTCTGTACGTGTCTGCATGTGTGTGTGTGTGCACATGCACGTGCAAGTGTTTGTGACTGCTGGATTAGTGCATGTCTCTGTGTTCATGGTGTGTGTGTGTGTGCCTTCACCGTATTTGGCTTTTGCAGGCTGTGCAGAGCTCTTCTTTGGTTTCTCTGGCGCTTTCATCAGTTTCCAGCGACTACAGATCTACAGAGACGGATGAGATAGCACTCAACGGGTTCTCATCACTCACTCAGTCAACTACTTAAACACTCATTCACTTACTCAGCCACTCAGGTACTCGTTCAACGATCCAACCACTCATGCACTCAACTACACTCTCTCACCTACCCAAGCACTCACTCAACCATTCATTCACCCACTCATCTGCTCAAACATGCACTCAAATAACCACATTAATCACCAAACCACTAAAATTCCTCACTCAGCACCCATCCGCACAAGTGGTTTGTGAAATGGAATGATGGAGATAATGATGATGATGATGGAGATGATGATGTGAGCAAGATGTTAGCACACAATAATCACGTGTTACCTCAAACACTTTTGAGTTAGGATCCCATTTCTTTTCTTGAAATGGCAGAGATTTCCCGTCACTGGATGGTAGATACTGCAAGCACAAGCACATGAACAGATGTACAAGCGAACTTTTTTTTATTTTCAATCACTTCCTCGAGTCCCCACGTCTTCATGTTTCCAGTATTTCTGCGTCAATGAAGACCGTTTTATCCAAATCCTAAGTGACCCCGTGTCACGTGTGACCCTGTGCTAATATTGTGTCTCTATGCCTCCTATCTGTCTCTCATTTACCATGCCTCCTGTGTGTTCCCCACGTCCCTAAGTCGCTTGTATCGCTGCATTGTCTTGGTGTCCTTGTAATTCCCGTGTCTCAAAGTCCATGTATCTCCTTGGCACTCAACTACCCCTGTGCCTCCACATGTCCCTGTCTCCCCATGTCTCACCATGCCAAAGGGGTTGACGAACGTCTGCAGGACACGCGCTGCCTTCATCTGGGACGTGGAGCTCTGAGCAGTGCGAGCCTCGTTCTGCTGCTCTTCGCTGTCCTGCACACCACAGCAGAGCGCAGAGCGCTACAGCACATCGCAGCGCACTACAGCAACATGACAGCAATTTCAGCACAGCTCAGAATGCGACAGCACACAAGAGAACGCACAGAACGCCCCAGCACATGGTGGCTAACACAGCAAACACAGCACGGTACAGAAAGCTACAGCACACGAGATCACACACAGTGCTTTCGCCAGCGGTGTGGGAGATGAGACATGGGTTGGTTGTGGTCGTGTGTGGATGTTGGGCTCACGTCAAACAGGGTGAGGACCGGGCGCGTGACAGGCACCGCCCTCCGTGCTCCCTCCACTGCACCACACAAAGACAAAAGTCAAAGATCCTCAATATAGCCTTGAAAAGACTTTTAGGGCAAGTGATGTTAGCGAGCATCTACGAAGGTCAGCACAGAACACGAAGGGGATGGGAGGACCAACACTACACCCAGCCACCTTTGTCTCCCCAGTGCTGATGCTTTACACGCACTGAGTACTCATTTAAGGCTGAATTAATCTAAGGGAGCCCCAGGACCGGTTTAGATATTCGTCACCGGTGTTGGCCATAAGCAGCAATCGAACTTGGGTCGCCAGGTTAATAGTGCAGCACGCTAACCAGCTAAACTACTGCTGTTCGTCGTGACCGGGAATGGAACTTATGCCATCAGGAACGTGCCACTACACACTACCACTGCACAACCGCTCTCTAGCGACATACAGACATACGCTAGCACAGAAGATGCACAGAGATACAGACTGAACAATACACACGTGAACACACACACCCACACACGCGCAATAATATACAGGGCCACACACCTGTTGCAACCGCTGACACACAAGACATACGCATGCAGACAGGCAAATAAAGACACGTTAACACCTGTTTGACCACTAGTGGGCGGTATATACTCCGCTAAGGGACAGTCCTTTGGAACTACTGGTCGTAGGTTGGTTTCCTCAAGGTCCTTTCCCAGTCTGTTGGTCAGTAGTTGAGTGGTCCATATTTCTGCTGGACGCTTGGTTTCGTTCTTGATTGTCCGTGACAGGTCGTTGAGTTCTGTTATCATTTGAATTCCTGTAAAGTCTTCAACTTCTTCATCTTCTGGATCCCTATGCTGCTCCGGCATTGACTGTGCCCATATTTGTCGGGATTCAAGGTTCATGACGGGTTTAAGGCGATTCAGTAGTTCGATCCCAATGATCTGCTCTTTTCCTGGGTTCTGCACGACATATAGTGGATGGCTCATGTTGACTTTGTTGAACGTGAGCTTCATCATGACCTTGCCCAATGGCCGCATGTGGGTCCCTTCGCATCCTGAGTAGGTGAGCCTACTTGGCATCATCTGTAACGTTTCATTCTTCCTCTGGACGGCAGTCTGGAGTTCATCAAACATGTCTCTGGATATCATGGATATTTCTGCTCCCGTATCACAAAGGCCCTGGCTGGTCAGGGTGTCTTGCAGTATTACTTCCACGTGGACTCGTCCGACCGGTCCTACGGGAATTAATTCCCCCAGATGGTACCCTTTACCCTCTGGTACCACCTCGGTGACTGCTTTGGGGTTTCTTGAGTTTCTTATGTTCTCTTGGGCTATCTTTGCGTTGGGTGCGTCCTCTTCCTGTGTGTGTTCTGTTGGTATTCTTTTCTTGGCTGTTCGCATGGGAGTCTTCATACTCTCTTGATGTTCTCTTTCCATCCGAATATAGTGAGCGTATCGACTCCTGTTGGCTGCCTGTGGTCTATGCCCCATTGCTAGCGGAGGCGGCAGTGGGAGACGATATGGGGATTGGTTCGGTGGGCGTCGGCCTCCGCGGGGTAGGTATGATCCGTCATTCGCTCTCCATCCTCCATAGTTCCAAGATCAGCCCTCTTCTATATTCCAGGGCTGTGGGGGCCGTGGGTGCCAGGTCCCCCGTGACCAGTTGTCCGGCGTGTTGCTGCTGAGTTTTGATCCTCGTGGATTTGGCGCCCTCTCCTGGGGTGTTTCATGTTCGTTCCGGGTGGTTCTGTTATTATTCCCTGGAGACTCGTTTCCCTCCAGATTGAGACGATCTTTGTCTTTGGTGATGATGTGTGTTTTAGCTGTGCTAGTGGTTCTCCGTCCGTTCACCCAGGCCGTGTGGGCCTTGCTTTCAATCTGGCGCAAGGAGGCAGTCTCGGGGTCTAGCATCGTTCCTACTATCTTCACTATTTCAGGTCTTAGTGATTGGAAGAACATAACTTTTAATATCTTCCCTTCTTCCTGGGCGTTGTCCACGTCACCTGCGGAATTTGCTCTCTTGAGGCGTAGGAGATAATCTCGTGGGTCTTCGTCCGCACGCTGAGTCATCAATTTTGCCGCGTTCAATCCTTCAGATAGTGTGGAGTATTCCCCAAATCTATTAACTACTGCTCGGCTTAATAGCTTAAAATCGCTCTTGACCCTATTTGGCAGGGATGTTACCCATGGTCTGGCGGTTTCATGTAAGCTCCTTGACAATAAACATGCTTTTTCTGCTGATTTACCCAGACCCCGGATCTTAGCCTCCTGTCCTACTGTAGCTATGTGGTTGTGTATATCCCTGGTTTTGTTGTGTAGATCGAAATAGGGAATTCTGACGAGCGCTTTGTCCATCAATTTCAGAGTCTTACTACTGAATGAGTATTCGGACAGTTGATCGTCGTCAGAGGCGTCAGATTCAGAGGATTTGTCACTCGAGCTGTCCCTGCCTTCGCTATCACTACTGTCATGTTTCCCGTGTCTGTGTCGTGGTCTCCCTCTGTCCGAGGATTCGTATCTGTCCCGTGGCTTGTGTCCCTTATTTCTCTTATGTGGGTCTTGTGATCCATGCCTGTGGGTTGGTGTGCGTGATCTCCTTGAGCTGTGTCTATGTGGTGAGTGTTTTTGTCCTTGACCTTCACGCCGTCTACTACGTGCGTGGTGGCTGCTAGGTGATGTGCTGTGTTTATGTTTGTCTGGTGCTACATGGTTGTCGGGATTCCTGTGTTTGTCATCTGTGGTGCGGGTGGTTTTGCGTTGGTAATTTTAATGTGTCGTGCGTTTCTCTGGTGAGCTGTCCCTTGTACCCGTGTTATGTTGGTCATGTTTGCTTGAGGTGCGTTTCTCTGGTGAGCTGTCTGAGCTATCTGCATCTGATGGGTCATGTTGGCGTGATGTACGCCTTCCTGGAAAGTGATCCCTGCTGTAGGTTCCACGTCGGTCATGCTTACGTGAGGTGCGTTTTCCAAGTGAGCTGTCTCTGTCATCTGCACCATGTCGGTCGCACTTGCGTAGCGTGCGTCTTTCTGGTGAGCTGACTGAGCTATCTGGAACTGGTTGGTCATGTTTGCGCGAGGTGCGCTTCTCCGGAGAGTAGTCCCTGCCATAGATTCCACGTCGGTCGTGCCTGCGTGGAAGGAGTCTACCAAGTGAGCCGTCTCTGTCATCTGCATCATGTCGGTCGTACTTGGGTACCGTGCGTCTTTCTGGTGAGTTGTCTATGTCATGTTGCTCGTTTCGCCCCAGCTCCGCCCTTTGTCGCTCTATCAGTACAGAATACCCTGGTGACTTAGGGTTAATATTTTGCCTCTCTCTAACCTCGGGGTGGTCGGCCTCCTGTTTTCCTGTTTGTGTCCGTATTTCCCCTTCCCTCTCCTCGATTTGCGAGGGGGTTTCTTTATCAAAATCGCTTTGCATTGTAGCCATACTTTGTGTGGGATCTGGCCCTGGGCTACGTCCGCATGGCTCGGAGTGTGGTAAACTGTTACTCCCGTATGTGTTCTGTGTACCGACGTCTGGGGGTCCCGCTGGTGCATTCAGCGCCGACTCTTTTTCTCTCACGAGGGCGTGCAGACGCACTACCTCTTCTATTAGGGACAGTTTTTCCTTCCTTTCCCTCTCAAATTTTTCCCCAGTCCATAATCTTTCTCTGTCTGTCTGTGTGAGGAGATACGAGTCTAACCTTGCTATTTCTGCAATTTTTATGTCACGTTTGGCTTTGCTACATTTCATCACATCCTTAAGTAGTTTCCTCCTATGTGCCTTAACATCTTCTCTATGTCTCCCCTCCCATATGTCTTTCTGCTCTGTCTGCTCTCTAGCAGTCCGTCCAGTACGTTTTAACACAAATTCACGATATTGTTTTTCCATAGATTCTATCTCCTCCTCGGAGGGCCACTCTGTATCAGTGTTATGCGTTGGGATGTCACCCTCAGAACGTTGCGGGTCATGTGCCATCTCTATTATGTAGTGTAGTTAATAGACTTAAGAGTGTATCTTAACTCTAGCCTCTCATGTGTGGCGTGAGTTACCCTGGAATTCCCCTCAGAGCGCACATAAAAACATTTGTATCACAGAATATGTTGGTTCAATTTGAGCAAATAATCTTACTCCCACTGTCTTTGTTATACACTGCTACTCTGGTATTTTTTTCAGAGTGCGTTTTTTGTTTGTTTTACACCGTTTACCGTCACAGCGCAATGTTAGTTCACAAAACCTTGATTTGTACAACAGTGATTCGTTCCTTCATTTAAGCATAACCTGTCTGCGAGAGATCCCGGACGAGACCCCAATTTGTTCTGTATGTGGGTGTGTGAAAATTGATGAAAAATAATGAAAATTAAATGAAATTCGAAATTTGCATAATTAATCCAAAATTATGTTAATTCGTGTAATTATGCGTATAACTATGCTAATTAGAGAGGTAATCGTATTAATTATACGAGTGGGTGTGGTTGTGTTAATGATGAAATCCTTTATGATAATCAGGTCCCGCCTCGTTGACGAGGTGGGGTTATCAATCAGGATAACGCAATCAATCGTGTGCAGTTACGCTAGTGTCAATTCGGCCTCGTTGTCTAACTTCGTATTATTGATCAGCATAATACAATGATTCTCGCTTTAACACTCCCCGAGTCTTCATATTTTAGGTCCCAAGTTCATATCATTCGCTTTAAAGTTTAATGAGTGTGGATTGGTGTGTTTATAGTTTAGGTTCCCGAGTTCATATCGCATCGCAGGAAACAGATCTTACGCAAAAATTTCAGGAAAGAATCACACGACCACTTCTGTATTAATCAATTTATTTTCTATTAAACCTTAACTATAACATGAATGTGAACTCTCAATCTCAGAACTTCAACACGGTATCCACACGGTATCAAGACAGTATCATCAACGACTGTACGATTTCACTTTGAAAACACATGGACCCCGCATTAAGCGATGGTTGTTAGTGAAAGAGAGTTATTAGAACATGCAAATGCTATACTAAACAAAAACCTTAACTTTATAATGAATGATTATATTGAATTGTCCCCGCAGTATCGTACTCATTGATCATAGATCATATGCAACCCTTATCACGTTGTTAGCACACTGGGTCACAGAACAGGTGATTATTCTGTAGAGTACGCGAATACGTGCGGCGATTTCGAACGAAAGGTACTTTAAAGATTATACGGCGGTAAGAAAAACAATAAAAACAGTTATTATTCTTAAAGGCACAAATCTCAACAGATACATCGGCAGATTATCTGACTACATAATGGCTTGGAGTAAGGGCATGCGATGGTGTGCTCCTTTCCCCTGAAGATCTTACCTGATACCAAGTTTTAATTGATTGTGGACCAGATCGCCTGATGAGGATCTGGTGGGACACACCCTTCCCCACAAGAGCGTGGCTCTACGGAAGAAGGTGTCAAAAATCAATTCGTATTGATGGATCTGTTGAATATTCATGCGATTAAGAGTACAGCCCACTAAATAGTAAAGAGGACAACTATGGATATACTTATAACGACGGGTGGTTGTCACTCGGTCTCGATGTGACGCCTTCACAGCCACTGATGGCCGATAGACTTGAGTGTTGGCTTCTGGTTAAGGACCCGTGTATGTTTGAGTGACATGAATTGTTTTGAATAGTCAGTGTTCGGAGTCGATCTTTGTGTAAAACAGACGCCTGCTTGTCGTGTGGTGAGGGGGCGGTGCGCGTCATACGTATAAGTCAATTCGGCGGTCACCGTGTTGAACGGATTCGGATGTCGTCGATAGGCTGCTGCAGTTCAGAACGCGGTCGGTAGATGGCGGCCACAGCTCGCTCGCAGCGTGCACGGTGGTTGAGTGTTGACCCGGGTGCGCACTCGGCTGGCGATGCACGGTGTGCACGCAGCCTCGTCGCCAAACAGCGACCCTCACCACCCCGGCGGCAGCAGAGACCTCCGCGTCGGCAGAGGCTGACCCACGCAGGGGCGAGTTGAGCTGTCAAGCGGGTCTTGCCCGCCTGCAGATGAGATTGGGAGCCGCTCCGATGAGTCGAGCCCCCGATGGCCGGCTCCGGTGAGCCGATCGAACTCATCTGAGTTCCGATGAACTGCGGACGAGTCGAGCCGACCCGCTGGTCGCAGATCGCTCCTGAGTCGACCCCCTGGTCGAACTGAGGTTTCCATGCTCAGGATCCTCTTTTTATGCCCAAAAATCCCTTCACTTGGATCCTGCCCACAAGGCGGGGTTTCTTTCGATTTTTGCTGTGTCAGGATTTGTCCGTATGTATCTGCGTCCGTATGTGTGTCCGTACGTGTGTCAGTGTGTGTCCTTGTGTGGATCACCCACGGTATATTCCGTTGTCATACTCCTACCATAAAACCCACAAGTAAAACAATCAAATGTTATAAATTGTCTCGAATGCGCCTCCCTGTCTGGGTGCACAACCTGGAGGGAGGGGCGATATTCCCTCCGACTTTCACCGACGCACAAAGAAACGGTTAAGGTTTGTAAAGTTAACATTTATGCCTCACAGTTTCACAGTTATGCTCTGTATGTAACCCAAGTTCTGGGTTACCTTCCAGAGTTGTTTCTCCTACCATGGAGAAACAACCCCCTGAGATTCCGATCAAAACCATCACGTTACCATACATAGCAGGCGTTACCAAAAATATTTCCAAAATTCTAAACAAACACAAGATCCAGGTCCGATTCAGTACAATACACAAAATACGTGATCTAATCCCATCCGTAAAGGATGTCATTTCTGACTTACAGTACCCTGGTGTCTACAAACTGAGTTGCATTTGTGGTGATTGCTATATTGGGGAAACGAAGCAACGTATCTGACCGCATTCACGAGCACAAGTCAGATTTGAAACACGATAGGACAAATTCTTCTGCTGTGGCTGATCATTGCTACCAAAGTACTCTGCAAGACATCTGGATACCACCAAAGATTTGTCCATGAATCCATCCAGATATACAAACATAGTCGTAACTTCAACCAAGAGGATGGTTTAAAATTGAGCATTCATTGCAAGGATGTTATTAATCAAGTAAAACTTTAGCTGCTTTAGAGTTTATATTCATATCCATATCTCCGGTCTTTTACTCCCAGCCTTACACACTACCATCACTAGGAAATTTGACGTGCAATGTTTCAATCGTGCAAATTTGTCCCCCATCCCACTCTCCCCCGCCCCCCGCCGCCCCCCCCCCCCATCCGTTGTACATGAGTACCATGGCCAGGAGCTTCAATAATCTCTGTCCCCCAACACTCACCCCCCTCCCTACCCTGCATCCGTCCTCCCTGGCTCCTCCCCCCTTCTTACCATTTATAATCGCTTGTCACAAATAGCTCTCTCTACTCACCATAGTATTTTTTACTGTGGCTGTTCCACCTGATGACGGAAGCTTGTGTTGCCTCCGAAACGTCGTGATTTGATTTAGTTGTTTTCATTGTTTTTTTACTTTTTACCAACGTGACTTTACCGAAGGAACCAGAGTATACTTAACAATATTAAAACATTTAATTCCCACTCACAACCAACATCAGTGATGATAATCTGAATGGGTCCTGGGCCTCTCCTAGGTCAACTCGGCCTCAAATGAGTACCTGGTGCGGTGTGTGTAAACATCGCTACTGTTGAGTCAAAGGCGACCTTCATAAACGCTGTGAAGGCAGGCCATACAGGGGATCGTTGTCGTGTATGTTTTTGTGTGAGTGCGCTTACATGCCCCCTTGTGTGTGAAATTGTTGGGATCCATTATGCGCCTTCTGACAAACAAGCCAGCATCATCGGGAATCAAGGCAAGTTAAGTTAAAACTGATTTTTCTTTCTATTTACCAACATTTATTTGGTATGTTATGTATAATATAGTATTTATTACAGTATAAAATGCAAATGTACAATATTTTTATGAGTTTAACAATGTTTCCCTTTTAAAAACGGTAAAACAATTTATAGCAATGAGTTATGTGCATTTAAATATAATACATTTTTGACGACCGTCTTATAAACCGTTCGACTTATGAACAGGTGATAAGTCGAGGGCTGCCCATATATTTGACAATATTAAAACATTTAATCCCCCTCAACACTTCCCCCACAACAACAGACGAACTTAATAAGAGCGCGTCCGAACCGATGCAATCTCTTGCGGATGGTTGGTGATTGGGATTTGGGGACCTCAATATTTTTTTCTGCACTGTCCATGTCACTCTGTACCATGGCTTTCATTTGTTCAGCATCGTGAGGCTTAGAGTCTGCCTTAACCGTGCTCTCGGACTCCAGGAGAGGGTTAACAGTGTCGTCTGCGTTTATAGGCAGAGGCAATATGGAGCCCATGCTCGTCTCGGCTCCATTTTGGGTCGCCTCATCGACTGCCTCAATTGAAATATGAAATTCCTCAATATCCAGAGGCTTGATGTCCGCATCAATTCTGGTCTCCGACTCTGGGAGGGGGTCAGCAATTGATGCTGTCGAAGACACAGCAGTGTTCACATCTTCCACCTGAATGCTGCATTTTGTGGTGGATGTTGAGCTAGTGGCTGTAGGCATCTCCACATCCAAAATGGTTCCGGCGCTTAATGCAACAGAAGCAGAAGCCAGGAAGGCGTCAGTCCTTGGCTCAATTAAGGGGACTGCAACGGCGGCTGGAGATGGAAGGAAAGTGGCAGTGGACACCTTAGTGGCCAAAATGGGAATTGCCACTCCGGAAGAGCTGCTGCAAAATGATTCGACTGGAATTTGGCCAGGAGAAGTAAGTTGTGGAATTGAGGGAAGGTGGCAAGGTGCTGGAGCCGGGATGAAGAAGTTGTTGGGGTCCGAATCCAGCCAGCATAATTTGTAGGGGTCCATTGTCTTGGAAGGGATGTTGTAGGGGTCCAGAATAGGGAAGGACTTGGTTGCAGGAGCCAGATGGGAGTTGATCTTGCATGCTGGTGCCTGGTGAAGTCCAGGTGGTGGAGCTGGAGCTGCACTCATCCATGGGTGCTTGAGAGCACTTTTCGGAGTTAGACGGTCATTTGGGTTCCAGCTGAAAACAAAGAGACAAGTACCGATGAGAAGATCAGCAAAATATACATACCCAAATTACACATTATAGTGATACAATAAACTTACATCCACTTGATAAAGTATCTAAGGGTTTGCAGGTATGTGAAGATAGGTATGGTAAGTCCACGCTCAAAGTGTGCGTACACAATGTGTTATCGCTAAAGTAAAGTTCTTCCATTCGGGTACGGGCTTTCTGAGCGGTTCATGACAAACAACTTTATTCAGCTGCATGGCTGAGCAGTATAGGAATTCTAGGTATATGCGCGGAATAATATAATAGTACGTGGTGGCGTACCCTTATCACAGTTTTTTTTTCTCGCCATGGGATGACTGCAAGCTAATTTTATAGTGAAAATGTGCAAATGTGCATGGTTTTTATTTGTTTATCTCTGTAATGTGTAAACGGTAATTCCTCACTAAATGCATTTTTTCTTAATACAGAACATCTATTAGCGCGTTAAATGAGGATACAGTACTGCATTTGCCCTTTCATTCTTTACCTAGTTTCTTCTGCAGAGAGATGCAAGATAGCTGTACATTGCAAAGGGGATGCATATTCCCTTATGATATAGAAATTTACTGGAATTTTGTTACAGTTGAGGGAAACTCAAAGAGTGGGACACTCACCATAGGATGGAGCTGATGAAGTCCAGGAACAATGGGTCTCTCGTTTTCAGAAACTCCTTGAGCGGGCAACACTGAGGGGTCTCCTGCAGACATTCCTTGGTCAGTTGCCCAAAGAAGTCTGCAGTGGGTACAATCGCAAACGATGTCATGCATTAAAATATTATTCATGTGCACAAGGCTGTGATGTACAATGAAGGCTGTGAAGGACGTGGGGAAACAACCCAACTTTCACGTAATTGTGCAGCCAGACGAGTGATGTTATAACACCTAATCGCATATTAAAAATAAAATTTGCAGTACTCACAGAAATACCGAGGACCGTCTGGTGCAGCGTGCAGCATCTCAAAGGGTGGTGTTCCCACAATCTGAAAATAAACGATACATTTGATCTCATGTCACTGGCAAGTTAAGAGGTGTTTTCTGTACGTACTTACATACATGGTTCGTATCATATTGATTAAATTATTCATTATTGAGTAATCACTTGATTTCACGTAACATGAAGCTGTTTAAAATTGAATTTGTACTCAAAGTCAAATGAGCATTGAGGCAGTGATCATAGCCTGGCTGCAGCCCTGAGTCAGTGGTAAAACTCCATTCATACGTCACAGGTGAATATATCTCTATGACAACTAATGTCGACTTCCATAAAAAAGTAGTACTCATTTTATCGACACTGTAGGGCTGAATAAACCCCAACCAGATTTAAACCCTAACCAGATTTAAACCCACAATCTTTCGCTAATAAATATACAAAATTATAAAATTAATGTTACCTTTGTGATGCCAGCGATCTCCTGACTCTCGCTGCTCATTGACATCAGTCGTTTGCCGACAGATATCTCAGCTAGTATGCACCCGGCAGCCCACATGTCAATTGATGTTCCAAACGGCTGGCCCAGCAAGACTTCGGGAGCGTTGTATCCGGGCGTCCCAAAGAAATCATCGGCTGGAGAAAAATAAAAAATACAATATTGCTTAGGTGGCCTGTAGGAGTCATAGTTTCACTAAAAGAATCCCCAATGTGTTCGCACCCTGTCCTGCATGATATGTGACAGTTTTCAAGTTTCAAGTTTTCATTTATTAGGTATAGCCCTGTGAGCCATGCGGCTCTTAAGTCGGGTGCAACCGCAACAAACAGAATATGACAGGACGTGATTTTACACGGAAGTGGACATTCCCAATGCACGGTTGTGAATTGGAGGTCGTAAGGAGTTGTGAGCATTCCCTTAATACCTCGTGTGGAGCTACCATGCGCAGGCATCACTGCGTGATGCCTGTTCACATCCGCATCGTTCACGCAATTTGCATTAACGACGCTATATAAAACACAAAATTATTCCAGATAACAGGATCTGTAGGAATATTTAGAAATGTGATGATGTGTATAAATGTATATAAAGTGTAACTTACGAAATTCATATTCAAAAAAACTTCCTCCGAAGTCGGCCAATCGGATGGCTGCCGTGTGGTGATCTTTCACCAAGATGTTTTCCTGAAAAAATTAAGAAAACGGACGCATTATTTGTATTGTATTTAACCAAATGAGAGTCCATTAAGATGATTCCTGTCTGTATGGAAGAATGGCGTTCATTTTGTGCACTGTACATCTAACGTTATAAGTGTAAATGAATTATTTCTCGAGTCGGAAGCAGGGGGATCAATAACTCTCGTAAAGATGATCCAATACAACATCTTGTACTGAAGTTGGTCATGAAAACAAAACACTTATAATGGGAAGAATTGACATGGCGACTCTTCTCATCGGCGCGAACGGAGTTGTTCCGCAATTCAGGATGGTAAAAAAAGAAAAACCTGAATAATTACGTACAAGAATGAAAATAGGGTCACGGATAATTGGTGTTTCTGTGGACTCTACAGCTGCCATGGATAATGGGAGTCATAGGTAATATGATCACGGATAAGAGCTCTTCTGTATGAGGCAGCTGTGATGGGAATTCAACTGGCCACCACGTGGCAAAGAGCTACAGGTGCATGAGGCGCATACACTGCTCGATATGTTTAAAAGATCACCGTAAAGGTGCAGGCCTGCAATTATTTGCTCACCCCTCTACTTCCAGAAAGGCCTCCATCATTGAGTAGGTCGAGAGAGCTACTTAAATGGTTTTGGGCTACTCGTATACACAGCCAAATGTCTCAAAAGTGGTCGGAGTACCCACACTTTACGCCACCACTTGTGACTTTGTGATGAACTGTGTTGTACTTATTTATCCTTCTGGGTGTATAGAGGTGGTGGGTGGGTGGGTGGTTGGAGAGTTGGGATTTCAGAACCTGTCCACTGTTGCAATTGCCAAGCCGGGAGATCAAATTTAATCGATTCCCTCTGGGTTTAAAGTCTAGTGTGCTACCCATGACACCATGGCAGCGTCCCTTAGACCTGCTTAATTCCTCTAAAAGAAATGTAATGATAAACCCTTACCAGCTTGAGGTCCCCATGGACTACGCCGTTCTTCTTCAGGAAGGCCAGCACTTCCATCAGGGATCGGGCGTATCTCTTGACGGAGGACAGAGTAAATGCTCCGTTCGAGTTCACCACGTCAAAGAGGCTGCCCGCGCTGACAACGGAAAACGCACAACACACAGAGTGCAGGATGGTTAATTAAACACAGCATCAAGCACAAAGGCACCAGCACATCCACACATGCACGGCAAGTCCTAGAACACTAAAAGTGAGGTAAGACATTCGAGGTGTAACAATGCATGGAATACGTGCTGACTGCAGATAGTTGTTTTCTTTTTTGCAAACTGGTTACGAAATGGTTAATGCATCTGCTTCTTAACAATGCAGTGTAGCATAGCTAAGGATTGAGCACTGATCGAGATGAAGCAGCTGCCAAGCTTGTAGTTTTACACATCCTGTAAGTGTCACGCTTGTAATGGACTTAGTGTTCTTACTTGATGTAGTCCAACACGAGATAATGGTAATCTCCCACGACGAAGTTTTCCTCAAGCCGGATGATGCTTTTGTGTCTCAACATCTTGAGGAAGCCAGCCTCGTTATATACTTCCGCGTCCGTGACGCTGCGTGAAGAAATACAAACACTTCTGAGAATGTCGAAAATAGGATCATCATTAAAATAGAATTCTTCATGTCGAGGTAGGCACACGTGAGTTTGTGTTGCAGGAAAACTTTTCAGTGAAGATTGTGATGCACAATCATGACTTGGTCTCTCACCTTAATGTGGAGTCAATCATCTTGAGGGCCATCTCCTTGTGGTTCCTGTGGTCCCAGCATCTGAACACCTGGCCAAATGTTCCTTCACCCAGTTTTTCCAAAACCGCATAGCGATTGTTGAGGAGATTTGTCGCCATCTGGTCAAGAGGGTGTGGTGCAGAAGAGTGCAAGCAATCAGTACAAGTGGCCGTTTTGACAGTAGTTTCCTAACTCCTCATTACTCTTTAAATTGAAATTAGTTTCAATAAAAAAAAATCCACATGGGGTTAACTCAACCCGGCATGCCCCTTGGGTTCATTAAATAGGTTCGACTTTTTCAGTCGCTCAAACGGTGCTGGACTATTGTTGCACCCAGTCTCTTCAAATGTAAGTAAGTACAGCCCTGCAATTGCTTGCTCATACAGCTTATGGTGAAAGGGCCTCCACGAGAGGGATCTCTATAGAGTAGTCTATCTGCTCTTTCCCCCTAATGAGACGTATTGATAGAGGTGGGAGTCGCCACACTCGACCACATCACACACGACTTGCTGCCAAACTACCACCTGTGGTGTAACATTTTCACTTCTGGGTGAACATTAAATACACCCAAGAGGAGGACATCCGTGGAGATGGAGCAATGAAATCAGCTCGTTTTTAGATACTAGATGGATTGTTGCATCAAAGGACTTGTGGGAGATGGTAAAGGCTTATCAGGCCTTCATCCACCAATGAATTGATCATGTTTGATGATAGCCTTTATTTCCTGCTTGCATACATTCAGCAAGTTCACAACATTTCTCTCCCTTATCTACTCCTCTCATATCGCTAAATAGGTATCTTAAGTTTGGATATTTTGTCAACTCTCTTTTATAGTTATTTCTTGCCTATATATCTCATTCATACTATGTCTCTTGGCTACAACTCCTTACACCTCTAAATCTTATTTGTATCTAGTTTTATCTAATTGTACGACTTAATTTTGTCCGTATCTCATATCATATCCCTACATGTCTTTGTCTTGTTTGTGTCCTAATTTCATCTCTCTGCATCACCTATGTAGGTGTGATACACACGTGATAAAGCTAAATCACAGGCATAGGTATGCAGTACAGACAGGAAAAAGAGCTTCATAGCTCACAGGATTTCTCCAGCATAAATAAAGATTCTGATATCTTTGATTTGAAGCTTTCGTTACTGCAGGAATCCATACTCTCTGGTTCTTTCGGTAAAAGTCATGTAGATAGTAAAAAAAATAATGAAAGAAATCACGACGTTTCGGTCGCAACACAAGCGGCCGTCTTCAGGTGAGAAAAATTATCTGCTGTTGTGGTTTTATATAGGCACGGGGAGGAGGAGTTTGGCTGTAGAGAGGGGGAGGGTTTGTGGTGTGCATGGACGTGTAGGGCTGTAGAAATTAGCAAGTAAATTGACTTGTAGTCATCGGACAACAAGACACACGGGTGGGTGAGTGAAAATCAGAGAAGATGGATTCAGATTGAGCAATCATTGGAAGGATGTGATCAACTACGTTATATTTTAACTGCTATGATTTTCACTCACCCACCCGTGTGTCTTGTTGTCCGATGACTACAAGTCAATTTACTTGCTAATTTCTCCAGCCCCACCCGTCCATGCACACCACAAACCCTCCCCCTCTCCCCTGTGAACCTCTACAGCCAAACTCCTCCTCCCCCCCCCCCGTGCCTAACCCCTACAGCCAAACTCCCCCCCCCCGTGCCTAACCCCTACAGGCAAACTCCCCCCCCCCCCCCCGTGCCTAACCCCTACAGGCAAACTCCCCCCCCCCCCCCGTGCCTAACCCCTACAGGCAAACCCCCCCCCCCCCCGTGCCTAACCCTACAGCCAAACTCCCCCCCCCCCCGTGCCTAACCCCTACAGGCAAACCCCCCCCCCCGTGCCTAACCCTACAGCCAAACTCCCCCCCCCCCGTGCCTAACCCCTACAGGCAAACTCCCCCCCCCCCCCGTGCCTAACGCAACAGCCAAACTCCCCCCCCCCCCGTGCCTAACCCCTACAGGCAAACTCCCCCCCCCCCCCGTGCCTAACCCTACAGCCAAACTCCCCCCCCCCCGTGCCTAACCCCTACAGGCAAACTCCCCCCCCCCCCCGTGCCTAACCCCTACAGGCAAACCCCCCCCCCCCCGTGCCTAACCCCTACAGGCAAACTCCCCCCCCCCCCCCGTGCCTAACCCTACAGCCAAACTCCCCCCCCCCCCCGTGCCTAACCCCTACAGGCAAACTCCCCCCCCCCCCCCGTGCCTAACCCCTACAGGCAAACTCCCCCCCCCCCCCCGTGCCTAACCCTACAGCCAAACTCCCCCCCCCCCCGTGCCTAACCCCTACAGGCAAACTCCCCCCCCCCCGTGCCTAACCCCTACAGGCAAACCCCCCCCCCCCCGTGCCTAACCCTACAGGCAAACTCCCCCCCCCCCCCCCGTGCCTAACGCAACAGCCAAACTCCCCCCCCCCCCGTGCCTAACGCAACAGCCAAACTCCCCCCCCCCCCCCCGTGCCTATATAAAAACGCAACAGCAGATAATTATTCTCACCTGAAGACGGCCGCTTGTGTTGCGACCGAAACAGTTCTAAACTAGTAGTTTTGGTCTATATAACAGCTTTATGTCTTCCTTAATAAATATAAAACAGGTCCCTGCAGGGTGGGCTGGTAGGAACATTGGAATTTTGCGCAATTGTATTACACGGACGGACACATGAATCTATTGCAGGCTGGTACACTCAGTTTACAACTTCGTTCCTACCAGTATAAAATAGATTCTTACCTTGCGTTGAGAAAAACAAAAATATCTTGAAGTTTGGAGACGCGATTCTGCTGCTCGCGGCCGTCGTGGGAGCCCAATCGCGTAGAAGTGAAGTCGCCCCGCCCACGTAATGACGCTACGCTGCCCAGCCCCTCCCCCTTCCGGCGTAGCCACGCCCCCTCCAAACTGTGGCCCCGCCCTCCCACGCCACTCTCCCAACACGGCCCCGCCCCTATGTCTCTCCCACTGTCACGGCTTCTGTACATAGACGCCCGCGTTCTGTATAAATATATTTCCCCAACTCTGTACATTTGTAAATATATACACGGAGTGAAACATTTCTGAACATCGATTTTAATGTATTTAATTCAGTGAATGCAGTGTGAACTGAAATATAGCTTTTGTGTTATGGTCGAAACGTGAGAATTTTTATTGTTTTATATATATTTTATTATTTTATCGTTTCCCTTCAACGTGACTTTACCGAAAGAGCTAAGATTATGAAATATAGCTATTAATATGTATATCCCTGCTAACAGCGTCAGTTATATTTTAAAAATATCTAATAATAATATAACTTTTTTGCGAATGTTTTTATTATTGTGTTAGAGTTATACCAGCGATAATTGATCTAAATTATATGCGATATGAAGAAGGGCCATTTCGCAGACTATCCGTTTTCCTTTTCAGCGGTGTTAATGGCGAGTGTGTTGAGTTTTGTTTCGTGTTCGTTTTTGTTTGGCTGTTTTTGCTATAATTTCTATTTTCTGCACCGTTGTACATGTACATGTTTTCACTCTATCGCTTTTGTCATGTTGGTGACCCAGGTCTTGCGCTCTTCTCACCTGGTGAGCCTAAACGTCAAACCCAATCAACGAATCGTTCATTATTTACACATCGATAGACACCCCTGTATCTTGTTCAACTTTTCCATACCTTAATTTTGTAACCTAATTACGATCCAAACTTGATTTGAAGCTTTCGTGACTGCAGGAATGACTCTTTGGTTCTTTCGGTAAAGTCACGTAGAAAGAAAATAAAATAAACAATAGAATGACATTTCGAGTCCTAGTCGGCCGTCTGAAATGCTTTCTTTACGATATTAGGAAACCACTGGTGATATGCACTTTTAAATCTAGATTAAAAACTAACTTATAAAAAAATTGTGTTTAGTTTGTCCTTCCCCCGCATCTCCAATTAGCACGGTTGAATGCAGACGGTGCGAAATAAGTTCAACAACAACCTCCATTCGTCACTCCGTGGCGGTGACATCACCACGGTGATTATGCCAGGCGAAGTGCACTTTAAAGTGAGGCGACTGGCCGATGCACCACCTGTGCACCCAACTGTGCCCACCTACTATGTTTAGCCACCTGGCGCTTGCTCGGGTTGGTGAGCGTCGCTCCATAGCCCTCCGTTCATGCTGAAGGGCAACTGCCTCCAACTACCCAGTAGCGTCCTTCACAAGCCTCCTCCACAGAGGCCGATCTTGACACCGCTGGTACCAGTCATCGGAAAGCACACTTAGCTCTACATCCTCTTGTACCACATGATTACATCTCTTCTCGAGCCCCTGCCACGTCCATTTGGCCCCCTCTATCTGGCTAAACAAAAGCTATTTAGGCATGCGGTGGCTGTACATGCAGGCTCTATAACCCAGCCAACGCAGCCTTGCCTGCCGGAGCTCACCGATTAACTTTGTCGAGCTCTTTCAAGGATTTGTGAGGTCCTCACACAATCCAGCCTGGCTAAACCCAGGATGGATCGTAGGCATGCCAGCCTGAATGTGTCTTACTGGCGAAGATGTTCCATTGGGGGGGGGGGTCCGCTTTTCCGCAAGAATACAGGGCATGACGGTGGCCGTGAATACCCGAGGCTTCATGTGGAGCAACAGACCAGGAAGCTTCCACACAGCTTTACCCAGCCGATGAACAGATGCCACTCGACTGATTCGGAGTGAGACTTTGGTATCAAATCGGAGCTGGTCATAAGCACACTGCCCAGGTATGGAAAACTCTCCACTCTCTCGACAACTGCCCCATCACCAATCGGGAGTTGAGGGGGTGGAGTGTTTGATGGCACAAAATACCCAGCCAGGTGCTTAGTTTTGGTGGGGCTGATGGTAAGTTTATAGCACGCTCCAGGTCTAGCAGCAGCGCTTCCAACTTCTTCTAAGTGAACAGCAATCACTAGATCATCAGCATAATGATTGTGAGCAGTCAGGGACTCCAAAAGCATGAAGAAAAAAGTTCAACATTCATTACCACTCCCCACCTTAAACACCTACACACACAGCGACAAAAGACACGTTTGACAAAGTCCCTCCTGCAGGAGAGAAGGCTTAAAAACGTTAAACCAAATTTATTTTTACATCATTTCTTTGCGGTCTACTTGTCAGCACCACAACATCCATGTGGGAACAAGTCATTAAACTGGTAATGCAGGGGGTGCAGGGTTATCAAAAAAGCTTGCGCTTATGTGTGCACATGTGAGTGCTAACATCTATGTTCATGTGATTCTGTTAGAGTGCATGGGCATTGCACGTGTGAAAAGTTATTATTTACACGCGCAGGACATGAGTTTCTCATTATTTGATGGAAAGTATTAAAGCTGGTTTATCACTCATTTTGCTGGTGATGCTCAATGTAGCTAGCTGTAGCTGGTATTATCAGCTGTTAATGATAATGTGAGATGATGTTGGTGACACTGGGTGTGTTTTGGGGTGTTGCCGTTGAGTCTGGGTGTTACTGGCCACACAGGGTACTTGTATCCGTGTGTTGTTAACGTCGCAGTTACAGGAGACCCTGTGTGACTCGAGCAGTTGGTATAAACTACGCGTCTTATTTGTACTCTGGTAGACTTTAGGAGTTGCTGTGAACTGTGTTGTTAGAATTTACTGGCCGAACAGATGTCGCTATCAACTCCCATGTATTGTTAGATACTCCGGTTGACTCGGTGTTGCTGTTAACTGCGTGTTGTTCGAATTCGCCAGTTGATCCTGGATGTTGCTGTTAATTGCGTTTGTTGTTGATGTCGCCTCGTATCCATGGGAGACGTTTGTTGTCCGCCCTGCACCAATGCCAGTTCACTCCCCTCCAGGACTCTCACCGCCTCTCTTCACATCTTCATTTTTTCGGCCATGCCTGCCGGGAGCCTCCCCTGCATCACGGAGAAGTGAGCAACCGCGGGTCGCACTGGGATGAAAAGTGGAACACTCCTGACCCACATGCCGGCCGCTCAATATAGGACCACAGAGCTTGAGCAATTGTTGGCACTGGTTCTGGCTATTTTCCCCACTTGTCTGTGTATTATCATGCCTCCACGCGAAAACTGCATGTGTTACAAATTCTACCACGTTTATAGATGGAATTTTCATGCAAGATGCTAAATACATGCAGAATATTATTATTTTTAAGATGTGGAGGGACACACACACACGTGGAAATGCAAGCATCAGGATTTGAGGACACACATAGTGACCAGTGAATAAATTAAGAGAACAGCCGCCATTGAGTGATGTGACCGTAGCAGCTGTGCCAGGCTAGGTGCATTTTGAGATTATGGAACACAAAGTCAACCACATGGAGATATGCAGACATGTGCTTGGCACAGAGGCACATGAAAACGAATGGTTCTTCAGAAATATTATCTGGCGGGCTACAAAAAGTTAGCGATGTAATATCACGTGCCACGCGTACATGTTACGTCACATGACTTATTTACGTCATAACGTCAGCTATGTGACAGCTAACCACCATAGTTTGTCTCCAACTCTCATCCCTATCTCTTGTATATCACTTTTCATCTCACTAACCTGTATCTACAGGTTTCCACAGTTGATTCAGGTTTGGTTTGTGCGATTTCACGTATATGCGGCGCACCTATTTCTCCACAAAATTCGCTACGTCTTTTGAACTCACTCTATATGCCACTTTGCGGTCAGATGTGACACAACATTGCATGTGTACGTATATACTACTCGGCAGGACGCTGTCTTGTGCGGTTTCACTTTGTGTGCCCTTTTTTTGGAACGTATCCACCGCATAAAGTGAGGGAAACCTGTATTTATACCTCGGCAGGCCACTACAAAAGCCTTCACGGGCCAGATGTGCCAGTGGGAGAACCCTGTGTGATGACATGTGCTATAACGCATCGGTGACACACCGACACGCATGGTAACAATGCTACAGGGGGGCACGTGAAGACACAAGCAGACACGAAGTACCACTGACACAAAGCAACACTGTTGACACCGTTGACACTGAGACACACAAAGGCAAGCAGATGCATGTGCAGACACAAAGGCATACGTATACACAGGAACACACGTGAAAATGCACGGAACCGTGATCTATGATCTAAAGGAAGACGCAGCATGCGTAGTGACACGGAGGGACATGGCGACATGCGGGGAACTAACCGAGAGAAGGTGGGACATTACAGAGACATGTGAGTACACATTTAGACTTGCGGCGACCCACAGGGACACACAAGGACACGTGGGGTAAACATTTAGATATGCAAGGTCCGACGCGGACACAAAAGACACGTGAATGCACGTAGGGCGACGTAGGTGATGGGAGAGGGATCTCCAACCGGCCACTGTGTCCCTGCATGTACGTCATGCCCCGTGCCGATCCTCTGAAGACTGTACGACCACCTTGCCCCCGCCCGCACAACTTATGCTGCACAAACACACAACGGATACACGCAAATGTGTACTCAACATCAAACACACACCACACAATGTGCATTCATGCGCACAACAGACACCACGCACACGACACAAAAAGCACGCGGAGCACAAAGATTCAACACACTGCGCAATGCACTACACGACGTGTATCATGGTAATGGTGGTGGGAATGAAGATGATGTTGACAGTGGTACCAATGAATGTGGTTATGATGGTGGTGACGGCATTAATGATGGTGTTAATGACGTTAAAGGTGAAGGCAACACTGGTTACAGAGATGATGGTAATGGTGTTGATGGTGACGGTAACGGTGATGGTGATGAATATGGTGGTTATGACAGTGATCATGGTAGCGGTGATGGTGTTAAAAGTAGTGGAGATAATACTTTAGTTGTAGGGGTGATGGTTGTGTTATTGATGGTGATGGTGATGACAATGATAGTGGTGATGATGGTGATGAATATGGGAGTTATGATAGTGATGTTGGTAGCAGTGATGGTCATGATGGTGATGATGGTAGCTGTACTGGTGTTGATGGTAGTGGTGATGGTGATAAAACTGTAATATTAGGGGTGGTGATGGTGTGATGACAATGGTAGTGGTGGTTATGACGGCGACGATGATGATAGCGGTGATGTGAAGTACGTACGCACCTTGTCCTGCCGAGTCGTGTGTCTGTTCTGATCTCTTCCTCGAGAGCACCCGGCTGGAACAGAGAACAACTCGCTCACTCGCCCACTCAAACTCGCTCACATTGACCTTCACATACCCACCCTCACATTCACACATTGACCTTACCTGTGAAGATGTGTGTGTGTGTGCGTATCTGTGAAGATGTGCATTTTTCCCATGATGATGTACATGTGCGCGTGTCTGTGTACCTGTGAAGATGTGGATGTGCACTATGTACTTGTGAAGATGTGTGTGTACCTGTGAAGATGTGAGCGTCGGCCTCCGTGTACTCGTGGGGGGTGAAGTCATCTGGCACGAGTGGTGGCGCTGGCGATGAGTCCGAGTCCGCGCGCTGCCTTTTCCCTCCGACCTCCGTGACCTCGGCTGCCCCCGGTGCCTCTCTACGTGTGGCACCCTGCCCATGGAAAGGGGTAAGGGAGAGGCCGAACGAGAGAGAATGAAGGCAACACAGTGGGAGGGGGTGGGGAGGGGAGAGCGGCAGTGGGGAGGTATTCTGGTTTGTGTCGGATTTTTGTCTTTTCCCCCAATGTTATCCCCACGATGCTACCAGCATCAAGTCACGAGTCACAGGATAGGGTATCGATTCGTTAACCCTCGTCGAGTTATCACCAGCGCACCAGGGAAAGAAAAAACAGTTTATTTCATTATTATTTACTCCTTACCTTTCTTATGCGATTCCCTGTGCACTTTATTTTTCATGCGGTTGCAATTTATTTTGCTCAGTCGGTGTAAGCCGCCGAGTTCGCGACGGGTTTCTTTTTACATTTGTATTGCTCTATGCCCATGTACCATTCCCATTCCGCTGTGATGCGCACCGATGCCCACTTTATTGATGGCAAAAATTTGCACGCCACGACGTAATTCACTGAAACACATGCAGAATGTTCACAAGAATAACGCATCTGAATTCGTATGCAATTTTGTAAGCAATGTCTACCCCAACACAGGCTGGTGTTCAGATGGAATGGGAAAGGGCAGCAGTGAGTGGGGAGGGGGTGGGTGGGTGTGGACTTAAGGGCACCAGGAGGGGCCGGGTCCCACGAAGCCCAGTCACAAACGCAAGGCCCGGGGGTGCAGGTCCTGCAACAGGGTCCCAGTTCATACTCTTTGGTTCTATTCGGTAAAGTCACGTAGGTAAAAAATAAAACAACAAATCACGACGTTTCGGCCACAACACAAGCGGTCAAAACGTCGAGTTTTTTGTTGTTTAATTTTTTACCTACGTGACTTTACCGAATAGAACCAAAGAGTATGGATCCTTGCAGTCACGAAAGCTTTAAATCTAGGTTCCCAGTTCCCCCATTGGCCGTGGAAACAGCGGAGTGCGAGTGAGCGGGGCGCACCTGTTTCTGCTCTCGCACAGTCGGTACGGCGACCGGCTCCTCTTGAGGGCGCTCCACCTTCATCTTCTTCTCCGCTGCAGACACGGGGATCCGTCACTCATGGCGCGTGCGTGCAGTAGTGTGCTGGTTAATGCACTGCAAACCCAGTGACCTGATTTCAATTCCCGCTTCCGATCAATAGCAATGGCAAATATTTGATCAAGTCCTGGGCCTCCCCGAGGTCGACGGAGCCTTAAATGAGTACCGGGCACGATGCGTAATCATCAGTGCTGGGGAAACAAAGGCAGCCGAGCCTGGTGTTGACTACCCACCCCCAGTGTAATCCTGGATCTTCAGAGACGCTTGCTAACAGCACTTGCCCCAAGTCTGTTAAAGGTGATACGATTTTTGTTTTTGTCGTGTGTGTGTGTGAGCAACGCCTCGACTTCTGTACGTGTCTGCATGTGTGTGTGTGCACATGCACCTGCAAGTGTTTGCGACTGCTGGATTAGTGCATGTCTCTGTGTTCATGGTGTGTGTGTGTGCCTTCACCGTGTTTGGCTTTTGCAGGCTGTGCAGAGCTCTTCTTTGGTTTCTCTGGCGCTTTCATCAGTTTCCAGCGACTACAGATCTACAGAGACGGATGAGATAGCACTCAACGGGTTCTCATCACTCACTCAGTCAACTACTTAAACACTCATTCACTTACTCAGCCACTCAGGTACTCGTTCAACGATCCAACCACTCATGCGCTCAACTACACTCTCTCACCTACCCAAGCACTCAATCAACCATTCATTCACCCACTCATCTGCTCAAACATGCACTCAAATAACCACATTAATCACCAAACCACTAAAATTCCTCACTCAGCACCCATCTGCACAAGTGGTTTGTGAAATGGAATGGAGATAATGATGATGGAGATGATGATGATGTGAGCAAGATGTTAGCACACAACAATCACGTGTTACCTCAAACACTTTTGAGTTAGGATCCAATTTCTTTTCTTGAAATGGCAGAGATTTCCCGTCACTGGATGGTAGATACTGCAAGCACGAGCACATGAACAGATGCACAAGCGAACTTGGACACACGCGCAAGGAAACAAACAAACGACCCTGTGCATGTCCTCTTTTTATTTTCAACCACTTCAAGTCCCCACGTCTTCATGTTTCCAGGATTTCTGCGTCAATGAAGACCGTTTTATCCAAATCCTAAGTGACCCCGTGTCACGTGTGACCCTGTGCTAATATTGTGTCTCTATGCCTCCTATCTGTCTCTCATTTACCATGCCTCCTGTGTGTTCCCCACGTCCCTAAGTCGCTTGTATCGCTGCATTGTCTTGGTGTCCTTGTAATTCCCGTGTCTCAAAGTCCATGTATCTCCTTGGCACTCAACTACCCCTGTGCCTCCACATGTCCCTGTCTCCCCATGTCTCACCATGCCAAAGGGGTTGACGAACGTCTGCAGAACACGCGCTGCCTTCATCTGGGACGTGGAGCTCTGAGCAGTGCGAGCCTCGTTCTGCTGCTCTTCGCTGTCCTGCACACCACAGCAGAGCGCAGAGCGCTACAGCACATCGCAGCGCACTACAGCAACATGACAGCAATTTAAGCACAGCTCAGAATGCGACAGCACACAAGAGAACGCACAGAACGCCCCAGCACATGGTGGCTAACACAGCAAACACAGCACGGTACAGAAAGCTACAGCACACGAGATCACACACAGTGCTTTCGCCAGCGGTGTGGGAGATGAGACATGGGTTGGTTGTGGTCGTGTGTGGATGTTGGGCTCACGTCAAACAGGGTGAGGACCGGGCGCGTGGCAGGCACCGCCCTCCGTGCTCCCTCCACTGCACCACACAAAGACAAAAGTCAAAGATCCTCAATATAGCCTTGAAAAGACTTTTAGGGCAAGTGATGTTAGCGAGCATCTACGAAGGTCAGCACAGAACACGAAGGGGATGGGAGGACCAACACTACACCCAGCCACCTTTGTCTCCCCAGTGCTGATGCTTTACACGCACTGAGTACTCATTTAAGGCTGAATTAATCTAAGGGAGCCCCAGGACCGGTTTAGATATTCGTCACCGGTGTTGGCCATAAGCAGCAATCGAACTTGGGTCGCCAGGTTAATAGTGCAGCACGCTAACCAGCTAAACTACTGCTGTTCGTCGTGACCGGGAATGGAACTTAGGCCATCAGGAACGTGCCACTACACACTACCACTGCACAACCGCTCTCTAGTGACATACAGACATACGCTAGCACAGAAGATGCACAGAGATACAGACTGAACAATACACACGTGAACACACACACCCACACACGCGCAATAATATACAGGGCCACACACCTGTTGCAACCGCTGACACACAAGACATACGCATGCAGACAGGCAAATAAAGACACGTTAACAGAGACACAGGAATGAATACACACACATATGAATGGAAATGCACGCAATTGAACACAGACATAGACACAAAGATAGTGAAATAAATAATACGCACATACACGCAGCAGCCAAAGAAGGGTCATTGCTTAAAAATCACCTATTATGTAAGTTTTACTTTTAGGACAATGTTACTGAAAAGTATTTTGTTATTTTTGCTTGTGCCCCACTGTAAATGCAGTCAGGACATTATTTGTTACGTCACTAAATTATGTTTAATTTGTACACAGAACATGGCAATTATTTGTATGATTACTACTCAAATTATGAGTGTGATATTAAAAAACAGCACAGTATTTTTTTCATGTCAATATAATAAAATCTACTCGTGACAGGCTAGGTGTACACATCACTGTCACGAATAAAAAAATATAATCCATATCATGAGCTTTGCCGATATAACCAGCACTACTAAGTGTGAGCTACCTTCAGTACCGTGCCTTGTGATTGGCTGCCTGTCGTCCAATGATAAGCCATCGTGAGGACAGAAGAGAGGATTTTCCAATCGCTGTCAAAACACAGAAGAAAATTGATTGAACAATCAGTGCCACACTAGGGTGGGCATACAAATGATACCATTAATGTCACCTTTGGGGGATTGAAACATCTAGAATGTACTTTCAGGGTCAGGCCATGAACCAACAATCACACAGGGGTGTCAACCTACACAACAATCGGAACATTATTCACACTCTAAGGACGGACATGAACTGAGCTCCTCATTGTCACGACGGTTTGGGGACGTGGAATTTAAAAAAAGAACCACAAATGAGAGTTCTGTGCCGGATGAGAAAATGAGATGTAGAGTTGATAATCGCAAGTAAAGAGGGCATTTGTGTGATGAGTTTTGGTCTCTGGTCACCTCTGTCCGGGTGATGAATATTCTCGATGGAGCCTTGATGGGCGTTTCGCTCTGCGGGAACAGCAGCAAAGATTATTAAACAAACGCAACCTTTACTGCAACGAGTCATTATTTTTGCAGTCACTTGTGCCTGGTTGTGATCATCAACTCGCTACATTTGTGAACGTCGTTTAACCATGGGTGGCTGAAACTCCCAAGATCCAAAACCTAGGATCTTAGCCGGGTGGTGTTGGTGGCAAAGTCCTGTAACCCAGCACTATGGAGGCAACAAGGGTGGGTGGATCACTCAAATGTTGTTAAACTCCTTTCCCATTGCTTTTCAGGTGTCATAGCATGGCCTGCTAGAAGGGGGTACAGCAAAGGTTGACTTCATCTATTCGTTCTGTATGGGATTGACTGTTGCCTCCTCGCATGTGTGGGTTTTCTCCAGGAACTCCGGTTCCCTCCCATATGTTAACACTCATTAATTGGTTGATAACACCTTCATATATAGACGACCACAAAGTTTGGGGGGAAATTTGGCACAGGCTCACCTCCTGGTAGCCTTTCCCGCTCGTCTGTGGTTCCTCCTCACGCCTCTGAGTCGTTCTCTCGCTTCGAGTGAGCGAATAATGTGCAGTGTCACAAGTAAAAAAAAATATTATTGAAGCAGTGCCGGATCATTGTGTTTGACCCAGTATTGGCCCCAGGAACCACCCAGTCACCACCTATATTAAATCCATACTCTTTGATTCTTTCGGTAAAGTCAGGTAGGTAGAAAAACAATAGATCACGACGTTTCGATCGCAACACAAGCAATCGTCATCAGGTGGGACAACCACACCAACTGCTGACTTCAGCAGTTGGTGAGGTTGTCCCACTGCTGTCTTCAGCAGTTGGTGTGGTTGTCCCACCTGATGACGATTACTTGTGTTGCGATCGAAACGTCGTGATCTATTATTTTGATACCTACGTGGCTTTACCGAAAGAACCAAAGAGCATGGATTCCTGCAGTCACGAAAGCTTCAAATCAAGATTATATTAAATGTTTTATTATATTTATTTATGAACATTCTGCCTCTGACCACTCGCTATCCCTCTCTCCCTATAACTTTCAGTCTCCGTCTCCCACTCTCTTTTGTCTCTGTTCTCGTTCTCCGACTCTCTTGCCCTATCTATCCTTCATCCGTATCTCAACCCTGGCCGTCCATTATGAACCCCTCGCTGCTCCACCGAGCCGCCTCCGCTTCTGCGCTCACCTTGATGAGCGGGACGAGGCGTGCCTGCTTGATGAGCTGCCACAGCTCATTGGCGTTCTGCCTCACGAGGGGCGGCACCGGATTGCAGCACGCGAGCACGCCCTGCAGCTCCCTGCGTCGGCAACGGCGATGTCAACATGTTAGAGCAGCGACACACGTCACAACACAGCGCCAGAGCAATGCAACATCACGGCAAAACCACGTCACAGCAACAACACAATCTCACAGAAACAGCACAACGTTACAACAAGCCAGCACTCCCCCTCTGTCTTGCATCAAACAGCAATGGCGTGGACTAGGGTGCATATAGCCGTTGATACTGGCAAAAGCATAGCCGTTCAAGATGGCGTACATATATCCTATTCATGCTGGTGCACATACGTATATTGTTCATTCTGGCGTACGTGCGTATAGGCAGCTCAGGTTAGTCTATGTATGTATAACCTGTTCATCCTGGCGTACGTATGTATATTGTGTTCAGGCTGGCATACGTACGTAAAGCCTGTCTTGTCTGGCGTACGTATATATAGCCTGGTCATTATCAGGATCATACTAACCAATGCTATTACCACAATGCAACCTTCATCATCACCATCATACTATCACCATATCCATATCATCACCAGCATCCAGATCACCATCCACATCAAAACATTATGAGTGGCACCACCATCAACACTATCACTACCACTCTCACTACTACCAGCACAATCATCAGCCACCACCACTATTACCAACAACAAGAACAGGCGCCATATGCCAATAAGTGGCGGTGACATCACCACGGCGGTTGTCCCAGGCCAGGTGCACTCCGAAGCCACGTGCAGTGTCGAAGGCTCGCTAACAGGAGCTCACGGAACAGAGCCAGGTGCCATGGGTTGACTGACTGCAATGACTTGGGCAGATGCACGCGACTGTGCGAACTTGCTGCATTTTAGCCGCCCGGCACTCCGCTCTGTATTGTGAGCATCGCTCCTCTGCCCTTCGTTGTTGTTGGAGGGCGAATATTACCACCACTGTCAATACCATCATGGGTATCACTCGCACCACCATCCCAACTGTCCCTGCCACCACCGGCCCCACCACCACCGTGCGCGGCTTACCGAGGCATCTCCTCTGCGATCTTCATGAGCATGTGGTTTGGGAGGACGTATCTGTGACAGCAGGAGCACAACACACACCGGTCAGGCCAGGGCACTATGCACGTCGCAGCAATAACAATAATCACACAGGCCGTACAAGCCCAACAACGCAACAGCTACAGTAATCGTACTACGCAACCATTGACCTACGGCACTGGAATGTGCAGTTTCTACAACTGGTTCAGGATCGCGATCAGGTAAATTAAAAAGTGCTGCGTCGTACACCCCAGTGTTTTACTGTGCTATATTATAAAACACCCGTGTATCGATATTTCCATTTTAATGTGCAATTTTATTGAGGGACTGTGTGTTGTTTTGGTGCGGTCTTGGATCGTTTTTGTTGTTGTTTTGCTGCCTTGCCCTAGAGTCCATTGAGTGTTAACAAATCTACAGTAATTCATGTAATTATGCAATTTGTACTTATATACTTTATATTCATAAATATTTAGCTACTCTGGACATCTGTGATAAAGAGTTCATAGCTCATCGGATTCCAACAGTCTAAATAAATATTCTGATAAATCAAGATAAAGATTTTGAACGCTGTGGTGTTGTTCTGTTTGCTGTGTTATTATACGCTGTCGGAAAGTCCCGTGCTTTGCTGCACTATGCTATGCAGTGCAGTACACGGCTATTTCAGCGCCGCGGGTGCTCTCACCCCGTGCTCTCGTCCTCGGCGCGTGCCGTGCGGTCGCGCCAGGCGTACAGGAGCCGGGCGGCGCTGCTCTGCTGCACATCCAGTGGCTGCTTGTGCTTGTGCAGCAGCTCCAGGTAGGAGTCCTCGGTGAACACCGGCTTGTGGTAGCGCTGAGACACACACACAGGGAGAGAGAGGGAGATGGAACCACGCAAGTAGTGACAGCGGCAGCAATAATTACCAGGGTTGTTAAAACGATCATCGGTTAACTGGTAATTGTTTTCAGCATCAATTACCAGTTCTGAAAGTCGGTAACCAATGTTTCCAGTGGGAATTTTTACCGCGAATGCACTAATTAGGATGCATGAACATTAAAACGGTACGGCGGGCACGAATCACCACATTGAACATAAATCGGCATTTTGCGACCCCCTCCACTGCCACTGTGTAGCATATTTTTACGTTCCAGGGACTCTATGAGATGATAGGACAATAGTCTACACACATTACACCATGAACTATATCACTTCGTTGATCTAGTTAAAAAGATAAAAATATTCTCTGTTTATTGCTCGAGGCCTTGTAACGGAATAAACAATATTTTTGGAGGGGTGGGAAAACTGTCCCGATCGAGAGTGAGAGTGGTGGATTTGCTTACAAAGATAGGCTTGTAACTTGCTCACTGGTGGAGACAGTGGGGGGTGGGGTGTCACGTGCCCCCCCAATGATCCGATCGAAATCCCTAATTTAGATCGGATCATTGGGGTTTATTGGTAATAAATCGGCATTTTGCGACCCCCACTGCCACTGTGTAGCATATTATTACGTGTCAGGGACTCGATGCGATGATAGGACAATAGTCCGAGTCCATAAAGGGCAATAAGTAACGGCAAAGCAGTTATAAGTGACTCACAGAATTGTGCGCAGTCGCGTATACAGGACACGACTTCCCTGAAGGCATCAACACCTTCAGCGAGCGCGATGCCGATCACACAACGCGGTTCGAATTCGATCCTCGATCGATGGCTGCGCCATCGCCGCACTACGCGTCAAATAAAAACCAAGGGACAAGTCCTTACTTACTAACACTATCTTTTTTCATTGCTGGAGGGGTTGCCCCCCCCACCTGAAAATCCTGGCTCAGCCATTGCCCACGCGCCACTCACCTTGAGTGCCACAGTTCGGCTCTGGTCCCACACAAGCTGCAGGAGGTTGGGTCGGCCCAGCGCCTTGGTGAGCAGGTCGGCGCGGACGCGGTCGTACACGTACAGCAGGTAGTGCGTGTCGGCACGCGCATAGTGCAGCATGTCTGGCAGGAGAGGCCTGTGTGTGTGCGTGCATACGTGGATGTGTGCAAGTGTTGGTGTGCGTGTGTATGCAATTGTGAGTGTGTATGTGTTTGTGTGTGAGTGTGTGCATGCGAGTGTGTATGAGACGCAGATGTTAATGTACTGCAACATTTATCTGTTGACACATGTTTCATTTCCGGTGAAGGCTAACATCATTTGGGAGTGATATAAAAACCAGTATTGGACCTGGGCCTTAAATGAGCACCTAGTATAAGATATGAACATCAGCACTGGGGAAACAAAGGAGGTCAGGCATGATGCTAACCACATTACCCTCTCAAACATTGTGCCAGCCTTAATAGGGGCTCGCTAAGATAACTTGAGTGGGGAGGGGGGGTGAAAGTGCTTCATATGTACTGTTCTATGAATCCAGTGATGGGACTTCAATTCCTCACCCTGGCCAACTAGATTCAGCAGTCTATTCAGGCGACACGGGGGATCTTTGTCCTTGTGTGTGAATGTGTAAGCAGTAGAGTAGCGGCTAGCACCCTGTGCTATGAACCTGGTGAAACGAGTTCGATTTCTACTCACGGCCAACACCTGTGACAATTATCTGAACCGGTCCCGGCCCTCCACTAGCTCGACTCAGCCTCAAATGAGTACCTGGTGTAGCTGTGTGTAAACATCACCACTGGGGAGACAAAGGCGGCCGTGCATGGTACTGGCCACCCACCCCCTCCTGTGTCGTGCTGGCCTTCACAGGTGTCTGTTAACAGCACTTTCCCCAACAATTAGTTGAGGCTATACAGGGGATCTTTGCCTTTGTTTTTGTACGTGTGTACAAGTTAGCCCGTGCATGCGCGCGCGTATGCAGAGGTTCGAGCAAGTGCGGCGTGCGTACCGGATGCGCCAGTCAGCCAGCTGGTACTGCTTGTCGGTAGACAGGCTGCAGTAGTGCATGAGGAGGTGGGCGAGCGAGTTTCTGGCGAGGCCGAGGGAGCGCGCCGCTGGGTGCGTGTCGAACAGGCCCACCACGTACAGGCCCAGGTCACGTTGCAGCCACTCAATGTCCGAGTCCGCTCCGTGGAAAACCTGCGCCCCCGCCACACCGCAGCGTCAATCACCACGTCACCGTGGCAATCACTGCGCCACTGCGTCGCCGCGTCAAGCACCACGCCTCTCACGTGGCCGGTGCTCAAGATTTGGTTACAACGTCCCTAGTAACCATCGTCGCCGCCGCTGTCAACAAGGCATGGCTGCAGCCAGCCCCCCTTAATTGCTTCCTTTCTCTATTTCCCTTGCTCGCTCCGACCTGCTCCCTCCTATTCTTTGGTCCTTTCGGTAAAGTCACCACCACGTAGAAGGGAAGCAATAAAATAATAAAAATATAAAACAATTAAATTATCACGACGTTTCGACTGCAACACAAGCAATCATCATCAGGTGTGAAAACCACAGCAAGAAATTTATTGTTTTATATTTTTATTATTTTATTGTTGCCCTTCTACGTGACTTTACCGAAAGAACCAAGAATATCAATCCCTGCAGTCACGAAAGCTTTAAATAAAAATAAAAATTCTGCTCCCTCCTGTTCTCCCCGTGTAATTCTGCGCCCCGAGATGTTTGTTACGCTTTAGGTGCAAAACAAGTGCAATTTATTATTGTAAACATTCACCCAATGGCATTCATATCGAGTGTGCAGGCAGTGCAATGATACATTGGCAGCAAGCTGGAGGGACCCAGGCGTCGTGCTACAAAGTCGGCGAGGGAGAGGGATGTCTCTCTCCTTGTTTTGCTGTCTCACTCGATTATTTTGTTTATGCATGTCTACGTGCACGCGTGCCTCTCACCTTGACAATGTTGGGGTTGGTGAAGGCCTCGTTGAGGATGTGCAGGTCGTCGCGCAGCATCAGTGTGTCGATAATGAAGTCCTCTTCGCGCGTCGAGATTTGCATGAGGCAGGTGATGCCCAGGAAGGAACGGTATGAGTGATGCTACGGGGCCACGCACAGGAATAGCCGCTCAACGGTGGGCGGACAAACAAGAGTAGAAGAGGCAGATAGGCGGTCGAGCGGGACGAAAGCACACAGACGGCACAACCCAACAAACCAACCGCACATCACAACTCGATATTATACGACCACACACGTCACACACACATGCTGGCACGCACCCAGACAACAAACACAGATCCCCCGTAGAGCTTTAACAGACTGTTGGGACAAGTGCTGTTAGAGAGCACCTATGAAGGCCGAAACGGCACACGAGGGGTTGGGTGGCCAGCACCACGCCCGGCCGCCTTTGTCTCCCAAGCGGCAATGTTTTTAAACATCGCACCAGGTACTCAATTGAGGCCGAGTCAAACTAGGGGAGGCCCAGGACCGGTTCAGATAATTGTGCTCTCGCACAGTCGGTACGGCGACCGGCTCCTCTTGAGGGCGCTCCACCTTCATCTTCTTCTCCGCTGCAGACACGGGGATCCGTCACTCATGGCGCGTGCATGCAGTAGTGTGCTGGTTAATGCACTGCAAACCCAGTGACCTGATTTCAATTCCCGCTTGCGATCAACAGCAATGGCAAATATTTGATCAAGTCCTGGGCCTTAAATGAGTACCGGGCACGATGTGTAATCATCAGTGCTGGGGAAACAAAGGCAGCCGAGCCTGGTGTTGACTACCCACCCCTCGTGTAATCCTGGATCTTCAGAGACGCTTGGTAACAGCACTTGCCCCAAGTCTGTTAAAGGTGATGCGATTTTTGTTTTTGTCGTGTGTTTGTGAGCCACGCCTCGACTTCTGTACGTGTCTGCATGTGTGTGTGTGCACATGCACGTGCAAGTGTTTGCGACTGCTGGATTAGTGCATGTCTCTGTGTTCATGGTGTGTGTGTGTGTGTGCCTTCACCGTGTTTGGCTTTTGCAGGCTGTGCAGAGCTCTTCTTTGGTTTCTCTGGCGTTTTCATCAGTTTCCAGCAACTACAGATCTACAGAGACGGATGAGATAGCACTCAACGGGTTCTTATCACTCACTCAGTCAACTACTTAAACACTCATTCACTTATTCAGCCACTCAGGTACTCGTTCAACGATTCAACCACTCATGCACTCAACTACACTCTCTCACCTACCCAAGCACTCACTCAACCATTCATTCACCCACTCATCTGCTCAAACATGCACTCAAATAACCACATTAATCACCAAACCACTAAAATTCCTCACTCAGCACCCATCCGCACAAGTGGTTTGTGAAATGGAATGATGGAGATGATGATGATGGAGATGATGATGTGAGCAAGATGTAGGCACACAACAATCACGTGTTACCTCAAACACTTTTGAGTTAGGATCCAATTTCTTTTCTTGAAATGGCAGAGATTTCCCGTCACTGGATGGTAGATACTGCAAGCACAAGCACATGAACAGATGCACAAGCGAACTTTTTATTTACAACCACTTCAAGTCCCCACGTTTCATGTTTCCAGGATTTGTGTGTCAATGAAAACCGTTTTATCCAAATCCTAAGTGACCCCGTGTCACGTGTGACCCTGTGCTAATATTGTGTCTCCAGCAACATGACAGCAATTTCAGCACAGCTCAGAATGCGACAGCACACAAGAGAACGCACAGAACGCCCCAGCACATGATGGCTAACACAGCAAACACAGCACGGTACAGAAAGCTACAGCACACGAGATCACACACAGTGCTTTCGCCAGCGGTGTGGGAGATGAGACATGGGTTGGTTGTGGTCGTGTGAGGATGTTGGGCTCACGTCAAACAGGGTGAGGACCGGGCGCGTGGCAGGCACCGCCCTCCGTGCTCCCTCCACTGCACCACACAAAGATAAAAGTCAAAGATCCTCAATATAACCTTGAAAAGACTTTTAGGGCAAGTGCTGTTAGTGAGCATCTACGAAGGTCAGCACAGAACACGAAGGGGATGGGAGGACCAACACTACACCCAGCCACCTTTGTCTCCCCAGTGCTGATGCTTTACACGCACTGAGTACTCATTTAAGGCTGAATTAATCTAAGGGAGCCCCAGGACCGGTTTAGATATTCGTCACCGGTGTTGGCCATAAGCAGCAATCGAACTTGGGTCGCCAGGTTAATAGTGCAGCACGCTAACCAGCTAAACTACTGCTGTTCGTCGTGACCGGGAATGGAACTTAGGCCATCAGGATCGTGCCACTACACACTACCACTGCACAACCGCTCTCTAGTGACATACAGACATACGCTAGCACAGAAGATGCACAGAGATACAGACTGAACAATACACACGTGAACACACACACCCACACACGCGCAATAATATACAGGGCCACACACCTGTTGCAACCGCTGATACACAAGACATACGCATGCAGACAGGCAAATAAAGACACGTTAACAGAGATACAGGAATGAATACACACACATGAATGGAAATGCACGCAATTGAACACATAGACACAAAGATAGTCACATAAATAATACGCACATACAAGCAGCAGCCAAAGAAGGGTCATTGCTTAAAAATCACCTATTATGTAAGTTTTACTTTTAGGACAATGTTACTGAAAAGTATTTTGTTATTTTTGCTTGTGCCCCACTGTAAATGCAGTCAAGACATTATTTGTTATTTATTTCACTAAATTATGTTTAATTTGTACACAGAACATGGCAATTATTCGTATGATTACTACTCAAATTATGAGTGTGATATTAAAAAAACAGCACAGTATTTTTCATGTCAATGAAATGAAATCTACTCGTGACAGGCTAGGTGTACTCATCACTGTCACAAATAAAAAATATATAATCCATATCATGAGCTTTGCCGATATAACCAGCACAACTAAGTGTGAGCTACCTTCAGTACCGTGCCTTGTGATTGGCTGCCTATCGTCCAATGATAAGCCATCGTGAGGACAGAAGAGAGGATTTTCCAATCGCTGTCAAAACACAGAAGAAAATTGATTGAACAATCAGTGCCACACTAGGGTGGGCATACAAATGATACCATTAATGTCACCTTTGAGGGATTGAAACATCTAGATTGTACTTTCAGGGTCAGGCCATGAACCAACAAAATCACACAGGGGTGTCAACCTACACAACAATCGGAACATTATTCACACTCTAAGGATGGACATGAACTGAGCTCCTCATTGTCACGACGGTTTGGGGACGTGGAATTAAAAAAAAGAACCACAAATGAGAGTTCTGTGCCGGATGAGAAAATGAGATGTAGAGTTTATAATCGCAAGTAAAGAGGGCATTTGTGTAATGAGTTTTGGTCTCTGGTCACCTCTGTCCGGGTGATGAATGTTCTCGATGGAGCCTTGATGGGCGTTTCGCTCTGCGGGAACAGCAGCAAAGATTATTAAACAAACGCAACATTTACTGCAACGAGTCATTATTTTTGCAGTCACTTGTGCCTGGTTGTGACCATCAACTCGCTACATTTGTGAACGTCGTTTAACCACGGGTGGCTGAAACTCCCAAGATCCAAAACCTAGGATCTTAGCCGGGTGGTGTTGGTGGCGAGGTCCTGTAACCCAGCGCTATGGAGGCAACAAGGGTGGGTGGATCACACAAATGTTGTTAAACTCCCTTCCCGTTGCTTTTCAAGTGTCATAGCATGGCCTGCCAGAAGGGGGTACAGCAAAGGTTGACTTCATCTGTTCGTTCTGTATGGGATCGACTGTTGGGTTTTCTCCAGGAACCCCGGTTCCCTTCCATATGTAAACACTCATTAATTGGTTGATAACACCTTCATATATAGACGACCACAAAGCTTGGGGGGAAATTTGGCACGGGCTCACCGCCTGGTAGCCTTTCCCGCTCGTCTGTGGTTCCTCCTCACGCCTCTGAGTCGTTCTCTCGCTTCGAGTGAGCGAATAATGTGCAGTGTGTCACAAGTTAAAAAAATATTATTGAAGCAGTGCCGAATCATTGTGTTTGACCCAGTATTGGCCCCAGGAGCCATCCAGTCACCACCTATATTAAATCCATACTCTTTGGTTCTTTCGGTAAAGTCAGGTAGGTAGAAAAACAATAGATCACGACGTTTCGATCGCAACACAAACAATCGTCATCAGGTGGGAGAACCACACCAACTGCTGTCTTCAGCAGTTGGTGAGGTTGTCCCACTGCTGTCTTCAGCAGTTGGTGTGGTTGTCCCACCTGATGACGATTACTTGTGTTGCGATCGAAACGTCGTGATCTATTATTTTTCTACCTACGTGACTTTACCGAAAGAACCAAAGAGTATGGATTCCTGCAGTCACGAAAGCTTCAAATCAAGATTATATTAAATGTTTGATTATATTCATATATGAACATTCTGCCTCTGACCACTCGCTATCCCTCTCCCCCTATGACTTTCAGTCTCTGTCTCCCACTCTCTTTTGTCTCTGTTCTCGTTCTCCGACTCCCTTGCCCTATCTATCCTTCATCCGTATCTCAACCCTGGCCGTCCATTATGAACCCCTCGCTGCTCCACCGAGCCGCCTCCGCTTCTGCGCTCACCTTGATGAGCGGGACGAGGCGTGCCTGCTTGACGAGCTGCCACAGCTCATTGGCGTTCTGCCTCACGAGGGGCGGCACCGGATTGCAGCACGCGAGCACGCCCTGCAGCTCCCTGCGTCGGCAACGACGATGTCAACATGTTAGAGCAGCGACACACGTCACAACACAGCGCCAGAGCAATGCAACATCACGGCAAAACCACGTCACAGCAACAACACAATCTCACAGAAACAGCACAACGTTACAACAAGCCAGCACTCCCTCTCTGTCTTGCATCAAACAGCAATGGCATGGACTAGGGTGCATATAACCGTTGATACTGGCAAAAGCATATCCGTTCAAGATGGCGTACATATATCCTATTCATGCTGGTGTACATACGCATATTGTTCATTCTGGCGTACGTGCATATAGGCAGCTCAGGTTAGTCTATGTATGTATAGCCTGTTCATCCTGGCGTACGTATGTATATTGTGTTCAGGCTGGGATACGTACGTAAAGCCTGTCTTGTCTGGCGCACGTATATATAGCCTGGTCATTATCAGAATCATACTAACCAATGCTATTACCACAATGCAACCTTCATCATCACCATCATATTATCACCATATCCATATCATCACCAGCATCCAGATCACCATCCATATCAAAACATTATGAGTGGCACCACCATCAACACTATCACTACCACTCTCACTACTACCAGCACAATCATCAGCCACCACCACTATTACCAACAACAAGAACAGGCGCCATATGCCAATAAGTGGTGGTGACATCACCACGGCGGTTGTCCCAGACCAGGTGCACTCCGAAGCCACGTGCAGTGTCGAAGGCTCGCTAACAGGAGCTCACGGAACAGAGCCAGGTGCCATGGGTTGACTGACTGCAATGACTGGGGCAGATGCACCAGCTGTGCACGCGACTGTGCCAACTTGCTGCATTTTAGCCGCCCGGCACTCCGCTCTGTATTGTGAGCATCGCTCCTCTGCCCTTCGTTGTTGTTGGAGGGCGAATATTACCACCACTGTCAATACCATCATGGGTATCACTCGCACCACCATCCCAACTGTCCCTGCCACCACCGGCCCCACCACCACCGTGCGCGGCTTACCGAGGCATCTCCTCTGCGATCTTCATGAGCATGTGGTTTGGGAGGACGTATCTGTGACAGCAGGAGCACAACACACACCGGTCAGGCCAGGGCACTATGCACGTCACAGCAATAACAATAATCACACAGGCCGTACAAGCCCAACAACGCAACAGCTACAGTAATCGTACTACGCAACCATTGACCTACGGCACTGGAATGTGCAGTTTGTACAACTGGTTCAGAATCGCGATCAGGTAAATTAAAAAGTGCTGCGTCGTACACCCCAGTGTTTTACTGTGCTATATTATAAAACACCCGTGTATCGATATTTCCATTTTAATGTGTTATGGTCGAAACATCGTGATAATTTTTATTGCTTTATATATATTTTATTATTTATTGTTTCCCTTCAACGTGACTTTACCAAAAGAGCAAAGAATATGAATTACTGCAGTCACGAAAGTTTTAAATCAAAATTTGGACTGTGTGTTGTTTTGGTGCGGTCTTGGATCGTTTTTGTTGTTGTTTTGCTGCCATGCACTAGAGTGCATTGAGTGTAAAAAAATCTACAGTAATTAATGTAATTATGCAATTTGTACTTATATGCTTTATATTCATACATTTTTCGCTACTCTGGACATCTGTGATAAAGAGTTCATAGCTCATCGGATTCCTCCAGTCTAAATAAATATTCTGATAAATCAAGATAAAGATTTTGAACGCTGTGGTGTTGTTCTGTTTGCTGTGTTATTCTACGCTGTCGGAAAGTCCCGTGCTTTGCTGCACTATGCTATGCAGTGCAGTACACGGCTATTTCAGCGCCGCGGGCGCTCTCACCCCGTGCTCTCGTCCTCGGTGCGTGCCGTGCGGTCGCGCCAGGCGTACAGGAGCCGGGCGGCGCTGCTCTGCTGCACATCCAGTGGCTGCTTGTGCTTGTGCAGCAGCTCCAGGTAGGAGTCTTCGGTGAACACCGGCTTGTGGTAGCGCTGAGACACACACACAGACGCACACAGGGAGAGAGAGGGAGATGGAACCACGCAAGTAGTGACAGCGGCAGCAATAATTACCAGGGTTGTTAAAACGATCATCGGTTAACTGGTAATTGTTTTCAGCATCAATTACCAGTTCTGAAAGTCGGTAACCAATGTTTCCAGTGGGAATTTTTATCGCGAATGCACTAATTAGGATGCATGAACATTAAAACGGTACGGCGGGCCCGAGTCACCACATTGAACATAAATCGGCATTTTGCGACCCCCTCCACTGCCACTGTGTAGCATATTATTACGTTCCAGGGACTCTATGAGATGATAGGACAATAGTCTACACACATTACACCATGAACTATATCACTTCGTTGATATAGTTAAAAAGATAAATATATTCTTTGATTATTGCTCGAGGCCTTTTAAGGGAATAAACAATATTTTTGGAGGGGTGGGAAAACTTTCCCGATCAAGAGTGAGAGTGGTGGATTTGCTTACAAAGATAGGCTTGTAACTTGCTCACTGGTGGAGCCAGTGGGGGGTGGGGTGTCACGTGCCCCCCCAATGATCCGATCGAAATCCCTAATTTAGATCGGATCATTGGGGTTTATTGCTAATAAATCGGCATTTTGCGACCCCCACTGCCACTGTGTAGCATATTATTACGTGCCAGGGACTCGATGAGATGATAGGACAATAGTCGGAGTCCATAATTGGCAATAAGTAACGGCAAAGCAGTTATAAGTGACTCACAGAATTGTGCGCAGTTGCGTATACAGGACACGACTTCCCTGAAGGCATCAACACCTTCAGCGAGCGCAATGCCGATCACACAACGCGGTTCGAACTCGACCCTCGATCGATGGCTGCGCCATCGCCGCACTACGCGTCAAATAAAAACCAAGGAACAAGTCCTTACTTACTAACACTATCTTTTTTCATTGCTGGAGGGGTTGCCCCCCTCCACCTGAAAATCCTGGCTCAGCCATTGCCCACGCACCACTCACCTTGAGTGCCACAGTTCGGCTCTGGTCCCACACAAGCTGCAGGAGGTTGGGTCGGCCCAGCGCCTTGGTGAGCAGGTCGGCGCGGACGCGGTCGTACACGTACAGCAGGTAGTGCGTGTCGGCACGCACATAGTGCAGCATGTCTGGCAGGAGAGGCCTGTGTCTGTGTGCGTGCATACGTGGATGTGTGCAAGTGTTGGTGTGCGTGTGTATGCAATTGTGAGTGTGTATGTGTTTGTTTGTGCGTGTGTGCATGCGAGTGTGTATGAGACGCAGATGTTAATGTACCGCAGCATTTATCTGTTGACCCATGTTTTATTTCCGGTGAAGGCTAACATCATTTGGGAGTGATATAAAACCCAGTATTGGACCTCCCCCAAGACTGACTGGGCTTTAAATGAGCACCTAGTATGAGATATGAACATCAGCACTGGGGAAACAAAGGAGGTCAGGCATGATGCTAACCACATTACCCTCTCAAACATTGTGCCAGCCTTAATAGGGGCTCGCTAAGATAACTTGAGTGGGGAGGGGGGGTGAAAGTGCTTCATATGTACTGTTCTATGAACCCAGTGATGGGACTTCAATTCCTCACCCTGGCGAACTAGATTCAGCAGTCTATTCAGGCGACACGGGGGATCTTTGTCCTTGTGTGTGAATGTGTAAGCAGTAGAGTAGCGGCTAGCACCCTGTGCTATGAACCTGGTGAAACGAGTTCGATTTCTACTCACGGCCAACACCTGTGACAATTATCTGAACCGGCCCCGGGCCTCCACGAGCTCGACTCAGCCTCAAATGAGTACCTGGTGTAGCGGTGTGTAAACATCACCACTGGGGAGACAAAGGCGGCCGTGCATGGTACTGGCCACCCACCCCCTCCTTCACAGCACTTTCCCCAACAATTAGTTGAGGCTATACAGGGGATCTTTGCCTTTGTTTTTGTACGTGTGTACAAGTTAGCCCGTGCATGCGCGCGCGTATGCAGAGGTTCGAGCAAGTGCGGCGTGCGTACCGGATGCGCCAGTCAGCCAGCTGGTACTGCTTGTCGGTAGACAGGCTGCAGTAGTGCATGAGGAAGTGGGCGAGCGAGTTTCTGGCGAGGCCGAGGGAGCGCGCCGCTGGGTGCGTGTCGAACAGGCCCACCACGTACAGGCCCAGGTCACGTTGCAGCCACTCAATGTCCGAGTCCGCTCCGTGGAAAACCTGCGCCCCCGCCACACCGCAGCGTCAATCACCACGTCACCGTGGCAATCACTGCGCCACTGCGTCGCCGCGTCAAGCACCACGCCTCTCACGTGGCCGGTGCTCAAGATATGGTTACAACGTCCCTAGTAACCATCGTCGCCGCCGCTGTCAACAAGGCATGGCTGCAGCCAGCCCCCCTTAATTGCTTCCTTTCTCTATTTCCCTTGCTCGGTCCGACCTGCTCCCTCCTATTCTTTGGTCCGTTCGGTAAAGTCACCACCACGTAGAAGGGAAGCAATAAAACAATAAAAATATAAAACAATACAATTCTCACGACGTTTCGACTGCAACACAAGCAATCATCATCAGGTGTGAAAACCACAGCAAGAATTGTATCGTTTTATATTTTAATTGTTTTATTGTTGCCCTTCTACGTGGTGACTTTACCGAAAGAACCAAGAATATGAATCCCTGCAGTCACGAAAGCTTTAAATAAATAACAAATTCTGCTCCCCCCTGTTCTCCCCGTGTAATTCTGCGCCCCGAGATGTTTGTTATGCTTTAGGTGCAATACAAGTGCAATGTATTGTTGTAAACATTCACCCAATGGCATTCATATCGAGTGTGCAGGCAGTGCAATGATACATTGGCAGCAAGCTGGAGGGACCCAGGCGTCGTGCTACAAAGTCGGCGAGGGAGAGGGATGTCTCTCTCCTTGTTTTGCTGTCTCACTCGATTATTTTGTTTATGCATGTCTACGTGCACGCGTGCCTCTCACCTTGACAATGTTGGGGTTGGTGAAGGCCTCGTTGAGGATGTGCAGGTCGTCGCGCAGCATCAGTGTGTCGATAATGAAGTCCTCTTCGCGCGTCGAGATTTGCATGAGGCAGGTGATGCCCAGGAAGGAACGGTATGAGTGATGCTACGGGGCCACGCACAGGAATAGCCGCTCAACGGTGGGCGGACAAACAAGAGTAGAAGAGGCAGATAGGCGGTCGAGCGGGACGAAAGTACACAGACGGCACAACCCAACAAACCAACCGCACATCACAACTCGATATTATACGACCACACATGTCACACTCACATGCTGGCACTCACCCAGACAACAAACACAGATCCCCCGTAGAGCTTTAACAGACTGTTGGGACAAGTGCTGTTAGAGAGCACCTATGAAAGCCGAAACGGCACACGAGGGGTTGGGTGGCCAGCACCA
This sequence comes from Petromyzon marinus, assembly GCF_048934315.1. Classification (NCBI taxonomy): domain Eukaryota; kingdom Metazoa; phylum Chordata; class Hyperoartia; order Petromyzontiformes; family Petromyzontidae; genus Petromyzon; species Petromyzon marinus. The sequence goes on from NC_133712.1 coordinate 6,820,756, forward strand.
CGCCCGGCCGCCTTTGTCTCCCAAGCGGCAATGTTTTTAAACACCGCACCAGGTACTCAATTGAGGCCGAGTCAAACTAGGGGAGGCCCAGGACCGGTTCAGATAATTGTGGTCTCGCACAGTCGGTACGGCGACCGGCTCCTCTTGAGGGAGCTCCACCTTCATCTTCTTCTTAGCTGCAGACACGGGGATCCGTCACTCATGGCGCGTGCGTGCAGTAGTGTGCTGGTTAATGCACTGCAAACCCAGTCACCTGATTTCAATTCCCGCTTGCGATCAACAGCAATGGCAAATATTTGATCAAGTCCTGGGCCTCCCCGAGGTCGACGGAGCCTTAAATGAGTACCGGGCACGATGTGTAATCATCAGTGCTGGGGAAACAAAGGCAGCCGAGCCTGGTGTTGACTACCCACCCCTCGTGTAATCCTGGATCTTCAGAGACGCTTGCTAACAGCACTTGCCCCAAGTCTGTTAAAGGTGAAACGATTTTTTTGTCGTGTGTTTGTGAGCAACGCCTCGACTTCTGTACGTGTCTGCATGTGTGTGTGTGTGCACATGCACGTGCAAGTGTTTGCGACTGCTGGATTAGTGCATGTCTCTGTGTTCATGGTGTGTGTGTGCCTTCACCGTGTTTGGCTTTTGCAGGCTGTGCCGAGCTCTTCTTTGGTTTCTCTGGCGCTTTCATCAGTTTCCAGCGACTACAGATCTACAGAGACGGATGAGATAGCACTCAACGGGTTCTCATCACTCACTCAGTCAACTACTTAAACACTCATTCACTTACTCAGCCACTCAGGTACTCGTTCAACGATCCAACCACTCATGCGCTCAACTACACTCTCTCACCTACACAAGCACTCACTCAACCATTCATTCACCCACTCATCTGCTCAAACATGCACTCAAATAACCACATTAATCACCAAACCACTAAAATTGCTCACTCAGCACCCATCCGCACAAGTGGTTTGTGAAATGGAATGATGGAGATAATGATGATGGAGATGTGAGCAAGATGTTAGCACACAACAATCACGTGTTAACTCAAACACTTTTGAGTTAGGATCCAATTTCTTTTCTTGAAATGGCAGAGATTTCCCGTCACTGGATGGTAGATACTGCAAGCACAAGCACATGAACAGATGCACAAGCGAACTTTTTATTTTCAATCACTTCCTCGAGTCCCCACGTCTTCATGTTTCCAGGATTTGTGCGTCAATAAAGACCGTTTTATCCAAATCCTAAGTGACCCCGTGTCACGTGTGACCCTGTGCTAATATTGTGTCTCTATGCCTCCTATCTGTCTCTCATTTACCATGCCTCCTGTGTGTTCCCCACGTCCCTAAGTCGCTTGTATCGCTGCATTGTCTTGGTGTCCTTGTAATTCCCGTGTCTCAAAGTCCATGTATCTCAATGCCACTCAACTACCCCTGTGCCTCCACATGTCCCTGTCTCCCCATGTCTCACCATGCCAAAGGGGTTGACGAACGTCTGCAGGACACGCGCTGCCTTCATCTGGGACGTGGAGCTCTGAGCAGTGCGAGCCTCGTTCTGCTGCTCTTCGCTGTCCTGCACACCACAACAGAGCGCAGAGCGCTACAGCACATCGCAGCGCACTACAGCAACATGACAGCAATTTCAGCACAGCTCAGAATGCGACAGCACACAAGAGAACACACAGAACGCCCCAGCACATGATGGCTAACACAGCAAACACAGCACGGTACAGAAAGCTACAGCACACGAGATCACACACAAAGTGCTTTCGCCAGCGGTGTGGGAGATGAGACATGGGTTGGTTGTGGTCGTGTGAGGATGTTGGGCTCACGTCAAACAGGGTGAGGACCGGGCGCGTGGCAGGCACCGCCCTCCGTGCTCCCTCCACTGCACCACACAAAGACAAAAGTCAAAGATCCTCAATATAGCTTTGAAAAGACTTTTAGGGCAAGTGCTGTTAGCGAGCATCTACGAAGGTCAGCACAGAACACGAAGGGGATGGGAGGACCAACACTACACCCAGCCACCTTTGTCTCCCCAGTGCTGATGCTTTACACGCACTGAGTACTCATTTAAGGCTGAATTAATCTAAGGGAGCCCCAGGACCGGTTTAGATATTCGTCACCGGTGTTGGCCATAAGCAGCAATCGAACTTGGGTCGCCAGGTTAATAGTGCAGCACGCTAACCAGCTAAACTACTGCTGTTCGTCGTGACCGGGAATGGAACTTAGGCCATCAGGATCGTGCCACTACACACTACCACTGCACAGCCGCTCTCTAGTGACATACAGACATAAGCTAGCACAGAAGATGCACAGAGATACAGACTGAACAATACACACGTGAACACACACACCCACACACAAGCAATAATATACAGGGCCACACACCTGTTGCAACCGCTGACACACAAAACGTACGCATGCAGACAGGCAAATAAAGACACGTTAACAGAGATACAGGAATGAATACACACACATATGAATGGAAATGCACGCAATTGAACACAGACATAGACGCAAAGATAGTCACAGAAATAATACGCACATACACGCAGCAGCCAAAGAAGGGTCATTGCTTAAAACATCACCTATTATGTAAGTTTTACTTTTAGGACAATGTTACTGAAAAGTATTTTGTTATTTTGCTTGTGCCCCACTGTAAATGCAGTCAGGACATTACTTGTTATTTATTTCACTAAATTATGTTTAATTTGTACGCAGAACATGGCAATTATTTGTATGATTACTACTCAAATTATAAGTGTGATATTAAAAAACAGCACGGTATTTTTTCATGTCAATAAAATGAAATTTACTCGTGACAGGCTAGGTGTACACATCACTGGTCACGAATAAAAAATATATAATCCATATCATGAGCTTTGCCGATATAACCAGCACAACTAAGTGTGAGCTACCTTCAGTACCGTGCCTTGTGATTGGCTGCCTGTCGTCCAATGATAAGCCATCGTGAGGACACAAGAGAGGGTTTTCCAATCGCTGTCAAAACACAGAAGAAAATTGATTGAACAATCAGTGCCACACTAGGGTGGGCATACAAATGATACCATTAATGTCACCTTTGGGGGATTGAAACATCTAGATTGTACTGTCAGGGTCAGGCAATGAACCAACAAAATCACACAGGGGTGTCAACCTACACGACAATCGTAACATTATTCACACTCTAAGGACGGACATGAACTGAGCTCCTCATTGTCACGACGGTTTGGGGACGTGGAATTAAAAAAAAGAACCACAAATGAAGAGTTCTGTGCCGGATGAGAAAATGAGATGTCGAGTTTATAATCGAAAGTAAAGATGGCATTTGTGTGATGAGTTTTTGTCTCTGGTCACCTCTGTCCAGGTGATGAATGTTCTCGATGGAGCCTTGATGGGCGTTTCGCTCTGCGGGAACAGCAGCAAAGATTATTAAACAAACGCAACCTTTACTGCAACGAGTCATTATTTTTGCAGTCTCTTGTGCCTGGTTGTGACCATCAACTCGCTACATTTGTGAACGTCGTTTAACCACGGGTGGCTGAAACTCCCAAGATCCAAAACCTAGGATCTTAGCCGGGTGGTGTTGGTGGCGAAGTCCTGTAACCCAGCACTATGGAGGCAACAAGGGTGGGTGGATCACACAAATGTTGTTAAACTCCCTTCCCGTTGCTTTTCAAGTGTCATAGCATGGCCTGCTAGAAGGGGGTACAGCAAAGGTTGACTTCATCTATTCGTTCTGTATGGGATCGACTGTTGCCTCCTCGCATGTGTGGGTTTTCTCCAGGAACTCCGGTTCCCTCGCATATGTAAACACTCATTAATTGGTTGATAACACCTTCATATATAGACGACCACAAAGTTTGGGGGGAAATTTGGCACAGGCTCACCCCCTGGTAGCCTTTCCCGCTCGTCTGTGGTTCCTCCTCACGCCTCTGAGTCGTTCTCTCGCTTCGAGTGAGCGAATAATGTGCAGTGTGTCACAAGTTAAAAAAATATTATTGAAACAGTGCCGGATCATTGTGTTTGACCCAGTATTGGCCCCAGGAGCCACCCAGTCACCACCTATATTAAATCCATACTCTTTGGTTCTTTCGGTAAAGTCAGGTAGGTAGAAAAACAATAGATTACGACGTTTCGATCGCAACACAAGCAATCGTCATCAGGTGGGACAACCACACCAACTGCCGAAGACAGCAGTTGGTGTGGTTGTCCCACTGCTGTCTTCAGCAGTTGGTGTGGTTGTCCCACCTGATGACGATTGCTTGTGTTGCGATCGAAACGTCGTGATCTAATATTTTTCTACCTACGTGACTTTACCGAAAGAACCAAAGAGTATGGATTCCCGCAGTCACGAAAGCTTCAAATCAAGATTATATTAAATGTTTGATTATATTTATTTATGAACATTCTGCCTCTGACCACTCGCTATCCCTCTCCCCCTATGACTTTCAGTCTCTGTCTCCCACTCTTTTGTCTCTGTTCTCGTTCTCCGACTCTCTTGCCCTATCTATCCTTCATCCGTATCTCAACCGTGGCTGTCCATTATGAACCCCTCGCTGCTCCACCGAGCCGCCTCCGCTTCTGCGCTCACCTTGATGAGCGGGACGAGGCGTGCCTGCTTGACGAGCTGCCACAGCTCATTGGCGTTCTGCCTCAAGAGGGGCGGCACCGGATTGCAGCACGCGAGCACGCCCTGCAGCTCCCTGCGTCGGCAACGACGATGTCAACATGTTAGAGCAGCGACACGCGTCACAACACAACGCCAGAGCAATGCAACATCACGGCAAAACCACGTCACAGCAACAACACAATCTCACAGAAACAGCACAACGTTACAACAAGCCAGCACTCCCTCTCTGTCTTGCATCAAACAGCAATGGCATGGACTAGGGTGCATATAGCCGTTGATACTGGCAAAAGCATATCCGTTCAAGATGGCGTACATATATCCTATTCATGCTGGTGTACATAAGTATATTGTTCATTCTGGCGTACGTGCGTATAGGCAGCTCAGGAAAGTCTATGAATGTATAGCCTAATAAAGTATTAAAGCTTTCGTGACTGCATAAAATTACTCATTGGTTTTTTCGGTAAAGTCACGTATGTAGAAATACAATAAAATTATATTATTTATTGTATTTCTACATACGTGACTTTACCGAAAAAACCAATGAGTATGTATAGCCTGTTCATCCTGGCGTACGTATGTATATTGTGTTCAGGCTGGCATACTTACGTAAAGCCTGTCTTGTCTGGCGTACGTATATATAGCCTGGTCATTATCAGGATCATACTAACCAATGCTATTACCACAATGCAACCTTCATCATCACCATCATACTATCACCATATCCATATCATCACCAGCATCCAGATCACCATCCACATCAAAACATTATGAGTGGCACCACCATCAACACTATCACTATCACTACTACCAGCACAATCATCAGCCACCACCACTATTACCAACAACAAGAACAGGCGCCATATGCCAGTAAGTGGCGGTGACATCACCACGGCGGTTGTCTCAGGCCAGGTGCACTCCGAAGCCACGTGCAGTGTCGAAGGCTCGGTAACAGGAGCTCACGGAACAGAGCCAGGTGCCATGGGTTGACTGACTGCAATGACTGGGGCAGATGCACCAGCTGTGCACGCGACTGTGCCAACTTGCTGCATTTTAGCCGCCCGGCACTCCGCTCTTTATTGTGAGCATCGCTCTTCTGACCTTCGTTGTTGTTGGAGGGCGAATATTACCACCGCTGTCAATACCATCATGGGTATCACTCGCACCACCATCCCAACTGTCCCTGCCACCACCGGCCCCACCACGACCGTGCGCGGCTTACCGAGGCATCTCCTCTGCGATCTTCATGAGCATGTGGTTTGGGAGGACTTCTCTGTGACAGCAACAGCACAACACACACCGGTCAGGCCAGGGCGCAATGCACATCTCAGCAATAACAATAATCACACAGGCCGTACAGGCCTAACAACGCAACAGCGACAGTAATCGTACTACGCAACCATTGACCTACGGCACTGGAATGTGAAGTTTCTACAACTGGTTCAGGATCACGATCAGGTAAATTAAAAAGTGCTGCGTCGTACACCCCAGTGTTTGACTGTGCTATATTATAAACACCCGTGTATCGATATTTCCATTTTAATGTGTTATGGTCGAAACGTCGTGATAATTTTTATTGTTTTATAAATATTTTATTATTTATTGTTTCCCTTCAACGTGACTTTACCGAAAGAGCTAAGAATATGAATTACTGCAGTCACGAAAGTTTTAAATCAAAATTTAGACTGTGTGTTGTTTTGGTGCGGTCTTGGATCGTTTTTGTTGTTGTTTTGCTGCCTTGCCCTAAAGTGCATTGAGTGTTAAAAAATCTACAGTAATTAATGTAATTATGCAATTTGTACTTATATACTTTATATTCATACATTTGTCGCTACTCTGGACATCTGTGATAAAGAGTTCATAGCTCATCGGATTCCTCCAGTCTAAATAAATATTCTGATAAATCAAGTTAAAAATTTTGAACACTGTGGTGTTGTTCCGTTTGCTGTGTTATTCTACGCTGTTGGAAAGTCCCGTGCTTTGCTGCACTATGCTATGCAGTGCAGTACACGGCTATTTCAGCGCCGCGTGCGCTCTCACCCCGTGCTCTCGTCCTCGGCGCGTGCCGTGCGGTCGCGCCAGGCGTACAGGAGCCGGGCGGCGCTGCTCTGCTGCACATCCAGTGGCTGTTTGTGCTTGTGCAGCAGCTCCAGGTAGGAGTCCTCGGTGAACACCGGCTTGTGGTAGCGCTGAGACACACACACAGACGCACACAGGGAGAGAGAGGGAGATGGAACCACGCAAGTAGTGACAGCGGCAGCAATAATTACCAGGGTTGTTAAAACGATCATCGGTTAACTGGTAATTGTTTTCAGCATCAATTACCAGTTCTGAAAGTCGGTAACCAATGTTTCCTGTGGGAATTTTTATCGCGAATGCACTAATTAGGATGCATGAACATTAAAACGGTACGGCGGGCCCGAGTCACCACATTGAACATAAATCGGCATTTTGAGACCCCCTCCACTGCCACTGTGTAGCATATTATTACGTTCCAGGGACTCTATGAGATGATAGGACAATAGTCTACACACATTATACCATGAACTATATCACTTCGTTGATCTAGTAAAAAAGATGAATATATTCTTTATTTATTGCTTGAGGACTTGTAACGGAATAAACAATATTTTTGGAGAGGTGGGAAAACTGTCCCGATTGAGAGTGAGAATGGTGGATTTGCTTACAAAGATAGGCTTGAAACTTGCTCACTGGTGGAGCCAGTGGGGGGTGGGGTGGCACGTGCCCCCCCAATGATCCGATCGGCATTTTGCGACCTTCACTGCCACTTTGTAGCATATTATTACGTGTCAGGGACTCTATGAGATGATAGGACAATAGTCCGAGTCCATAATTGGTAATAAGCAAACGGCAAAGCAGTTATAAGTGACTCACAGAATTGTGCGCAGTTGCGTATACAGGACACGACTTCCCTGAAGGCATCAACACCTTCAGCGAGCGCGAAGCCGATCACACAACGCGGTTCGAACTCGACCCTCGATCGATGGCTGCGCCATCGCCGCACTACGCGTCAAATAAAAACCAAGGGACAAGTCCTTACTTACTAACACTATCTTTTTTCATTGCTGGAGGGGTTGCCCCCCCCCCCCACCTGAAAATCCTGGCTCAGCCATTGCCCACGCGCCACTCACCTTGAGGGCCACAGTTCGGCTCTGGTCCCACAAAAGCTGCAGGAGGTTGGGTCGGCCCAGCGCCTTGGTGAGCAGGTCGGCGCGGACGCGGTCGTACACGTACAGCAGGTAGTGCGTGTCGGCACGCGCATAGTGCAGCATGTCTGGCAGGAGAGGCCTGTGTGTGTGTGGCGTGCATACGTGGAAGTGTGCAAGTGTTTGTGTGCGTGTGTATGCAATTGTGAGTGTGTATGTGTTTGTGTGTGAGTGTGTGCATGCGAGTGTGTATGAGACGCAGATATTAAAGTACCGCAACATTTATCTGTTGACCCATGTTTCATTTCCGGTGAAGGCTAACATCATTTGGGAGTGATATAGTAACCAGTATTGGACCTCCCCCAAGACTGACTGGGCCTTAAATGAGCACCTAGTATAAGATATGAACATCAGCACTGGGGAAACAAAGGTCAGGCATGATGCTTACCACATTACCCTCTCAAACATTGTGCCAGCCTTAATAGGGGCTCGCTAAGATAACTTGAGGAGGGGGGGGGGGTGAAAGTGCTTCATATGTACTGTTCTATGAACCCAGTGATGGGACTTCAATTCCTCACCCTGGCCAACTAGATTCAGCAGCCTATTCAGGCGACACAGGGGATCTTTGTCCTTGTGTGTGAATGTGTAAGCAGTAGAGTATCGGCTAGCACCCTGTGCTATGAACCTGGTGAAACGAGTTCGATTTCTACTCACGGCCAACACCTGTGACAATTATCTGAACCGGTCCCGGCCCTCCACTAGCTCGACTCAGCCTCAAATGAGTACCTGGTGTAGCGGTGTGTAAACATCTCCACTGGGGAGACAAAGGCGGCCGTGCATGCTACTGGCCACCCACCCCATCCTTCACAGCACTTTCCCCAACAATTAGTTGAGGCTATACAGGGGATCTTTGCCTTTGTTTTTGTACGTGTGTACAAGTTAGCCCGTGCATGCGCGCGCGTATGCAGAGGTTCGAGCAAGTGCGGCGTGCGTACCGGATGCGCCAGTCAGCCAGCTGGTACTGCTTGTCGGTAGACAGGCTGCAGTAGTGCATGAGGAGGTGGGCGAGCGAGTTTCTGGCGAGGCCGAGGGAGCGCGCCGCTGGGTGCGTGTCGAACAGGCCCACCACGTACAGGCCCAGGTCACGTTGCAGCCACTCAATGTCCGAGTCCGCTCCGTGGAAAACCTGCGCCCCCGCCACACCGCAGCGTCAATCACCACGTCACCGTGGCAATCACTGCGCCACTGCGTCGCCGCGTCAAGCACCACGCCTCTCACGTGGCCGGTGCTCAAGATATGGTTACAACGTCCCTAGTAACCATCGTCGCCGCTGCTGTCAACAAGGCATGGCTGCAGCCAGCCCCCCTTAATTGCTTCCTTTCTCTATTTCCCTTGCTCGCTCCGACCTGCTCAATCCTATTCTTTGGTCCGTTCGGTAAAGTCACCACCACGTAGAAGGGAAGCAATACAATAATACAAATATAAAACAATAAAATTCTCACGACGTTTCGACTGTAACACAAGCAATCATCATCAGCTGTGAAAACCACAGCAAGAATTTTATTGTTTTATATTTTTATTATTTTATTGTTTTATATTTTTATTATTTTATTGTTGCCCTTCTACGTGGTGACTTTACCGAAAGAACCAAGAATATGAATCCCTGCAGTCACGAAAGCTTTAAATAAAAAAAATTCTGCTCCCCCCTGTTCTCCCCGTGTAATTCTGCGCCCCGAGATGTTTGTTACGCTTTAGGTGCAATACAAGTGCAATGTATTGTTGTAAACATTCACCCAATGGCATTCATATCGTCTTGCATACGGGTGTGAGAAGTCTGCCAGTGGTTTTTTGAGTCCATCATCTAGAGTTTTGGGTTAAATCATGTAAACATGCACTCAATAATACGCGTTAATATGCACTATTTACGTGACCTAACCCAAAAATCTCTATTATGGATTGAATTGGTCGCGAAGGCCTTCGTGTTAAACTTGTTTTTTGAGTCATCTGGAGAGTGATGATGAAACTTATCGGGAGGCCGTAGATGAGACGTGGGGGTGGGAGGGCAGAGAGAGAGTTGCAGTTGTTGAGCCTATTGGAGCGAGTTACAGCATCGTTGTCCTCTCCTGCAATGGCATTGCTTCTCTCCTTCGCAGAGGTGGTAGCCGAGCATCTGGTCCGTCTGCTGAGGCACGCAAGTAAGATGGCAGAGCCCCTGGGCCTACCCGCGCTGTCACGCGTGGAGAAGCAGCTTGCCGAGCTTTTGACTCGCGCGACCTCCCCAGCTTGGGCCTCGGCTCCTTCTTGGATATCCTCCATCGCAACGCCCAGGTGCGTACGTGGCGTGCGTGAGCCCATCCGCCTCCAGCTGGTAAGAGGCAGTACAGCAAGTAGGTGTACGACACTGCCCGTGCAAAGTTTGAGTGTACTTACCACCTCCGAGTGGCGCTCAATGTTAACTTTGTTTCCAAAATTGTGCGGGGTAATATTAGTTTATTATTACGAACTTAAAACTCATTTGTCGATAACTCGAATACGTTTAAGCGTTATGTAATCACTACCAATGCAGAGCACAACAAAGTGTCACGTAAGATGCATGGGTTTTCTCTTGTCACTCTTAAAAAATATCTGTGAATTTGGCAAACATCCCAAAGGTAGATATTGAAAATCACCGTTAAAATTGAGTGTACAGCGGTGACATTCAGATAAAATATATGATAACACTATATATGCAAAGTGGCCAGGTGGCTCAGAGATCAAAGCGGTGCATTGGCAATAATGAGATTCTGGGCTTGAATCTGGATTTTGACCGCTTGGGTTGAAACCGAGGTCTCAAGTCTTATCAAGTCGATCGTCCGAGCCCAGTCACCAGCGACTGCACAATATTACGGTCTCATTAAACTTGGGTTTTGCACTTCATTTTCCTAATTCCATCTCTGAGAATAACAATTTCAGCTTGACTCTCGTGTGAAAGTGTTGGCTCCTATTGTGTACAAGATAAAACGCCACCCCCCGCATTTTATAACACAGGGCCTGCACGGCTATGCGAGATTTACGAATGGATGATTTATTTGTCTCTTGACATTACGCCGATAGCGCATTTGGAAAACTAAAATTGAGAACGAATTTTGTGTTAATTTGCAAACTTAAATCTGTAATATTTAATCAGTTTTCGTGCACTGCATTGTGAGATGCAGCTCCATGCGTATCGTTTAGCTTCAAGCCGGTGTTTGTCTTGCGGTCGCCTCGGTGTTGACGGATTTGTTGTGTCTGTAGTAGCTGTTGGAGGAGACTGGGGTTGTGATCTCTGCCCTGGGTGGATCTGGAGCCACAGCGGGAAGCTTCTGCCCAAAGCGCGACGAGCTGCATGGAGTTCATCCACCAGTGCGGCAGCCTCGACACCGCAGCGGTGAGACACGGGCCCCAGTAGGGGCCACAGGGGCGGCTCAGAGATGGGGATAAGGATTTGGAGATATAGGGCGCTCGCGGAAATAAACTCTTCAACTCAAAGCGCCTTACAGCAACGTCTCATCTCAACCATTCCATTGCTCTGCGGCAGTCTACCCGAGGGGACCCCCCCCCCCCCCCAATGGCAGCTGTTCCTATTTGGCACGTGGTGCACGCACTACCGGCCTGTGAATGGACATGTCTGCCATTCGGGAGCGATGTTTGAGTTTCCTACATGGTTTTTCCCCGATAAAGTAATTTGCAAGTATTTTTTCTGATTTAGCAAATTTGGAACATGATGCGGTTACACGTGGCCAATTCTATTTTTTTTTTATACAGCGTCACAGGATTTTTATCATACATTGTGAAACAGACCTCTTTGTTTATGGTGAATAAACCGGAAATATTAACCAGGGCGGATGCTGGGCTTGAACCGAGAACCACCACTCGGCCATGTTTCCATAAATTTGTGCAGTCACATTAACGCTGTTCACGTCGTACGCAATGGACACTTTATTATTAGCACCACCTCTGGACCTGTTTGGCTCCTGGTCCATTTTGAGAGGTCTTGTAAGGGCGGCGTATTACAGTTTGATTTTATATCGGCACAGCAACTATCCAATGGAAAACCACCCGTTCCGTGGGGGTGCTACGCGCTGGCACGGATCGGATGCGCCAGTGGAAAAGGGCTGCTAGCAACTCGGCCGCCTCCAAACGAAAGAGAGAGGGTTCCAGGTCTCTGTTGTTGGCTGTGTGCTCTGCAGCTGCCGGCCGTGGACTGCGCTCTGGGGCAGCACTACGGCGTGCATTCCTGCCGCAACCTTGGGCACGGCCCCGTGGCCAACCTGGTAAAACTGGCGCAGAAGGCCAAGCCCGGTGGCAGCAGCGGCGGTGCCCATCGGTGCGCCGTCTTGTACGAGACGGCGCTGTGTGCTCGCGACTCGAGGTTTGGCAGCCCCCTCCAAAGTGTCCTCCTCCTCACCCCTCTGCTCACCTCGTGATCTGCCTGACCGCCACGGGTCGCTCCTCAAAATTGTTGAGTCGGAGACAGACACTTGGGGTTCTTTAATCTTTCACATCAAAGGGTCAGTGAGCCACACCAATATGCCATTGGTAATGTAACTTAAGGATTCAATGTTCAAGGCAAGTGATTGTCGAGACAAACTGATGATTGTGTGTGTTACACCCCTCTGGCAGTCCACGGCCTGATGATGGCCTCGCCACGTTGCTTTGGTCATGGGGGTTGTTGCACCAAACATTACCACGCTTGGTGAAGGGGGCGGGGATTAGGTTCAGGACTGGTTCAGATATCAGTCACCACTGACGTTAGCCATGGCTAGGAATCCAACTCGGATCGCCACGTTAGTATCGCAGTGCACCAAACATTGCAGCAGTGCTTCAGAAATCATTCCGAAGTTGCTTGATATTGCACACAGTTTGAATAAACCATCATTACTTCAGGACATATTTTTAATTAAAATTTTACTTTGTACATGCTGTGATCGTAATAAAGAGGTGTGCTAGTTAGTAGTAACAGCGCAATACATCGGTTAAATCGATTAATATTTATTATTCAGCTGACAATTCATGTATTGAATTGCACGTGTAAGAATCAACTTCTAAAAAATTGTATCGCTTTTTATTTTAATAGTTTCACATTGCAACTGCAGAGAGTCGACATGATCAGTGTAAGTTCAAAAGAACTGACACACCTTGTGAAAAACCCAACGCAGAAGATCCCTGGGTTTGATATTCCACGAAGATCATGGTCCCCCTAAACCGCATCTGCACAAACCATGGCAGATGCGGATACCTGATGCACAAATGGAAAATTTAAAACTCTCCAGTGTTTGACTGTGGTCATCCAGAACAGATCGTACAACGTGAAACGACGCAATAGAAAATTAAAGTCAAGCCACAGTGCGATTGTGACCATCCAACCCAAGCTATTCACGATATTGTGAACCACAGTCGTTTGTGCTCCTTCAACGGAGTAGTTTTAGTTTATTTTAGTTTTCATTTATTTGGTATAGCCCTGTGAACCATTCGGCTCTTGAATCGGGTGCAACCTCAACAAACAAAAAAGACAAAAACATGAACAAGAAAACATCTTAAAGTGACTTTGTGCATGTGCAAACAGAAAATCCAGGAAAAAACGTCAAAATATTCCTGATATAGCACCGTACACCAACGCTGTGTGCAAAAATCCCAGTGGGATGCAAGACAAACAACAACAACAACAAGAAAACTTAGATTAAGGCCATCAGTCTAACTCCGTACTACAATAAACAAAAACATGGCCAAACCAAAAAACTTTTAGAAATCACCAAAATAAAGCTATAATTGCAATGTAACAGTGATCATAGGAACTGTGACCGAATTTTTAACAATAAACTACATAAATAACATGTATCACCAAACCCTAGAGCCACAGCTGGCTGCATGAGTCACTCCACAAACAACAGGAGGAGCAGGAATAGTAACCCTACATGAAGCCCTCTCGTCATGACCAGCAGACCTTGGACATTGGCTTATGGCTCCTGAACATGTTGCCCTCATGCGCAGGAATAGAATAGCTCAGGGGTTGGCAATCTGCGTCTCCCGGTGCCGCATGCTGCTCTTTAAAGACTGTTTGGTGATGTTGTTTATGAAGGACCACTGTCTCGTATTCACCACAGTGCATTGCGCCTCTTGAAATATTGAGTTGAGTAATCCCGGTAGTTGAGAAACTAAGGTAGTTGAGTACCCCGGGAACACGCTGTGGTTCGTGTCGCGTTAATAGCTCCGTACCGTGCCGTGTAACTCACTAAGCAGCCGATTGCTCGCGTGCAGTGGTAGTCCCGTGTTCATTGATAACGCTGTACACTCGGTGCAGTGGTAGTGCCGTGTTCATTGATAACACTGTACATCGGTGCAGTGGTAGTGCCGTGTTCATTGATAACACTGTACACTCCGTGCAGTGTTAGTGCCGTGTTCATTGATAACACTGCACACTCCGTGCAGTGGTAGTGCCGTGTTCATTGATAACACTGCACACTCGGTGCAGTGGTAGTGCCGTGTTCATTGATAACACTGCACACTCTATGCAGTGGTAGTGCCGTGTTCATTAATAACACTGCACACTCTATGCAGTGGTAGTGCCGTGTTCATTGATAACACTGCACACTCCGTGCAGCGTTGTGTGAGGATGGCTCACTAATTGAAAGGGGAGTCGTAGCTATCGCACTGTGGGGTGGTCATCGCCCTCCTCCCCCTGGGCATGTGCCGTGTGTGTTGTGTGCGTCGTGAGTCGTGGCGATGTAAACCCGGGGTAGCTCCTCTCTCCGTCTCTTCGTTTGTTGCTGTCCCGGCGAAGCTCGAGTTGGTGAGCGCAACGCGTGGCAGATCCGGCTTCACCCGTTCCCACTCCTCCCAGTCAGCGACTCCCAAACCCCCACTCAATAATCGCAGATCACTACCCAGGTCCTTATCAACCAAATGATTTTTACCTAAACTATTTTTTGTATTCTTAATGTATCAACAGTTCAGTTTTAAAGTACAATTTTACCGACGCACTGTATGTTTTCCTGGTGTGGACTGTGGCTGTTTTTGCTATTGTTTTACTGCCTTTCTCAAGCTTGGAAATGTATGTATGAATTAAATTGGAACTTATATACTTCATTTATTCACTAATTGACAAACTATTTATATTTTACCAGGTAAGGCCCACTGAGCATATTTAGCAGTTTTTCAGAAGCGACCTGGCCATCGCAAATGATAGCTCAACGAAGTGGCTTATCGTCACGTGGACATTTATAGCAGACAAATATACAGCATGCGTCAGGGTTGGGATGGAACCCACGACCTCCTGCATACCAGGCGAGGTAGTTAACATCTCCCAGCCACCGTGGTGCCCTGTGGTCACGTGAGGCCTTCCACTTCTGAATGGCTTGCGATGCATATTTGAACATTACTGCAAGCGTCTTAGCCTCGTTCATTCGGTATTCGAGGGGAATATTGCCATTTCGTAACTTTGTTTCAAATATCGCGCATTGAACTTTCGATTTTAATTTGCAATGTAATTGAGGGACTGTGCGTTGTTTTGTCGTGGTCTGGTGCTGTTGTTGTGTTGCTGAATTGCCCAAACTTGCATTTGTTGACAAATCGGCAGGAATCTATGTACTTTGTATTTTTAGCAACATGCTTACATTTTCTCCATCTTGCCTCTCATATCGTTTTTGAACATACCTCGCTGACCCGCCCCTACTGAACATATGTGAAAAGAGCTTCATAGCTCATTGGATTCCTCCAGGATAAAAAAAAAACGATTCTAATTAATCAGTGGCACTGCCAACAACCTGCATCCACACACGACCAAGCACCCCTTGTAATGCCATACACATGGTTCAACTTTACTCCTGTCGATTCCAAACATGTTGTACGGCGTGTACACTAAACACAGGGAATGGCTTTAAGAGTTGTATAATCTCCTGTAGACGTAGACGCCACTGGTTCTTCACGTTGTGTAGATGTAGATGCCACCACCACCATCTATTGCGTGGCGGTTGAACTTATGAATCTCGGTACAAACAGGCAACTGGACATATGGACAGGTTTCTTCGTATCTCTGAGACTTTCTAATTTGAATGTTTGTAAGCGAAGGAGTCCCTGTAAATATTTTTGAGGACCACTGGGATCTTCAGTTACCGTGAGTCTTGGAGTCATTGGACCAGAAAGAAGTAAGATAGCAACGACAGTAACATTGAAAAATATGTACACAGGGCAGGGAGGGCCCAGCCGCATGACAAGATTTATTCAGCGGTATCGTCACGGCAACAGAAACAGCGCTCCCGTAAGAATCGCAGAATCCCCCGAATATTCCGCCTCAGGCGGGAGAATCTCCGTCCAGGCCCGCGTGACGCCTTTGGCCCAATCTTGTCGACGGCATCATCATCCTCCTCCTCGTTGTTGTTGCCTGGTTGGAGAGCAGGGCCCCGCCTGGCAAATGGACGCACGCGCCATCGTTAGCACGGTCGGCTACGGTTAGCACGATCGGCTACGTACGCGTTCAATATTATTTCAACGTACACACATGCGCGTATCCATTACGCCACCGTCTGCCCCATAATGCATTCTCGGCTGTGCTTACACTGGTTGCTGTACTGCACCTCATATGTGTCCGGCCGCTCAAATGCGAGGTAGGAGGATGCCACACATCTCTCACTATGGCCAGTAACGGAATGCTACATTCCTATAACAGGAGCCAATGTTGGTGTATAATAGGATGACCGCTGTTGACTTCCCACAAAATGGGATTTATTATTTGACTATAGCTCGGGTTGATAAATAATCTGTTAACCTTCTTCACCTGGATTTTGAACTCGCAAGTGTACAGTGATCGTGGAGTGCTCTAACCGCAGCACCTCCAAGTGGGATGCAGTGCAATTCATATATTTATAATTAAGATATATATTTTTTACTAGGAATGCATTTAGCTGCAGATTGGTGGAGATGAGGTTAGGGATAAGATATTACATTCTGTGGAGCCCTGGGATATTTACATCTTCAAGTGAGATGAACTAAAGAGGTGAATGCCATTACAGAATCCTCATTTCACAACCCCTCATGAAACATATTCCCCGTTCTTACAATACAGAACTTGTCTCATCTGATACAGAACCCAAATCTCATGTGTCCTCAATATTTTTTACTTCCTCTCAATCGTGAATACCACATTGTGGGAATCAACAGTGGTTGTAATATGAATCGACTTGCCCTTGCTATAGGAATGTGTGATTTACTCAAATAACTAATTTCTGATGATCGATGGTGTTTGCTATATGCTAATTTATATCAGGAGACACTTTGTCTGAATGACCTCCCCAATACATATTTTTCTCAAGGTGCATTTCTGCGTGGAGACTCACTCTTGTCTCGTGGCCGACTCCATCTCCTCCTCCGTGATGACGTCATTGGTGCCACCACTTTGATTGGGGAATTTTTCAGACAGGCGTGTTACCGCACATTCACCCACCGACTCCACTCCCCGCTCCGACTCCATTCCCCAATCCGAGTTCGAAGCCCACTCGCTCCCAGAAACTGAGCCTGCAGTATTCTGATTTGACCAAGTGGACTCCGAAGTCTGCTCGCTTGCAGCAGGGACTTGGCAATCTCCCTGGCTGAGACGGGGGACTGCCGAGAGGCTGCAGGCCGCCACCGGCTCCGTGTCCATGGCTGGGCAAGGCGGGAAGTTCGCTTGCGGTGGCACGGCCCTGCTGCCCAACAATAATGGGTGGTTGAGGGCCTCCGTGGGTGTGAGGCGACGTTGGGGATCCCACCTGCCAAGGAGGCAAACGGAGGGAGTCAGGTGCCTGTTGCATTCTAAAATCGCTTCATTGAATCGTGGTCTGGGGTGAAATGCGCAATTCTATCCTCAACACTTTTGTCAGAAACGATATTTATTTTAAAAAGCGACGAGATGAAGAAACGATGCCCCGGTGTGACACAAAACTTTGCAGTCCTAGCCCAAACGACACCTGAGGTCTAAGATCGTTTCCAGTAATGTTGATGGTAGACGCAAAGTGATTTATATGTAATTATTTGTACGAGGTGAAATGTAGACAATAGTAACAAGTCTCTTACTGAAGGCACCCGCGGAGAAAATTGATGAACTTTTGATTGCGGGTTCCCAGAACCGCCTTCAAAGACACGGAGCACGGGACGATCCGTTTCCCGTTGACGACGGGGCGATTCTTTTTGTCTGTTTATCGGAGAGAGAAAAAGAGAGAAACACTGAATTAGTTGTGGCGATCAGTACAATGCGGCGGCGGTCCTTAACCCTCCAATTGCGATGTTTGCAAATATGATTCCATGTTGGTGGTCGACTACAGCCTGTCATCCCTCCAGGGTCGATAAAATTTGTAACCGTTTGTGAGACGTTTGCAGTAGTCGTGTGGAAAGGATGGCTCCTAAGCGTGAAAGTGAAATTCCCACTCTCAACTCTGGGCCACCGGAGGAGACGAGAACCTCCTGATACTTGTTTGAGCAAGGAGACACTTTGATGTTTATTTTAGAATTATATTATTATTTGCATCACTTGGAGAGGATGGTAATTTGTTGTACAAGCATGCTTTTAAGCATAATATATTTCTCAATCAAGGACCCACAGTTTGTGTGGAGGGTTGTTCTCTGTGGTTGTTTTGTACTATGGTAGAACTGCTCTATGCTGATTTAGGATACCGTCGCATCTGCCACACAATTTTTAAAAATTGTGCTAAGTCATGCTGAAATAAAAAAAAATGGCCACTCATCTTCATGAAAAATGTGATGGCCAGAATTCCATGTAATTAATACACACGTCCTCTGTTGGATTGCAAATCCCTATGGGTTTTCCAAATATACTGTGCTACCTAAACATTACCGTTCCTTTTAAAGTATTTTTTTCATAAGACTCCTTACTGTCACACTAATTCAACACGTACTGACGAGTACGTTGCCAAGACCGTTGTGACTTTTAAACCCAAATAAAGCACAGTTCATTTTTACATTACGCGAAGCAGTTTCCATGCCTTTCTATTCAAGCACAGAGCACGAGACGCGCGGCTGCATGGCCACGACTCTCCGGGCAGTGACAGCAGCAGCAGCAGCAACAGCTACGAACTCCAACACCACCACCTCACCACCCCCCCTGTCCACTCACCAAAGGAGATAATGTTGTGGGTCGAGGTGTCAATCATGGCTTTGGGTGGGAGCCCCAACATCTGAAACCAAGATCACAAGAGGGATGAGTTGGATGAGGTCCGTCGCTCGAGTGAACAGAGCGCACGTACGCTGCACTTTGTCTCATTGAAACGTCGATGAACAATGAACTTTGCCTGCTCTTGTACATACTGTTTGCAGATATTTATCTCTATCATCAGGCGAAGCATACATATTTGGTCTTTAATTGATGACGTGGTTACTACGTGCGGCTTCGTTGCTCTCCAACACAGGCTCTGAAAGCCTCGGGGATTAACAACAAACCACAATAATCATAATAATAGTAATCATTCCGAAGGACATCAGCCTGACGCTCTGATTATCTGGTATTACCGATGAACCCGAAATCTCTCTTTCTTTCTTTACTCATGCAAATGGTGCGTGATCACGCAGTGAACACGTCCACTCCTCTCCCGTGTACCGGCAGCTGAGCGACATTTTTTGACCAGTGAAAGGCCCAGAGGATGGACGACAGCCCTGCACGTAACCAGCTTTGTCGCATGAGCCATCGCACAGCGGGTCTGTACGCTGGTGGATCGTCGTGCGCCATCAGTCATAACCAACCCCCTGCTGCTGCTGCTGTTGTTTATCGTGGACTCCATCGTTGCTTCAAATTCGAATTAAACCGTCCCTCCTTTATATGGCGCAGTTGGAACGGTCCCATGGGAAATATGACGCCCGGTTTGGTGGTGCCGTATCGGGCTCGAGGTTTGTTACAATAAAAATTATAGAATTCATCAGTATGCATATGTTATAATAATTAATATTTGTAAGGCGCATTTAATCCGATGATCCCAATGTGCCCCGTGTATGGAAAGCAGGGAAATGAGACGACCAAAACGAGGAAATGAGACGACCAAAACTATGGGGAATTGGCCATTTTACCTAGGTGAGTTTTCATGGCGAGATTTAAATAGCTTTAAAAATTCTGTCTTGTTATCAGAGGCCAACGCGTTCCATCGTTTTGGAGCTGCACTGGCAAAAAGCCCGATCGCCCACAGGAATTGAGACTTGACCTCAGAAAACTGAGTAGGAGATCAGAAGATCTCAAGGACCTCATTGGTGTACATGAGTGGATCAGCTCCTGTAAGTATTGTGGGGCTAACCCACTGACAGCCTTGTAGCTCAACAGCAGGACCTTATAACCAACTGGATATATATGCAGTGGTGTTTTCCTACGCATCAGATACCTGGATGAGATAGCCGATGTGGTCTTCCGAGCTTGTCTTGAAGAGCGGGTTCCCGAGGAGCATCTCGGCCACCACACATCCGAGTGACCACATGTCCGCGCTGCATGTGATCGGGAGCCCAAAGTACATTTCGGGGGCCATGTACCACATCGAGCCAAGACACCAAGCTCCTAGCGGCACACGGACAGACAGGTGACCAAGCAAGGTGGCACTTGCACATTATTCACCTGTACTTGTGAAGTGCAGAATAGATGAGGGTATGCACACGCAGTCACGTATGGCACTCAAAATACGCACAATGACAAAGATCGCCCACGTAAATGCGTGTATCAGCTGGGTAGCACTTAGAAATGTAAATTATTTTCATTACACTGGTGCCAGCTATCATAGAGTGCAGCTGTCGTGTCGCGAGAGTTCTCTGCGGTGAGTAACAACTTCTTTAAAAGCAACGGCGCTGCGACGCCTCTCTGAATAAAATTAACGCCGAGCCGCTTTGCGCGTTTCAAGATTCAGTGATGAACCGGGGACACCTACCACCACCCTGTAACGTGCAGACGTCTCGGAACGGGAAAAGGTTAAGTGAGGAATGAGGACAAAGGTACTTAGGGCTGCCATGCGATCTGTACATTTGCAAATGTAAATCACATGTAAATCACACGTAAATCAGCCATCCGCGACGAAAATTCCAATGGGATTGGCTACTGACTCCAGACTTTCAATTCCAGCAATCGATTATGAAAATTGTTACCGGTTTACTGGTTCTTGTTTGACAACTACCCTCCTCAAAACTGGGAGGTTGAGAGTTGAAATCCTGGCCAAATGATTGACGAAATGTAACGTTTGAAGGGTATCAGTGTCACTACCACACTTTGTTTAAGCGGTGCTAACCAGCATGCCACCACAGCACGAAGACAAAGACCCCCCATATAGCTTAAACAGGCTCGTAGCGCAGCGTGCTAACCGTTAACACCACCGCTCCCCACAAACACTGTGACACGCACACACACATGCTGCTACACACGTACACACACACAGGGCAGCTAGGTCACTCACTTGGGCAGGTCTCGCTGATGCTCAGGCCAAAATCCGTGAGCCTGATATTGCCACTGATGTGGTCTTTGACTAAGATGTTGTCAGTGAAACTCGTGGTGTGTCGGTGAGATTGCGTCTTGTTGAATTGGTTCATGGCGGTTTACTCAAGGATTTCATGTACTCATTTTTGTTGAACACTTAATGCCCTTTGTAAATGTCATCATGCTTAAAGATCTCCCTACCCCATGCCGTGTTAATCAAGGGGGGTTGTATGGCCATACCTCACTATGCTGCTCTGGGGGCTTTTGAAGGCAATGGGATCCAGGACCGGTTCAGATATCGCCCAAACCCTGGTTTAAGCCGTGGCCAGAAATCGAATTCGGGTCATTAACCTCTGAGTGCAGTTTGCGAACCACCGCACCACTGCTACGCCCATCATTTAGCTTTGGCATTCGGAATTGTTGCTTAGGGCAGTGGTCGTTGTTGTTTAACGCAAATTAGAAAATATTAAATGTTCCGCGGAGCGTTGGTTGTTGAGAGCAAACAGAGATCCACGTGAAAAGTTGTATTTCTATTCAAGTTTTGGCTATCTGTGTTTATGAAATAGCAAGTCGTTGCATGAGTGTTGTTGCGGTGTAGAATAAGATATCTCGAAATCCTGTTACTAAGGTTTACAAGAGTGTTCTCATATTCTTAGTTCTTTCGGTAAGAAAGAACTAAGAATATGAATTACTGGAGTCACGAAAGCTTTAAATCAAAATTTAAGAGTGTTCTCATTTTCTACAACTGCACGAACTGAGGCACTAACTCCATACTGACGGACAAAAGACGCAGCGGGCTGCTTAGTTTACTAACCGGCTTCAGATCCGCGTGAATGATGTGCATCGCCTTCAGCTTTGCCAGGGCCCGCAGCATGGAGCCCACGTACGGCTTCAATTCCGTCATGTATAAGCCATAGGTCTCGTCCAGCTTCTGGAGGAGGTCTCCGCTGCGTGACGACACAAAACGTGAACGGTTACAGTTTCTTCCTGCTTGTGACCCATTCCCTGATTGGCCCCTTGAACAGGAGCACACGTGCTTGACTGAGGCGACGCCGCACGGAGTAACCATACAGGGTTGCCGCTCAACTCAAAAGATAGTCAATGAGGCAGGAAGGCATTATAAACAATTATGTCTGACCATGGAGCCGCGTACAAAGACAATAATTCTAGGGTATTCTGAAAGCCTACGGACATTTATTCTACATCCAAATGATTCATGTGTGTGAATACACGGACGCATCGGTGTTTGGGGGAGCGGTGGTGCGGCGTTTAGCGCGTTGCTCTACAATTCCCGCTCACGGCCAAGACCGGTGACGATTATCTGAACCAATCCTGGGCCTCCCCTAGATCGACTCAGCCTCAAATGAGTACCTGGTGCGGTGTGTAAACATCGCCACTGGGGAGACAAAGGCTGTCGGGCGTGGTGCTGCCCACCCACCCCCCCCTCGTGTGCCTTGCCCGTCTTCATAGGCGCTACTTGCTAACAGCACTTGCCCCAACAATCTTCCGAGGCTATACTGGTTAATCTTTGTCTCTGGATCGGTGTTCACCGGACGCCATGACACTCACCTGATGAGCTCCAGGACGACGCAGTTGTGTCCCCGGAAGGTGAAGTTGTCCAGGAGGGTGACGATGTTGTTGTTGTCAGGGTCCCCCTTGCTCTGCAGGATCTTCATGATCTCCAACTCCAGCTGCTGTCTCTTGTTGTTGATTCTGTGGGGTGGGGGGGGAGAACGCACGGAATGAGAGTTGTCACCTCGCTCTGAGCATCGCAACACGCAGGGGCGGAGGCAATGCTCATTCACCCTCCATGAGTGGTCCTAAGCCAAGAGTGTGAATCCCACTGGCTGAGGGAACCATTAAACACACCGTCAACACGCTGTTTGTGTTTAGTTTGTTGCCCTTCCTCTGCACCTCCGATTAGCATGGTCGGTTACATACGGTGCGAAAGAAGTTCAACATTACATACTTACAATGAATGTCAGAATCGGCATATGTATTTATACTGGAGGAATTTGATGAGCTGCAAATAACTTTTTCACAGATATAATTATATAATTTTACTTTTTTTTTTTTTTTTAACCAAAGTCACAAATATGCACACATTTTAGATTTTGGACTAAAATTGGGGGTGGGTGGGGGGGGCAGCTGCATACATTAATATTCATTTGTGATCTCTGTGTGTGGCTAAATGTGATCTATGACACGAGTTACAAGGCGATATAAGTTATTTGGGCAAAGGACAGGCATAGGGAGATTAATTTAGTGTCTGACGAATGCACAGCAATGGGGAAGCTGGCTTAAAATAATGTTAAAGTGGACACCACTACAGATTATCGTTCTGTATGTTTACTGTATAGATGTGTGTTGTCTGCTCGTATTAAAAAAACGAAGTCGTTGACTATCGTTTAAAATATTACATCAATAAAAATATTTATTTTGGGTGAATATTGTTGCTGAGGAGCAGTTATGTTAACGTGTTAAGATGGTGATTTTATCTCAAAGTGATTCCCATCCGATATTTTGAGGGGGTAATTGACGAAAGTAACAGGCCTCATATCATCGTGGGAGAGGAATATTGGCGGGCGTATTGCGTCTCTGTACAAGGATTGTTGTTGTTGTCACGGTAAACTCTCAGTGACAGTGGTGTGCTACGTGGAGCAAAATCCCAACGTGAGGCTGAAGAGGAGGTGGACGAGGTGGTGACACCGCCGAGAGGAGGAGGAGAGCCATCAGGGGTGGCCAGGCCTTGCCGAGAGGATCTCAAGGAGCGCTCCCCCCCACCCATTGACACCACAAGGGAGGAGGAGGAGGGAGCAGACATCGCGGAGTTGCCGCTCATCTCCCGTAGCAGCAGCAGCAGCCAGAGAGCCCCACCACGACTGCCGTGCCACGCGACTGTCACTGCGACTCCGGGAGTCGGGGCTCTCACCACCACCACCACCACCGCCGCCCTTCTGCGTCGACTCACAGCGGAGCTCCACAGCAGCAGCAGCAGCGTGACCCCTGCCGACCCGCGCGGTCTTCTACGCCGTCTTCTTGCGCGGCGGGGACATTGAGTTTGCGGCTCCTTACGGCGTACGGACGTTTCAATAGGGGTTAAAAAACACAATGTCTCTGTGTGGTTTTCTCCCTTGTCATGGGGACTTTGTAGGATGAACGGTGGAGATTGTTAAGGGGTGACCAATAATGTCTGAATTGGTCTGTAATAAGGTAGGGCACTGATAAGGTAATGACGACACGTGTGCACTAGCGATGAGAACATTGACGCACTTTTGTCGAAGCGTTACTGAGGTTCAAGTCTCTGTTCCCGACAGTTTTGTTTGGTGGAAGGGATATTTGGGGCCTCCTGACAAAGACTTTTCTAGCTAAGCTCTACTAGCATGGTAGAGTAACAACAACAGCAGCAGCAGCAGCACTGTCCTCATAATAGAAACACTCCTCCTCCTCCACACGTGCGTGCATTCACTTACTGCCACCTAGACACCGCTGGAACTTGTGCAGAGACATTTCGTGAGGTTCAAATGTCAAAGTTTGTGCTCAGAGAGCCAGCCGGAGCCGTCGAGAGTTTGCGGATTAGCGATGCCTTTGTCGAGGCAAGAAGCAGGCACACTCGGGCACAATTAGAACCTTTAGATAACTGCAATTGTCTGAGGACTTTGAGTGCACGAGTTATGTGAAACAGTTCTCGGTGGCAATTGTTATTTTGTTAGTTTTAAATGTTTGTTTGGCCTCCTCCATACAATTGTCCTACTGGTGGTGTATTTAATGGGCTGTGAGCTGCTGTTGGTCATTGCTGGTCGATGATGATGATGATGTGTGGATGTTCAGAGTTGGGACGTGGCGGTGGTGGGGAGGTGAGGACAGAGAACTTTGGGCATAACCCCCCTGACTCTACTCCACATTATCATCATCACATTCAACCTCCTCATTATCTCGCTGCTGCTGCTCATCATCATCATCATAGACTTCACAAGGCAGCAGTAGTAGGATGTGTGTGGTGGTGGGTGCCTTGTGTTTCGGCTCTTAGCAATGTGATCACAAGTTCCACATCGATACCCACACACGCCTCAATTACATTTTTTGGCGGGAAAGTTTATTTAAAATCTTTATTTAAAGCAGTCCTGGGCACAATGTAGGAGATATGTGTTGCTGGATGTTGCTGTGCTCGTGGATATGAAAGAAAAGCGAGACCACTGTGTGTTGTAAGGACAACATTGTGGTGCTCACTCTGTGAGGAGTTTGTGTGCACCTTCCCAGGCAGGGTCGCCATCCGAGCCCCGTGGTCTCATCGCGGCCTACCTAAGTATTGCTTCCTGCGTGTCTGCCGCATTATTACCGCTGATTTAAGTTGTCGCTGTCCAGCTCATTATATGACCGCTCCATCTTCGTGAACCAGCGTGTTGGGACGCTAATTCACTACTTTGAAGGAACAAACGCGTGTTGTAGGATGTGGCAGTGCATTTGTCTGCGTGGTTGTTGATACTGCGAAGGGGCAGTGGTGGCTGCTGAAGTGCGACTTCTGGAGCTTCTTCCTCCTCCTCCACACATTATTTTAAGTGCACCACAGTACTTACAATAATTATTAGTCCATCTGTGGGTTGTATGAATGTCTCCTAACGCCGTGTTGGTCACAGGAAGTATTTGACTATACTTCACCATTCCTGGTGGGTGAGGGCTGGGGAAAGCCCTCCGATTCTATCCACCACACGGGGAATGTTAACAACACGCACTGCGCTTCTGGTCAAATAATTCGCACGGCATGGCAAGGCCCTCATCCAGCAGTGGATGGCCCAGGGCTGCCCACGCTGCCTGCGTTGTGTTTGTGAGCGAGGGTGTGGGGAGCGGTGGCGCAGCGGTTAGCGCTACGCTGCGCTACGAACCCGGCGACCCGAGTTCGATTCCCGCTCACGGCCACCAACACCGGTGACGATTATCTGAACAGGTCTTGGGCCTCCCCTAGGTCGACTCGGCCTCAAATGAGTACCTGGTTGCGGTGTATAAACATCGCCAATGGGGGAGACAAAGGCGGCCGGGCGTGGTGCTGGCCACCCACCCCCTCGTGTGCCGTGCCGGCCTTCGTAGGTGCTCGCTAACAGCACTTGCCCCTACAGTCTGTTAAGGGTTCACTGGGGATCTTTGTTTTTGTTTGTCAGTCTGTGTGAGTGAGTTACTTTGTGAGTTCATGTGAGTTACTCCGAGTCTGTGAGTGTGTTACCCGGTGAGACTGAGTTGAGTGGGAGTGACTGTGAGTTACTGTGTAAGTCTGTGAGTGTGTGAGTTACTCTGAGTCTGTGTGAGTCTGAGTGAGTCTCCGAGTGTCAGAGTGAGTGACTCTGTGAGTCTCTGAGTGAGTGACTCCGTGCGTCTCTGAATGTGGCTCTGTGAGTCTGTGGCTCTGAGTCTCTGAGTGAGTGACTTTGTGAGTCTCTGAGTGAGTGACTGTGAGTCTCTGAGTGAGTGACTGAGCGTGACTCTGTGAGTCTCTGAGTGCGTGTTACTCTGCGAGTCTGTGTGTGTGTCAGAACTAGTATGTGAGTGTGAGTCTGTGTGTGAGTTACTCTGTGAGTCTGTGTGAGTGAGTCTGTGAGTGAGTCTGTGGGTCTCCTTGAGTGAGTGTGAGTCTGTGTGAGTGACTGTGATTCTCGGAGTGACTCTATCAGTCTCTTGAGTGTGGCTCTGTGAGTCTGAGTGAGTGACTCTGTGAGTCTCTGAGTGTGGCTCTGTGAGTCTGAGTGAGTGACTCTGTGAGTCTCTGAGTGTGGCTCTGTGAGTCTGAGTGAGTGACTGTGAGTCTCTGAGTGTGGCTGTGAGTCTGTGGCTCTGTGAGTCTGAGTGAGTGACTGTGAGTCTCTTGAGTGTGGCTGTGAGTCTCTTGAGTGTGGCTCTGTGATTCTAAGTGAGTGACTGTGAGTCTCTGAGTGTGGCTCTGTGAGTCTAAGTGAGTGACTGTGAGTCTCTGAGTGTGGCTCTGTGAGTCTGAGTGAGTGACTCGTCATCACCATCGTCATCAACATCATCACCACCGTCGTCACCATCTTCATCACCACCTCCATTACCCAGGTGCCATGGGGTCGACACGCTGAGATGGGATGGGTGGCCAGCACCACGCCTGGCCGCCTTTGTCTCCTCCCATTCACCGAACCTGGATACTCATTTTAAGGCAGAATAGACCTGGGATGGGACCGAGATTGGTTCAGATACTCGTCACCGATGTTGGCCGTGAGTGGGAATAGAACTCGGGTCGCCGGATCCCGTCGCACGGTGCGCTAACCACTTCGGCACCGCTCCCCATGTAATCCTCACTTCAAGCACACACCTCATCACCGACACAGCTTCCACATCGTCATATCCACCACTCCTCCCCCAGCCCCATCGCTTACAACACTCTCACCCCTTCCCTCTCCACAATGCCGATGCACCTCACACTCCCCACACCCCCCATGCTCCCACCAGCAGCTTCCACTCCCGATGACGCCTCCTCACAATACCCCTTCACTCCCTCCCATCGGACCGCCGTTCTCAAACTATAACTTTTAAACGAAACTATATTTTGATTTAAAGCTTTCGTGAATGCAGGGATTCATATTCTTGGTTCTTTCGGTAAAGTCACGTAGAAGGGAAACAATAAAATAATAAAAATATAAAACAATACAATTCTCACGACGTTTCGACTGCAACACAAGCAATCATCATCACCTGATGATGATCATCATCACCTGATGATTGCTTGTGTTGCAGTCGAAACGTCGTGAGAATTGTATTGTTTTATATTTTTATTATTTTATTGTTTCCCTTCTATGCGACTTTACCGAAAGAACCAAGAATACAAACTATATTTTTTATTTTACTAGCTTGAGGCCCCACTGAGCTATGGAGCTATTTTTCAGAAGCAACCTGGCTATCACAAATGTTAGCTTCAACGAAGTGGCTTATCCCGTGGAAATTTATAGAGGCCAAATACTCTAAACGCGTGATGTTTATTCTAAATGTGGTGAGAGAGACATGCAACCTCAAAATATACAGCAGGCGACAGGGTCCGGATTGAATCCACGGCCTCCTGCGTACCAGGCGAAGTAGTTAACATATTGCCACTGTGGTGCCCTGTGGTCACGTGAGGCCTACCACTTCTGAATGGCTTGTGATGCATATTTGAACATTACTGCAAGCGTCTTAGCCTCATTCATTAGTCAAGTATTCGAAGGGAATATTGTCATTTGGTAACGCTATTTCAAATGTCGCTCATTAAACGTTCAATTTTAATGCAATGCAATTGAGGAACTTTGTGGAGTCTTGTCGTGGTCTGGAGCTGTGGTTGTTGTGTTGCTACCTTGCCCAAGATTGCATTGGTTGACAAATTGGCAGGAATGTATGTACTTTGTATTTTTAGCAATTTGCTTACATTTTCTCCATCTTGCCTCTCATCGGTTTTGGAAATAGCTCGCTGACCCTCCCCTACTGGACATATGTGAAAAAGATCTTCATAGCTCATCGGATTCCTCCAGGATATAAAATAGATTCTGATTCTGATTAATCAGTGGCGCTGCGAACAACCTATTCCCTCTATTGCTGCGGGAATCTGCATCCACACATGATCAAGCACCCCTGTCTAATGCAATACACATGGTTCCTTTGTCATAGGCATGTAATTCTGCAAATGTGCAGAAATGTCTACCGTATGCGACTTACTCCAGACAAGGTTAGACTATTAAACGTGACCTGTTGTGACACGTCTAATGTGTATTGTGTGGCCGTTAGCACAGAAAGATGCATCTGGTAATGTCCTAATGGACCAAAAATAGTAAAAAGGAGGCTGGGTCTGTGTTGTTCAGAGTGACCACCATATACAGACTCTTGTACGTACAAACGAGTTCGGTTCCATAGGTCTGTTCGTAAGTCGATTTTTTCGTGAGTCCAACTTTACTCCCGTCGATTTCAAACACGTTTTACGACTTGTACACTAAACACGGGGAATGGCTTTAACAGTTGCCTCTGGTTCTTCACGTTCTGCAGATGTAGATGCCACCATCACCACCTATTGTGCGGTGGTTGAACTTGCGACTCTCGGTCCGAACAGGAAACTGGACATACGGACAGGTTTGATCATATCTCTGAAAGTTCGTAAGTCGAATGTTCGTAAGTAGAGGAGTCCCTGTGTAGTGGCATAGAATCGTAATGTAACAGCATAGCGCCTGCTGCTGGCAGGGAAAGGGATCTGAGGCTTACGGCCCTGACGTCAGCAGGCCAGGTTATACACAAGAGGGGGATCTAGGGAAAGGTCGTAGAAGGGGCACTGAATTCATAATGATACAATAATTCAGTAACACTGTACAAGTGTACAGCACGTCAGATCATTACATGGCCTAACCCTGGTTGGAAACACCGTGGGAGTGAAGAAGAAGATTGATTAATAATCATTATTTACATTTGTAAGGTGCATTTTATCCGTATGCCACCAGACTTAACTTGGAGTGTCTAAATTCTCTTTGCCCACCAGAATGAATAGACCTCATCTTTCCCACCCCTGCAGACTTGGCATTAAAGTAGATACATGCTAATGTTTACAAAGTAACGGGCTCTTGACCAATTTCATTTCCACATAAATCAATCATTTGGAAATAGGCCCCACTATACCCCACCGACTACAGCACTCTGATCTTGCCTCCTCGTTTTGCCTCTTCCACCTGCCTCATGCTCGTCAGCACCGCCTTTCGTGCAGCCATGCGGGTGTGAGGTCATCATTACGAGAGGCCGTGCACTTCATCGTTCGCACGCGGCGGAGGAACCACTGAAGTCAAACGTTTACATACGTGCGGTTTAGTGGGGCCATTTCCGAGCGAACTCGGTTTTAAAGTGTTTATCGTTGAATGTGGAAGGGTTTGGGTTAGTTTTCGGGTTACCACCTTTTCCACTATGGAGATCAAACCCAGACCTATGTTTCAGTCGGTCTAGGTCTGTCAACAACCTTGCAGTAGTAAAGTTCAGCACAGTACCGGTACCAGATCTCGGTACAAATTAATTCATGCCACCCAAACACAGATGCCAATTCACAGACTGTCTCGGCTGGACCGGGACAGGAGGTAACCCAAGGGTAGTGGGAGGATAACCGCTTTGTGAGCTATTTGTAAGTAATGCGTTTAGAGTATTTGGCTACTATAAATTTCCACGTGATAAGCCACTTCGTTAAGCTATAATTTGTGGCCAGGTCGCTTCTGAAAAAGAGCTATATAGCTCTCAATGGGCCTTACCTGGTAAAAAAAAAAGTTTACTTTAATGGTATACATACTTGAATTTTACTGCGGATGTTTTAAACATGTCCTGTCTAACTGTCAACTTTGTTTGAATTTCAGTGGGAGAAGATGCTTCTCACACAGACGTTAAAGCAGGTACCAG
The DNA here is from genome assembly GCF_048934315.1 of Petromyzon marinus. NCBI lineage: Eukaryota > Metazoa > Chordata > Hyperoartia > Petromyzontiformes > Petromyzontidae > Petromyzon > Petromyzon marinus. The sequence goes on from NC_133712.1 coordinate 6,851,389, forward strand.
AGTCCACCTGAAGCTACTGCAGTGTGCGCCTCATATAGGATTCCATCCATTACTGTTGGTGCGATGGTTTGGATTTTCAAGTTGAAATCTCCTGGTTCATTTTATTTTTACCCAGGCGACAACTCAATTGTCAAGGGTAGTCCTGTTTGGAAGAGGCATCCATGTCTCTTGAGTTCCACATCTTGGAGAGGATGTGATTAGTCAGCATCGATGCCAGTTTAGTTGGTGTCACGCATCATGCGTGCATTCTTAAATTACTGACGCTGACTGAAGACTGAAGATGCAAGTGTGCCATCTGACAATGATAGTTATGAAGCCATTTTTTGCCATTGCCAATCTTCCTTTGTGCTCTGTCAGATTCTGGGATAACACGGCCTTGGTGAAGTCCCCTGGACTTGTGTAATTTCTGTATCAATTTTTTTTGTTTCATTTTGAAATCTCTGCTCCACTTCCTTCAATTGCATCCATCTGCACCTCCGATTAGCACGGCTGGCAGACGTACGGCGCGAAAGAGGTTCAACGCACATACCTACAAGGAGTGTAAATTCATACGGTGCCAGAAACTCTGCACGAGTTCGTGCCGCGTTCTCCCGATGGTGCCGTCGATGTTTGTCCAGCGACAAGCCATTCGTTGCCACGCGCGAACCTGTCTCACCTCCACAATCACAGGGCCGAGTGTGTGACGTGTCCGGCAAGCCGTGTGATGTGTCTGCGGATGATAATCTTCAGCAGAGGCCTGTGCCTTCTCCCACAGACGCCGCGCAACTGACGCCGCTCCCAGCGCCGCCGACCTCTGCTTCCCCGGCCACGGCCACGGGGAGTTCCTCTCCTCTACTGGACACCCCGTGTGCTGGACCTGCTGCTCCACCACACTTGCCTGCCCACTACACAGGCACAAAGAGGTACGGGCAGAACTAATGCATAAATGCTTTCAACATAAGTTGGAGAGAGCTGAGCCTTTCTAGGAATTCGGCAATGCTTTCCCACATGTGACTGCTCCCGATATATGACTCGAGAGCATGTAGGTTTTGCTTGCAGGCCACACACACACACATGAATGATGTGTTTGGTATTATCTCATGGAAAATAATAAGTTGCACAAGGGCCAGGGTCATGCCCCATTCATTCTGAACGATTAAACCAAACTGACCCACGTTCACACACGAGAGCAGAGAGGTTGGCTGCAGGGTGACGCACACGAAGAACGCGTCACTGTGAAAGAGTTAGAAGGTTCCCCTTCGTACCTTCTTACTCTCCCTCCCACCCCCCTCCTTCCGGTCAGGTGATTTTGAAGTGTCGTCGTCGTCACGCGAGGACGTGGACCGAGACAGCACGTGGAACCAGTGGCTGCGCTCCGAGATCCCGGGGCTCTTCCTGCTGGCCCTGCACACATTTACCGTGAGTCGGTGCAGATGTGGCCTCGCGATTGGGGCTGCCACCTGTCCGCGTTTGACCCCCGGACAGTGTTCGGGTGGCAGCAGGAATTGATTTGTGTCGAGATCTGGTACCCCGGGTATGGCTATGGTTAATTTTATCACCGTGAACTGTACAGTTTTAACAATAGACCTGGGCTCGCTGAGAAATGTGCCTGGGTTTGCTCTGTCGTGGAAATGGTGGCAATTGTACTTGGGGCATCGGCACGTGTATTCGCGCTCCGGCTCCATTTACACCGAGAGTCACGTGCTTGTCTCGTGTGAGGAGTGGTGGTGTGGCTGTTAAGGGGGCATCCATTTAGTATGTATGAATGGAGGGGGGAGGAGGGGTTAACCCAAATGCGTACGCTTGCGTATGGGGGGGTCTACTGACAATATGTAAGCCGACTGCAATTGCATGAATCTGCCCATCGCAGTGACATGGGGAAGTAATTGCTTCCGACAAAGGCGTTCTATGACCTTTTAAATCGTACTCAGGTTTGAGAACGGGGACAGTTTGCATTCATGATCCTGAATCATGACAATTCCTTGACTCTCCGGCAGTGGTGAATCGTTCCAACCATCAGTAGGAATCGTGTATATGTGTGTATGTGTATGCACAGCTGTAGCCATTGGCTTCTGTTAAGGTCATGTACGTTTATTTTTTATTTCGTGGAATATCATTTGCTGTACTCCACGCGGTGAGTGCTTTGTGTAGATAGGAATCATGTTATGTAGAGAATATAAATCTAATTCAGTACCTCTATATGTCTCCCACAGACGAGCGGGGAGACAGCAGCCAGGCGGTGAGCCGGCACTCCCAACAATCGCCCAAGCTCTGCGGTTCTCTTTACATTCCGATATTTGCAGCCACTTACTGAGTGTTTACATGTGGGGGGAAACCAGTACACTCGCAGAAAACGAACGAATGTGAGCAAGGAGGCAACGTTCTATCCCGTGCAGATGGAAAGGATTCCACAGTTGTGTTCCACTGCCTCCTGGCAAGCCAGGGTATGACTCATCCTCGATGCCCACCAGAAGGGAGATTGCACACTTGCAATTTAATTCCCTGAGATTATTTATATCACGGGGTAGGCAGTGACAAAGCCCCTGACTCACTTAACATGAACATGCGGTCCAGTGCATTGTACGTGCGAGGATACTCGCTTTCCACAATGTATGAAAGTGTGTTCAACTTGAATCTTGACTTAAAGCTTTCGTGACTGCAGGAATTCATATTTTTTGGGTCTTTCGGTAAAGTCACGTAGATAGAACAATAAAATAATAAAAATAAAGTGAATACAAAATAATAATTATAAAAATATCACGACGTTTTGATCACAACACAAGCAATCTTCATCATTTTTCTCGTGATGACGATTGCTTGTGTTGCGATCGAAACGTCGTGATATATTTTTCTTTTTTATTCACTTTATTTTTATTATTTTATTGTTCTATCTACGTGACTTTACGGAAAGACCCAAAGAATATGTGTTGAACTTCTTTCGCAGTGTACGTAGCCAACCGTGCTAATCTGTGGTACATTAACACCTTGCCACAAATGCCCTGTTGCTCATGAGCACACCGACTCAAATGAATCAGGCGCAAGGTTTGCGTGATTAATTCTTACAAAGTGGGGTCTATAATGAACAATATGGCTGAAGCTCGAGTTCTATTCATTTAAAACCAAACGTGTTTCTTACCAACCATACCTGGTGTTTGCACACAGATACAGATTATGGGCAATGCGTTCTACACCATTCGGAATGCGCTATTGCAATGTGCAGCCACAGCTGCTGCAAAAATATTTGTCTCGGTTTGATCCACTGAACAATATCCACTGACCACACCGCACGCGCAACAATGATATAACTATGAACACAAATATGAATAAATTAGGATGGTTTATTAAATATATTGCACGTAAGAAAATACAGCAATAGACGTAAAAATACATGGCAGTTTAACACGTACGCTTTCGCGATAAATATCCAGAATACAGGTTTTATGGGTTGGATCGCGTAAATATATAAATGTGTCATTATGAGACCTCCTTTGCCAGTAGCAAGATATAGTAATAGATTTTTACCCTTTTATCTGGCACCAAAACTGACACCTTTATACAAGGAATCATGTTTGCAATAACCACAACACAAGCAATCAAAATGCAAACAAAAAGGGACAACTCTGATAATGATATACACTGTCCTTGAAGTTGATTGGTCCACACCCGAGACGGCTTTTCTTAGAGCCTAGTCTCCACTGGTGTTGATCCAGATGACACCAAAAGGCATACGACTCAAAAACAGCGCACTATCAGAGTATTGAGAGCTCGGGGTAAGCATTTACATTATGAGACCTCCTTTGCCAGTAGCAAGATATAGTAATAGGTTTTTACCCTTTTATCTGGCACCAAACTGACACCTTTATGCAAACATGATCCCTTGTATAAAGGTGTCAGTTTTGGTGCCAGATAAAAGGGTAAAAACCTATTACTATATCTGGCTGCTGGCAAAGGAGGTATCATAATGTAAATGCTTACCCCGAGCTCTCAATACTCTGATAGTGCGCTGTTTTTGAGTTGTATGCCTTTTGGCGTCATCTGGTCCAACACCAGTGGAGACTAGGCTCTAAGAAAAGCCGTCTCGGGTGTGGACCAATCAACTTCAAGGACAGTGTATATCACTATCAGAGTTGTCTCTTTTTGTTTGCATTTTGACTGCTTGTGTTGTGGTTATTGCAAACATGATCCCTTGTATAAAGGTGTCAGTTTTGGTGCCAGATAAAAGGGTAAAAACCTATTACTATATCTTGCTACTGGCAAAGGAGGTCTCATAATGTATATTCTTACCCCGAGCTCTCAATACTCTGATAGTGCGCTGTTTTTGAGTTGTATGCCTTTTGGCGTCATCTGGTCCAACACCAGTGGAGACTAGGCTCTAAGAAAAGCCGTCTCGGGTGTGGACCAATCAACTTCAAGGACAGTGTATATCACTATCAGAGTTGTCTCTTTTTGTTTGCATTTTGACTGCTTGTGTTGTGGTTATTGCAAACATGATCCCTTGTATAAAGGTGTCAGTTTTGGTGCCAGATAAAAGGGTAAAAACCTATTACTATATCTTGCTACTGGCAAAGGAGGTCTCATAATGTATATTCTTACCCCGAGCTCTCAATACTCTGATAGTGCGCTGTTTTTGAGTTCTATGCCTTTTGGCGTCATCTGGTCCAACACCAGTGGAGACTAGGCTCTAAGAAAAGCCGTCTCGGGTGTGGACCAATCAACTTCAAGGACAGTGTATATCATTATCAGAGTTGTCTCTTTTTACTCATTGGTTTTTTCGGTAAAGTCATGTATGTAGAAATACCATAAAATTATATTAAAATAAATAAATCACGACGTTGCGACCGCAACACAAGCGATCTTCATCAGGTGTAAAAAAACAACAAATAGCGAGGGAGCATATAGGGCGACACCAACGCAACACATAGAGAGCGCCAAACTGCACGGAGGTAAATACAACAAGAAGATGAGAGATGAGAATTCAACAAACCTAAGAAAAAATAACGTGATGCAAAACCAGTCAGGCCAACAACACAGTTAGACACTTGCCTGGCGGACCACGAATTGAAATTCGTTGAAATTCGTGGTCCGCCAGGCAAGTGTCTGCTTGTGTTGTGGTTATTGCAAACATGATCCCTTGTATAAAGGTGTCAGTTTTGGTGCCAGATAAAAGGGTAAAAACCTATTACTATATAAATGTGTCGTTAAACCCGCCACCGCCCAACAGCCAACTAGTAAGGGTTGTCACGTAAACAGAACATGCCAATTCATCACTAGTACAGCACACCGGTGTGTGGTGTGTTGGAGAGCCAAGCCACAACATTTACTATCGGAGTACGACGTATCAGTAATTACAACTAGCTTCATCAGGCAACAGCAAGATTTGGGAGAAGTCCACCTGTTTCATTCCTTATATAGAGGCGTAGATGTGATGACAACATTTGTGCGCTCTTTGAGCGCAAAGTAGGGGGGGGATTAATGAATCAACGTACATTATACATGCACATTATGCTAGCCCATTGATCTTGTACTTAGTGTCCATTGTGTGTACTAAAATATCCGTACAAACGGTAATTTGATTATTCTCTTCCATGCAGCACTAAGTCGGTAGCTATCCAAACGATTACAATTATTTTTCTTAATTTAAATTTCGATAGATTCTGTAATTAGTCTTGGCCAGTAGTAACTAGTTTTGCACAGAACTTCAACATTATCAAAATCAATTGAGTGTCTTTGTGGGCACGCGTGTTCTGCTACTGCTGACAGTTGTATTTGTGAGCATTTCATATTTCTGTGGTGTTTTAGTCTCGTGCTGATCATTCGTCCTGTTTGCCCTACATAGCATTTGCCACAAGTGCAATTAATCCGGTACACACCTTCTGTTGATAGCTTCAGTAATAGAACAGCAAAGAAATATCCAATAGTCCTTTTCGTAGGTTTCCATATGCCTTCTGAATTTGCCTGGCTGATCAAAGTTTCGACCGCAGATGCCATTGGTCAGGGGTCTCTTTGTCCGTTCTCATGTGGGACTCTAGGCATGATGGCAGTTGGAATGCTTTCCCACAGACTTGGCAAGACATTTGTTTTCTCACTCTAGTGACTGTGGGAGTGAGGTGGAGTCGAGACGGGCGCTGGTCAGGCGTGGCGTTTCCCAGCAGGCGCCTTCGTTCCATGCGCGGTCGCTGTGATAGCAATAACTTCGTTGCACGCAGGTGCGCCCTTTGCAGAAGGTGGCATTGTCTGCAACTCTGCCTCCTCACCACCAGGACTCGACAAGCTGCTGCTGGAGCTGCTGGTGCCATCCATGGCAAAGGCAATTCTTCCAGCACCATGACTCGCAGCCGAGTAGCTCTGACACACCTTCAACACCGCATTGGCAAAATTGCCGTCATTCACCATGCCACGTGCGCCCCTTGAGTTCTTTCCGTGGGTTACTCCATATGCCTTCTGAGTTTGTAGGGCTGATCAAAGCTTTGATCGCAGATGTTGCAGCTTTGACCACCGGTCTTGTGCATTCTCATGTGGGACTCTAGGCACCATGCCAGTTGGAATGTTTTCCTGCAGACGTCGCAAGAGATTCGTTTTCTCACTCTAGTGACTCTATCAGATTCTAGTGACTCTATCGGATTCAACACAGCATTGGCAAAACTGCCGTTATTCACCAAGCCTGGTGCACCCTTTATCATATAATCCTTTTCGTGGGTCTTCAAATGCCTTTTTAATTTTCCTGGCTGACCAAAGCTTCGTCCACATATGCCGCACCATTGCTCATGGGTCGCCTTGTGCGTTCTTACGTGGGATTCTAGGCACCATGCCAGTTGGAATGTTTTCCCACAGACGTCACAAGAGATACGTTTTTTCACTCTTGTAACTCTACCGGATTGAGGTGGGGTTGAGACGGGTGCTGGTGAAGTGCCATCGATGGTAAAGGCAATTCTCCCAGCACCACCATGACTCGCAGCGGAGTTGCTCTCGCACATCTGATACAAAAGACAAAGGTCACGCGCATGACACCCATGTCACGAGTGTACTCACAAAGGCATACTTAAGGTGACGTAAGATTCATTACAACAGATTCATTATAACAGAACTCCTCAATAGTGCAGATCCTATCATCTACTATTTTACTCCTTATCCACCAAAATAAGTCCTCTTTGGTTCTTTCGGTAAAGTCACGTAGGTAGGAAAAATAAAATAAAAAATAATATATCACGACCATAAATGACGTCACGCGATTTTGGACGATTTTTAACCCCCCCCCCCTCGTCACACGGCGTCACAAAAAGTCAGACCCCCCCCCTCAAGTATGACGTCACAAAGCTCTGCCCCCCCCCCCAAAACCATATTTTCATTTTGAAAATAAAACATGCTTCAAATCGCTTTAAACTATTGTCATTGTATTTAATGTGGCGCTGCACTCTGATGTTGTAGGAGAAAACATTTACTAAAAAGTCTATTTAACTAAATAGAACGTGTCGTCTATATTTATTTAAAGTTGCGCATTTTGACGTGACGTCACATTTGTCAAACCCCCCCCCCCCCCGTCACAAATGTCTGACCCCCCCCTCCCCAGGTGTGTGACGTCATTTATGGACGGCCCCCATCGCCTTAAAACGCGAACTCGCGCTTGCAAACTGAAACCGCGGAACTTTTTTTGTTCCGCAGCGCGATCCTCCGCGAGATGTAATGAGTCGGCCTCGCGCTGTGAGTGAGTGTGAGTGAGACAGCATCGTCCCCCACTCCTCCTGATGTCGAGGGTAAATGGGCGAGGTTTAAGCCTGTGACTCATGCAGCTGCAATGGCTGCTTTGTGTACGCGGTCCAGACCTCCCCAGAGACCCTGGCTGACAGAGGAGGTGTTCAGGATGGTTGAGAAAAAGCGACAGGCTCACTCTAATCGTCTACAGCATCCCACGTCAGAGAATGAGGAGGCTTACCGCAGCCTTCGCTCGGAGGTTCGGAGAGCCGTGAGGCGCTGCAAGGATGGGTGGTGGTCGCGGGTTGCTGAGGAGATGGAGTCTGCCTCAATGGCCCGCGATCACAAATCCCTATTTAACTCCATCAAAAAAGTAACCTACAGCGCCACACCTATTACCATTGTAGGGGTAATCGTCACTCACCACTCTGTGGGCTCGTAGCTTCCCCTTATCGTCAATAGGGGGCGGAAGCGCTATCACGCCAGGGCTAATGTCCATGGCCCAAAAAGGGGCCAACGATAAACCCTAGCAAACGGATCCTGGGACACATTCCCCGGGGCCCCGGGAGGGGGGAACCGGGGGATGATGTCACCTTCCAGAACGTTCTAGAAGGGAAGCGTGGCTAGGGCGGAGCAAGCCACGAACCAAAAGCCGGACCTCTCAGAGGTCTGGCTCAGTCATCTGCAAGCTGAAGAACGAAGACCTGGGCTGAAGATAGGACTCTGGACCCCAAGCTCCGTTGTCCTTCTAAGGGCCAGAGCTCAGTGAGCCCAGTGGTCAGGACCCACGGACCGGGTACGGTCAGGTCAAATAGCCTCTCCTATGGTCCCAGCCGGAGGAAGGGTAACGGGGTACCCAGTGATAGGGCCCTATAATCCGGAGGCCATACCTCCCCAGGGATCGGATAAAGGGACCGATATACCCTTTGTGTTAGGGACTTGTAAGGAAGACAATAAATATCGTGTTGTCTCATCAGAATTTTATTCGTCAATTTATACCCACTACATCATTAGGGGAACGAAGGGTGATCCAATCTCCGACCCCCAGCGACAGGTTTGCAGATTTGCTGAGCATTTCTGTGAGGTCCTGGGGGAGGGGGAATCCCTCAGCCTAGAAAACATCATGGGACAAAGTGGGGATGACCCTGCTGAGGATGCGGTGCCTCAAATATTGGAGGAGGAAGTCACCCTCTGTGAGTGGCTGGCTGAGGTACCATCCGTTGAGGAAGTACTGAGGGCGCTTCAGAGTCTGAGACCAGGAAAGGCACCGAGCAGAGATGATCTCCCAAGCGAAATGCTGAGGGAGGGTGGCGTTTGTGCGTAGACTGCCCTACATGACATCATAACAGCAGTCTGGGCCACTGGACGGGTTCCGCAGGATTGGAAGGATGCCCTGGTGGTCCCCCTCTTTAAGAAGGGGGACCGCACAGACTGTAACAACTACAGGGGCATCTAACTCCTCAGTGTGCCGGGAAAGGTCCTGGCAAGGATTATTCAACATCGCCTTGCTAGGTACGCTAAGGAGAGGCTTGCGGAGCCCCAATGCGGTTTCAGGAAAAGGCGGTCCTGCAAAAATGTCATATTTTCTGTCCGTCTGCTACAGCAGAGGTGGAGGGAATTCCAACTAGACCTACATCTCTGCTTTATTGACCTGGTTAAGGCCTATGATACCATCAGTAGGCCTGGACTCTGGGTTGTTCTTCGTGCTTTCAGAGTCCCTGACCCTCTGCTCACACTCATTAAGGACCTTCATGATGGTGAGCAGACCCGAGTAAAACTACATAGCCGGGAGTCAGAGCCATTCCCTGCGACAGGGATGTCCTCTGGCTCCAACATTATTTAACATCTATTTCGACCACATAGTTCGTGAAGCCGTCAGTAGCTGTACCAGAGGAATTTACGTCTGGTACAGATACAATGGGAGGCTGATCGATGCCCAGGTGCGGTCAAGGGATGTCTCCCTATTGGTCAACCACATTATGTATGCCGACGACCTGGTAATTGCTGCTCATTCAGAGGAGGAGTTGGAGGCGCTGCTGCTGAAACTGGAGTGTGCCACTAAGAGGTGGGGCCTTACCATCAGCCCCACCAAAACGAAGCACCTGCCTGGGTATGTTGTGCCATCGGGCACTCTACCCCCACAACTCCCAATCGGTGATGGGGCAGTTGGGGAGAGAGTGGAGAGTTTTCCATACCTGGGCAGTGTGCTCATGATCGGCTCCGGTTTAACAGCAGAGGTCTCACTCCGAATTAGTCGAGCAGCATTATCTTTTCATCGGTTGTGTAACATTGTGTGGAAGCTACCTGGTCTGTCGCTCCGCATGAAGCTTCGGTTCTTCTCGGCCACAGTCATTCCCTCCCTTCTCTACGCTTGCAAAACGTGGAACCCCCTAATGCAGCATCTTGACCGGTTAGAAACATTTAGGCTGGCCTGCCTACGATCAATCCTGGGTTTAACCAGGCTGGATTGTGTGAGGAACTCACAAATCCTCGAAAGATCTGGACAAAGTCCCATCGGTGAGCTCCTCCAGCAGGCAAGGCTGCGTTGGCTGGGCCATGTAGCCCGCATGCCCAATCACCGCATGCCCAAAGAGCTTTTGTTCGGCCGGATCGAGGGAGCTAAACGGGCGTGGCACGGACTAGAGAAGAGATGGAGTGATGTGGTACAGGAGGATGTGGAGCTGAGTGGACTTGCCAATGACTGGTACCAGCGATGTCAAGATCGGCCTCTGTGGAGGAGGCTCGTGAAGGACGCTACTGGGCAGTTGGAGGCAGTCGCCCTCCAACAACAACGGAGGGCGGAGGATCGACGCTCAGAAAAACGAGCAGAGCGTCGGGTGGCTAAAGCTCAGCAAGTTGGCACAGTAGGGGGCACAGGTGGTGCATCAGCCAGTAATCTCAGTCATCTCAGTCAGTCGACCAGTGGCACCTGGGTCTGCCCCGTGACCTCCTGCCAGCCGGCGATCGACACTTCACGTAGCCTCAAGGTGCACATAGCCTGGCACAAGCATCGTGGTGACGTCACCGCCACTTAGTGGCGAATGGCGGTTGTTGTTTTGAGACAGTAAGAGAGTGTGAGGTCGACTCAGCCTCACGCTACTGGGGGAGACAAAGGCCGCCATGGAGGAGAATCCTAAAATAATAAAAAGCTTTTATTATAATAAAAGCTTTTTATTATTATTATAATAAAAGCTTTGATTATAATATTATGATATTATAATAAAAGCTATACTAAAAGCTTTTTAAATAAAAAATACAAAAAATTTTGAAATAATGAAAGCTTGTATTATTTAAAATGTATTATTTAATTTTTAAATTGGCAGAATCTACACGCCATATTCTTGGTTCTTCAGGTAAAGTCACGTCGATTTGAAAATAAAAATAATTAAATTAAATTTAAAAATATAAATTATAATATTTAAACTAATAAAAGCTTTTATTATTTTAAATTTATTATTTTCAATTTATTATTTTCAATTTATTATTTTAATTTTATTAACAGGTCCCTGCAGGGTGGGCTGGTAGGACAAGTCTCTGCGCTGTCTATTGCTGATTTTACACCCAACAGCACGAGATTTCACTTCGTTAAAGTATTGAAAGGGAACGGACGGACGGACACATTAATCTATTGCAGGCTGGTACACAGTTTACAACTTCGTTCCTACCAGTATTACACTTCATTAAAGTATTGAAAGGGGACGGACGGACGGACACATTAATCTATTGTAGGCTGGTACACTCAGTTTACAACTTTGTTCCTACCAGTATTACACTTCGTTAAAGTATTGAAAGGGGACGGACGGACGGACACATTAATCTATTGTAGGCTGGTACACTCAGTTTACAACTTCGTTCCTACCAGTATTATGACTTTACCGAAGGAAGCAATAATCTGGCGTGTAGATGCTGCCATCTGCTGGCCACCATTGTTGGGTGTAGATTGTGACAAAACTTTCGTGACTTCAGGAATTCATATTCTTGGTTCTTTCGGTAAAGTCACGTCCATAGAAAATAAAAAAATATCAAATCAAATAAAAATGTGAAATTTTAAATAATAAAAGCAAAAAAGCCTACATTCATATTCTTGGTTCTTTCGGTAAAGTCGCGGAGATAAAAAAAATACAATTTTAAAATAATCAATTGAATAAAAGCTTTTAATATTATTTAAGCTTTTGTTATATTCAATTTATTATTTTAATTTTTTAATTGGAAGAATCTACACGCCACGTTGGTGGCCGGCAGGTGGCAACATCTACACGCCGAATTCTTGTTTTTTTCGTTAAAGTCACGTAGATTTTAAAATAAAAAATAATATAATTTAATTAAAAATACAAATAATAAATTTAAAATAATAAAAGCTTTCATAATTTTCATTTTTTTAATTTTTTAAATTATTTTCTATCTACGTGACTTTACCGAAAGAACCAAGAATCTGGCGTGTAGATGCTGCCATCTGATGGCCACCAACGTTGGCAGGTGGCAGCATCTACACGCCAGATTCTTGGTTCTTTGGGTAAAATATAAATAATAAAGAAAAGAAAAAATAATAATTCATGATTATGTATTTTTTAATTTAATTCTATTTTTTTCATTTTCAAATCTACGTTACTTTACCGAAAGAACCAAGAATATGGCGTGTAGATTCTGCCAATTTAAAAAAAAATTAAAATAATAAATTGAAAATAATAAAAGCTTTCATTATTTTCCATTTATCTTTTGTATTTTTTTAATTTTATTATTTTTATTTTCAACCTACATGGCTTTACCGAAAGAACCGAGAATATGAATCTGGATTTTTGATGATTATTTTCAATCTATTTTAATTTTTAAATTGGCAGCATCTACACGCCATATTCTTGGTTCTATCGGTAAAGTCACGTCGATAGAAAAAAAATCTAATCAAATAAAAAGTGTGAAATTGAAAATAATAAAAGCAAAAAACCACATTCATATTCTTGGTTCTTTCGGTAAAGTAACAGAGATACAAAAAATGAAACAAAATTTTGATTTTAAAAGAATAAATTGAAAATAATAAAAGCTTTTATTATTTTCAATTCATTTTTTTGTATTTTAAAATTGGCAGAATCTACACGCTATATCCTTAGTTCTTTGGGTGAAGTCACGTAGATAGAAAATATAAATAATAAAAGAAAAGTAAACATCTAAATAATATTTTTTAAAAATATATTTTATTGTTTCCCTTCTACGTGACTTTACTGAAAGAACCAATAATATGAATCACTGCAGTCACGAAAGCTTTAAATCAAAATATAATAATAACAATTCATGATTTTCATTTAATTCTTTTATTTTTATTTTCAAATCTACGTGAGTTTACCCAAAGAACCAAGAATATGGCGTGTAGATTATGCCAATTGAAAAATTACAAATAAAAGTAATTTTATTATTTCCGATTGTTTTTATTTAATTTATTTCATTATTTTTAAATCTACGTGACTTTACCGAAAGAACCAAGAATATGAATCTGGATTTTTGCTTATTATTTTCAATTTATTATTTTAATTTTTCAATTAGCAGAATCTACACGCCACGTTGGTGGCCGGCAGATGGCAGCATCTACACGCCATATTCTTGGTTCTTTCGGTAAAGTCACGTAGAATGAGAATACAGTAATAAATTGATTAAATAAAATAACACAATAAAATTCTCACGACGTTTCGGCCACAACACAAGCGGCCTTCATCAGGTGAAGGGACGAGACTGTCTGGAGGACAGCGCTGGAGCGAACAAAGCCAAGCTCAGATCGAGACCTTTAAGCTGTGTGAGAAAAAACAAAGCGCCTTGACAAAGGAATTAGCATTGAATTTAGCATTGAAATGGCTGAGTGATTAGCTTGTGACTGGTCACAGAAATGGCTATGTTAAAGTCAAAGCATACACATTCACAGAGGCACTGTGAAAATATTACGCAGCACGAGTTGTAGGATTAGGGCAATTATGGTGACACACGTGACCCCCTCTACACAAGAAACAGCTAAGATTCATATTCTTGGTTCTTTCGGGAAAGTCACGTCGAAGGGAAACAATAAAATAATACAAATATAAAACAATAAAATTCTCACGACCTTTTGACTGCAACACAAGCAATCATCATCAGGTGTGAAAACCACAACAAGAAAATTTGAAAGAACCAAGAATATGAATCTCTGCAGTCACTAAAGCTTTAAATCAAAATTTAACAGCTGAGAGTCAATGCTGGGATGTTGTGCGATTGGTGCAAGCGACCCATCATTGTGTTTTGATGTTGAGCTGTTAAAATTGCACTGTTGTGAGGTGAGGTCAAGGCCGATGACTGCTTCCAGCGGTGTCAAGATCAGCATTTTGAAGAGGCACGTGGAGGATGATACTGGGCACTGGGGTGCAGTCTCCCTCCATGAACAACAGAGGGCAGAGGAGCGACGCTCACAACAATTATTGGCGGAGCGCCGGGCGTATAAAAGACAAAGTTGGAAGAAAGTTTATCTCGGGGAGTTAACCCACAACACCTGGGTCTGTCCCGCGTGTTCACACGATAACGCGTTTTCACTACGTTGATATTTATAAGGGCACGGGGTGACCAATAAAGTATGAATTGGTCTGTAATAAGCTCGGCCCTGATAAGGGGTTGACAGATATGAAATAATCGAGCAGACACGGGCCTGACTTCATCCACAGATGCCTTGTTGAGTCTCTAATTTTTAGGATTCTGCTTGGGACGTCTTGCCAATTCCTCACCAAATAATATGTACGTGTGAGTAACCAGACCTACCTGAGATACCACGCCTCGTAGAGAGCCAAAATAAATATCGTACGTTTATAGATTGCTCGGTAACCTCCGTTCCATGCTGCCATCGACTGGCCAAGAATGTGGCCTGTAGATGCTGCCATCTGCTGGCCACTGATGTAGATGGCAGCATGGAAGGTGGTGAATTGCGGTCGTTGAGATGAGTTTTGATTGGTGAGATGAGTGAGGTTGGTGCTGTGGATGAGATGGGTGCAGTCAGTCTGGTGACTGTGTGGTTGGTGTGGTGAATGTAGTGGGTGGTGTGGTGAATGTAGTGGTTGGTGTGGTGAATGTAGTGGTTGGTTTGGTGAATGTAGTGGGTGGTGTGGTGAACGTAGTGGGTGGTGTGGTGAATGTAGTGGTTGGTGTGGTGAATGTAGTGGTTGGTGTGGTGAATGTAGTGGTTGGTTTGGTGAATGTAGTGGTTGGTGTGGTGAATGTAGTGGGTGGTGTGGTGAATGTAGTGGTTGGTGTGGTGAATGTAGTGGTTGGTGTGGTGAATGTAGTGGTTGGTGTGGTGAATGTAGTGGTTGGTTTGGTGAATGTAGTGGTTGGTGTGGTGAATGTAGTGGGTGAGATGAGTGTAGTAGGTGTGATGAGTGCCATTTGTGCGGTTAGTGGAGTTGGTGTTTGGTGAGTGAGGTGAGTGTGGTGTGATTGGTGAGGTGTAATTGGTGAGGTTAGGTTGGTGAGGTGTAATTGGGGTGGTGAGGTGGGTGAGGTGTAATTGGTGAGGTAAAGTTGGTGAGTGTATCAGTGAGCACCTGGAGGATTCTCCTCCACGGTCGCCTTTGTCTCCCCCAGTAGCGATGTTCACTCCACACCGCACCAGGAACTCATCTGAGGCTGTCGACCTCACACTCTCTCACTGTCTCACAACAACAACAACAACCGCCATTCGCCACTAAGTGGCGGTGACGTCACCACGACGCTTGTGCCAGGCCATGTGCACCTTGAGGCCACGTGAAGTGTCGAACGCCCGCTGGCAGGAGGTCACGGGGCAGATCCAGGTGGTGCCACGGGTCGACTGACTGAGATGACTGAGATGACTGGCTGATGCACCACCTGTGCCCCCTGCTCACACTCACGCACGCGCACTCACTCACAAGCGCGAGTTCGCGTTTTCAGGCGATATAAAATAATTTATATTTCATGCCAGTTGGTTCTGAAGGGCGGCTGTTTGTAATTTGGGCGTTCGTAAGTCGAGGACTGTCTGTAAATAAAGATTACGATTGTGGGGCTTTCACCGTGGGATGAGCTTGGCCCGATCCGCAGGGGCGTGGCTTGCACGACAGTGGGCGGGGCATAGCCGCGACGGGCGTGGCTTATCCAGGAAGTGGAGACCGCGATCGCCGGACTGCAAGCCAGACAGAAGCGCGCTCCTTTTAAAGTTAACAACAACATTGTTAAATGTAAGTAGCGCCTCTCTACTTTATTATTGTTTTATTTGTTTAATACATTACTTGTGGTGCCGTGAGTCGAGTGAAATCAGTCAATAACCTTGCTAGACATGGTTAATCTTTTAATAAGGGGCGCCGCGGTGTCGAGATGTTAACTACCTCGCTAGGCCTACAGCAGCGTGGAGGTTCCATCGAGACCCTGACGCCTGCTCTATATTTGTTTATTTTTTTCCCCTGTGGTCGCGTAGATTCTTCTCCTGGTCCTTCGGTTTTCCCCTCCACATTTAGAAACGTGAGTTTAGAGTACTTGACTGCTATAAATGTCGACATGATAAGCCACTTTCGTTGAGCTATCATTTGTGTCCAGGTCGCTTCTGATAAGAGTTATATAGCTCAGTGGGCCTTACCTGGTTAAATAAAAATAGTTTATAGTTTAGTTTATAGTTCATAAGAACTCGTGACAAGGGTCAGTGTCTACTTCAAATATTGTTCAGGCTCTGGAGACCTCCAAAGTTATTCGTGATGTTATACATTTGGTTCGTTTTGAGCATAATCGCGACCTTATATAATTATGACGTGATGCACACGCTGAATATACGCACACAAACATCGTGTACACGTGTGTCGTGCCCTCTATTGTCCACATAGACGGCTTGTGCTGACGAGAGAACGGTCTTAATGTACAATGTCGTGACATGTATCAGCCCTTTGTCGATCCAGCGTTTTGATAGAGGCCTCCCCCACACCATGTCGTTCGTGGGAGTTGTTTAACCATACTTCACCATGCCGGTCAATGCGGGTTTGGTGAAGTGAGGAGGCCCAGAAACTTGTATATGCAGATACGAGTTTGCCTGTGCTTGCATCTGCAGAATTACATTCTCACACATCTTCAAGTATAGTTTAATACTTCTAAAATGCATTAATTATTGAGGATTCCATAAAGTACTGTGGTAAAAAGAAAATAACTTGATTTGAATACTTTGTTGAACAGGGAATGCTTTGAGTTTGTGGGTTGAATCCATTAGTGCGGAGTTGTGTTATTTCCCCATTTGCAAGGTGGGGTCTCTCTGGGTTCCACTCACACAAACATCTCAATGCAATGGGACCTTTCTGAAAATGCAGTACTTAGACTCAATGAAGCTTTCCTGGGTAACTATTTAACATTGTAATAATTAGCATGAGAGATAATGACGTTCACGTATAAGTGCCATTAATAGTACTATACTGTACTTTTATTGAAGACTATTTTACGTAGTTGTTTGTAAAAAAAGTGTCCATTCTCAAAACTTTTTAACTGGCCCTCGTACATGAATGATATTACAATCTTTATGGAGATTGCAAGTCAGAGTGTTATGAATAGTGGAGTGAACGTGTGGTGCAATCATTATATTGTTGGTGTGTATATACAGAAAGGCCTATTTGGTGGGTAACATTAGGAAAATGGAGGTAGTTGGTCATTGTTGTTTAGAAACAAAATATTATTTGGGTAGATAAGAGGAGTAAAATCGTACATGATAGGAACTGCAATATTGTGGAGTTCTGGTATAATGAGTTGTAGTATATATGAATCTTATGTCACCTTAAGTATGCCTTTGTGAGTACACTCGTGACACGGGTGTCATGCGCGTGACCTTTGTCTTTGTTTCAGATGTGCGAGAGCAACTCCGCTGTGAGTCATGGTGGTGCTGGGAGAATTGCCTTTACCATCGATGGCACTTCATCAGCACCCGTCTCAACCCCACCTCAATCCGGTAGAGTTACAAGACCGAAAAAACTTATCTCTTGTGACGTCTGTGGGAAAAAAATCCAACTGGCATGGTGCCTAGAAGCCCACGTAACAACGCACAAAGAGACCCATGACCAATGGTGCCGCATATGTGGACAAAGGTTTGAACAGCTAGGAAAATTTAAAAGGCATGTGAAGACCCACGAGAAGGATTACGTGATAAAGGGTGCACTAGGCTTGGTGAATAACGGCAGTTTTGCCAATGCGGTGTTGAATCCACCATCGTCCTATGAGATGTGCTCAGTCTGCGGAGTTTTATGTCCTATTGAAATCCTGAAAACTCATGAAAGTCTTCACGCACAGTTCTTGTACAGACCGAAGCCTGAACATGATTACGCTTCGACAAAAGATAGCGGCGTTAAGATAAATGACATGAAATCCAATTTTCCTGAATGCTTTGGCCTAGTTCCACATCAACAAACTGCTTCACCAGTCAGTGAGAATAAACCATACGCTGCTCTCGATCCTATTACGAGCATGAAAGTGTTGATGGCCTTGCAGCAGAAGAAGAAGGAAAAGCGACGTAGACCTAAGTCCATTAAAAGAAAGAAGACCACCACCAGCGTCACCAATTGCAGCAGTAGCAACAGCCAGAATTCGGACATCAAGAGGATGGACTGCACGGAAGCAGGAGGCTGCATGGAGCGGAACATCCCCAAGGTGGATGAACCCAACCTGGCACCTTTCGGTACGTCCGAGTAATGCACACACTACATTTCATTTGGATGTAATTCATAATTTCACAAATTAGTTAATGTACGCATATGTTGACCATATCTGTATGCCTGCGCTGAGGAGTCTAGAGATCTGATGTGGTGCTGCTCGGATGTTGGGTTAAACCATGAAACTCTGGGTTTCAGTCACCGAGCCATGATTAAACTGGCTTCTCATTGATGGTCTTATCCAGTTACCAAACACTTCTTCCAGCAAACACTTCTGATGTCGCGTGATGTGTAGGAAATTGCAATAACCTCCTAGTGGATAAAAAACGGTCACGAAGGGATGTCATGAGCAGTGCAATGATATCTCCTTCCACGAGCTGTTCCCTTACATGAGGTGGTTCACTGCTGTGTGAGAGTTGCACAGGGATACTTCATCTCATGACATGGAGCCAATAGCACCATTGGAAGGAAACTGAGAAAAATACATTGCTTGACAAATTCCAAAAATTATCTATTTCTTAACCGGGGTAAATTTTACTTAAACAAGTGGGTAAATTTAGGGAACATTTTTGAATGTATAGACCGAGTCATTTCCACGATGGGAATTTCCTCTTCATTGTACTCACACCTAACTTCCATGTGTATTTACTCGTTCTATTGCAGGTAATTATTGTGTAATTAATGAGCTGTAATAGAATAATCTGGCTCAACCACCTCAATGTTAATTATAGTTGTTGCTCTGCATCAACATCAACCACACGAAGAAGTGCAAAATGTTGGGGCTTCAAAATAAGCCCCAAAAATGTATTATGATATTTTTCAGGAAATCAGTATCTTGCTTTTCTACTATTTGTACGTATGTTGAACTTCTTTCGTACCATACGTAGCCAACCGTGCTAATCGGAGGTATTTGTTGCTGGCCATTTGGCATTTTGGGCCTGTGCTCAGCAACCGTGATTGATAAAACGTCCCATATACATAGTAATGCTATGGCATCCACTGCATGGTGATAAATAAATTATGTATTAGCGCGTGCGTGTGCTCAACGGTGGATGTCTTGTGTTCCAGAGGAAAAGCCCTTCCCGTGCAGTGACTGCTCGTACGGAGCGATGCAGAAGTCGAAGCTCAAGAGACACGTCCTGAGCGTTCACCACGTGCCCTTCGATAGCGCGCTGGACTCCGACTGCCCCAAGAAGAGAAGGCGTCTGGCTGGGTGCCGAGACCACGGCTCAACTCTGGATTTGGAGCGCGCACGATGCTCACGGAGAACTCCCTGATGATTTATTTCATCCTGAGGCTGAGGTACCACGTGTGGGGCGATGAACTCAAGGTTTTGTGCAGCGGACATTTCCATGATGAAATTTCGTCACGTTCACTGCTGCGAGGTTACATCTATTGCCGTATATTTGTAGTCAATTGCTGTATTTTATGGTATACAATATATTTAATAAATTGTCCTAATTTCATAACCCATCAGGTGCAGAAATCAGAGGCGGGGAGGGGGATTATTGAAATTATATAATTGATTAGTAATCATTTAATTAGTATGTTTCCTCTATAAGTAATGATAAATGTGAGATGTCTTCTTCTTCCACGCGTTTGTTCCACTCACGTGGGGTCCGCCGTCCTTGCCACCTTCTCCACACCGCCCCGTCCCGCGCCATCTCTCCCTCCGCTCCTCGGGCCACCACGTTCGACCGCATCACCACATCGCCCCACGTCTTCTTCTTCTGCCTTCATCTCCTCATCTTACAATTACAATTACTTAATAATACGCTTCCAGGCCGCACTAAGCCTGTAGCTGTCAGAGAGGTTAAAATAATACAAATTTTCTCAGTTTCAATGGATTCTCGAATTAGTCTTGACCAGTAATAATGAGTTTTACACAACACTTCATCGTTATCAAAATACATTAAGTGTTCTTGTTGGCAAGCATGTACTGCAACTTCCGACAGTTATGTTTGAGAGTGTTTAATATTTATTTGGTGTTCCTTTAGTCTTACGCTAATGTTACGTCCCATCTGTCCAATGTAACATCTGCCACATAAGCCATTAATCCGATACACACCATCCGTTGACAACTTAGGCAATTCATCTTAAGTACAAGATACTATTTTTTGAATTTTGTGTACCGTGCCAAATCTTACTTAGATGTTTAGATTTTTGCTTTTCCAAAACTCGAGCTAATTTCTCAATTACTCCCACGATATATGGTATTTTAATTGTTTAATAACCTGATTCAGCAGTATTGCTGTTCGATCTTGGTTTAGCATTCATTGCTGTTAATTATTTGAGCATTTTCTTTGGTTCTTTCGGTAAAGTCACGTAGAATGAGAATAAAATAATAAATTGATAAAATATCAATTTATTATTTGATAAAATATCAATTTCTTATTTTATTCTCATTCTACGTGACTTTACCGAAAGAACCAAAGAAGATGAATCATTGCAGTCACGAAAGCTTTAAATCGATATTTGAGCATTATTGTAGACATTCAATCGTAGCGTTTCTTTGACATGTTCAATCTCTCTCCCCAGACATTCACCATCTGACACTCTTTTAGCCAGATGTATGAGCATCTTGATGAGAGAGGTTTTCTGTACGGGGTGATGATGCGAATCTGCATTCAGATAGGCATCAGTATGCGTTCCCTTTTGGTAAACGCTGTGTGTGTTATTTTACCATTTAGGCCTCGTCCGATAAATCACCTCTCCCAAGGAAATAAGTATTTAGAGGCCACACGGGACCGGGGGGGGGGGGGGAGTTTATCGTTGTGTCTGTTGCTGAGAGCAGATAGCGCGCAATGGAGAGCTTGCTCAGAGCGGAGCTGGGCACGTACTCGGCGAGGACGCTGGGCGCTTCGGCCAGTGGAGGCTGCATCAGCACCGGGCAGAGCTACGAGACGGGGCGCGGACACGTGCTCACCAAGATCAACGCCAAGAGCGGGGCACCCTCCTCTACGCCTCCTCTACGCCTCCTCACCACCTCACCTCCTCTACCCTTCTCCTCGCCTCCTCTACGCCTCCTCACTACGCCACCTCACCACGCCACCTCACCTCCTCACCACGCCACCTCACCTCCTCACGCCACCTCACCTCCTCACCACGCCACCTCACCTCCTCACCACGCCACCTCAACACCTCACCACCTCACCTCCTCTACCCTCCTCTTCGCCTCCTCTACACCACCCTGCATTCTTGCCTCAACCTTCATTCATTCAGTCCTGTCATTAATGTATCACTTTTTTTTTAGCTGCGACTACTAGCTAATTTGTCAGTTACTCCCACGATATATGGTATTTTAATTATTTAATAACCTGCTTCAGCAGTATTACTATTTGATCTTGGTTTAGCATTCACTGCTCTGTTATTTTGAGCATTATTGTAGACATTCAATCGTAGCGTTTCTTTGACATGTTTAATCTCTCTCCTCAGACTTTGACCATCTGACACTGTTTTAGCCAGATGTATGAGCATCTTGTTGAGAAAGGATTTCTGTTCGGGGTGATGATGCCAATCTGCATTCAGATAGGCATCAGTATGTGTTCCCTTTTGGTAAATGCTGTGTGTGTTACTTTACCATTTAGGCCTCGTCCGAGCAAAATATCCAGGAAAGGGAGTGTGTTATTCACCTCCATTTCCATGGTGAACTGGATGGCCGGTTTTTGTGAATTGAGATGATTTAGACTTTCATTCATTAAGTGTATCCTTCCCATGTCGCCAGACAACCAAAGTGTCATCTACATATCTACACCAAAAAGTGGGTTTTAATGTACTTGAAGCAAGTGCTCTTGCAACCCGGGGGTTGAGGACCCCTGTGTTAGAGGCCACACGGGACGGGGGGGGTGGGGAAGTTTAACGTTGTGTTTGTTGCTGCGAGCAGACAGCGTGCAATGGAGAGCTTGCTCAGAGCGGAGCTGTGCACGGACTCGGCGAGGCCGCTGGGCGCTGCGGCCGGTGGAGGCTGCATCAGCACCGGGCAGAGCTACGAGACGGGGCGCGGACACGTGTTCACCAAGATCAACGCCAAGAGCGGGGCACCCTCCTCTACGCCTCCTCACCACCTCACCTCCTCTACCCTCCTCTTCGCCTCCTCTACACCACCTTGCATCCTGGCCTCAACCTTCATTCAGTCAGCCCTGTATCACTTTTTTTCGCTGCGACTACTAGCACCACCGTGGTGAATGTTGCAGTGAACTTCCCCTCGTTGATTCCCCCCTCCACCCACGTTAAGGGACTCGGTCTACCAGACACTTTGACCGCTTCGTCTCATCCACTCCGCGTTCAACCACCGCGCCTCACTGCAGTTCACAACAACGCACTCAACTAAACAACTCGGTCACCCACTCATCCAGTCACTAACCCAATCACCCTATCACACATTCATCCAGTCACTAACTCATCCAGTCACTAACTCAATCACCCTATCACACACTCATCTCGTCACTAATTCAATCACCCTATCACCCACTCATCCAGTTAACCACTCATCCAGTCACCCACTCATTCAGTCACCCACTCATTCAGTCACCCACTCATCCAGTCACCCACTCATTCAGTCACCCACTCAATCACCCTATCACCCACTCATCAAATCAGCCACGCATCCAGTCACCCACTCATCCAGTCATCCACGCACTCACCCACCCACTCACCACCATGCAGGTCACCTCACTCTTCTTTTCAGATTTATCAGTTTGCACTGCTCGACTCTGGAATCCACTCCCGGTCTTCCTGTTTTCCCAAACTCTTGCAACAATAAACTTGATCAATTTAAGGAACGCGTTTCTTTGATCTTAATTATCTAATTACTCATTGGACAGTTATGTATTATTATTTTTTATTGTTACTGGCCGTTTGGCGTTTTGTATTGTGTGGGGTTTGCATCGCTGTCAACCCCTCATCAGTGCCTACCTTATTACAGAACAATTCAGACCTTGTTGGTCACCCCGTGCCCCTTATAAGTCCCATGACAAGGGAGAAACACACAAATAAACTTAACAAAAATGTTGCCCGTATTGAAACGGCCGTCTGCCGTATGGACCTGACAACTCACTTTCCCCCAACAGAATACGGGTAAACCGTGTGGGTTGGCGGCTATGGGTTTTGTTGTGTTTGCGAGTCCAAGTTATAGGACTGCACCCTGGGTTGTGCGTGGTTCTCATTGGTGGGAGATTCCCTTCGCTGTGTTGCACGCCAGTGGCTGGGGGCTGCCTGGGGCTAGTGACGTGTAAGCCGGTCCCAATGTGCACCGGCAAACATTTACCGCCAGGTGGCCCCAGTGTTTATTGCCCGTCTCCACGTGGATACCTGAAACCCACGTCAATCCACTGCTGGATGAGTCCCGCAATGAAGATACAATCAGTACATCCACTTTGCTTTTGGACACCACCTGTTCCATTGGCGGCCGAATGCGAATCTAAATGTGCATACGTTAGAGACTGGTTAATGCGCATAGAAATCAAACCAATTGACCTACGACATTTGCCCCATCAACTTTTGTAGAATTTTAGATGTGCATTACAGCTACTTTAGCCGGATGGTTGTGGTGGCTTTGTATGCCTGTAATCCACGACTACGTGGAGGTGAGGGTTGGTGGATCACAAAAATGTTGCGACAACTCCCACCCCTTGGTCGTCAAGGAGGTAGAGAAGGCGGTGTCGAATAATGTGGACTCCGCCTGTTCCATCTGTAGATTTGTGATAGAGCGTTGGCCCCCCATTTGCTTGGATTTCTCCAGGTGCTCCGATTTCCTCCCACATGTAAACACTCATTAATCTTGATTTGAAGCTTTCGTGACTGCAGGAATCCTTACTCTTTGGTTCTTTCGGTAAAGTCACGTAGGTAGAAAAAATAATAATGGATCACGACGTTTCGATCGCCACACAAGCAATCTCACTGAGTCTCAAGACTCTTGTTCAGGAGGGGCCTGACAACTTTTCGCAGGAGTAATTTGGATGTTTGGCTAGTACCAGTTACATTGTATGTTGTTGTTGTTTTGCTGTGGGAGTAAACCCATACAGAGAAAGGGACCAGAATGAGGAAAGCGAAGCCAGGCAGTCCTTCAGAAGATGTCATGCACGGGCGTGACCACTGCACCACCCTGCCGCCCAAACAAATGTAATTTAAATAATGTACAATACTGGCAAATAAACCCTATTAGTATCAACTGAATTTGTGGACAATGTGGCACGTGTATAGCTGCATCGGTGTTTCTAAAAGTCGTGTTCAAATTGCTTATTAAAAATATTATAAAGAACAGGTTTCTCACCTCTGGTTTCATTTGACTTACCGGTTGTCCTCATTATGTGTGTCACAGGTAATATGGCAAGGAAAATATTATGCAGCACGAGTTGTAGGATTAGGGCAATTATGGTGACACACGTGACCCCCTCTACACAAGTAACAGCTGAGAGTCAATGCTGGGATGTTGTGCGATTGGTGCAAGCGACACATCATTGTGTTTTGATGTTGAGCTGTTAAAATTGCACTGTTGTGAGGTGAGGTCAAGGCCGATAACTGCTTCCAGCGGTGTCAAGATCAGCATTTTGAAGAGGCTCGCGGAGGATGATACTGGGCACTGGGGTGCAGTCTCCCTCCATGAACAACAGAGGGCAGAGGAGCGACGCTCACAACAATAATTGGCGGAGCGCCGGGCGTATAAAAGACAAAGTTGGAAGAAAGTTTATCTCGGGGAGGTAACCCACAACACCTGGGTCTGTCCCGCGTGTTCACACGATAACGCGTTTTCACTACGTTGAGATTTATAAGGGCACGGGGTGACCAATAAAGTATAAATTGGTCTGTGATAAGCTCGGCCCTGATAAGGGGTTGACAGATATGAAATAATCAAGCAGACAGACACGGGCCTGACTTCATCCACAGATGCCTTGTTGAGTCTCTAATTTTTAGGATTCTGCTTGGGATGTCTTGCCAATTCCTCAGCAAATAATGTGTACGTGTGAGTAACCAGACCTACCTGAGATCTCACGCCTCGTAGAGAGCCAAAATAAATATCGTACGTTTATAGATTGCTCGGTAACCTCCGTTCCATGCTGCCATCGACTGGCCAAGAATGTGGCCTGTAGATGCTGCCATCTGCTGGCCACTGATGTAGATGGCAGCATGTAATGTGGTGAATTGCGGTCGTTGAGATGAGTTTTGATTGGTGAGATGAGTGAGGTTGGTGCAGTGGATGAGATGGGTGCAGTCAGTATGGTGACTGTGTGGTTGGTGTGGTGAATGTAGTGGGTGGTGTGGTGAATGTAGTGGTTGGTGTGGTGAATGTAGTGGTTGGTGTAGTGAATGTAGTGGGTTGTGTGGTGAATGTAGTGGTTGGTGTGGTGAATGTAGTGGTTGGTGTGGTGAATGTAGTGGTTGGTGTGGTGAATATAGTGGTTGGTGTGGTGAATGTAGTGGTTGGTGTGGTGAATGTAGTGGTTGGTGTGGTGAATGTAGTGGGTGAGATGAGTGTAGTAGGTGTGATGAGTGCCATTTGTGCGGTGAGTGGAGTTGGTGTTTGGTGAGTGAGGTGAGTGTGGTGTGATTGGTGAGGTGTAATTGGGGTGGTGAGGTGGGTGAGGTGTCATTGGTGAGGTAAAGTTGGTGAGTGTATCAGTGAGCACCTGGAGGATTCTCCTCCACGGTCGCCTTTGTCTCCCCCAGTAGCGGTGTTCACTCCACTCCTCACCAGGAAGTCATCTGAGGCTGAGTCGACCTCACACTCTCTCACTGTCTCACAACAACAACAACAACCGCCATTCGCCACTAAGTGGCGGTGACGTCACCACGACGCTTGTGCCAGGCCATGTGCACCTTGAGGCCACGTGAAGTGTCGAACGCCCGCTGGCAGGAGGTCACGGGGCAGATCCAGGTGGTGCCACGGGTCGACTGACTGAGATGACTGAGATGACTGGCTGATGCACCACCTGTGCCCCCTGCTCACACTCACGCACGCGCACTCACTCACAAGCGCGAGTTCGCGTTTTCAGGCGATATAAAATAATTTATATTTCATGCCAGTTGGTTCTGAAGGGCGGCTGTTTGTAATTTGGGCGTTCGTAAGTCGAGGACTGTCTGTAAATAAAGATTCCGATTGTGGGGCTTTCACCGTGGGATGAGCTTGGCCCGATCCGCAGGGGCGTGGCTTGCACGACAGTGGGCGGGGCATAGCCGCGACGGGCGTGGCTTATCCAGGAAGTGGAGACCGCGATCGCCGGACTGCAAGCCAGACAGAAGCGCGCTCCTTTTAAAGTTAACAACAACATTGTTAAATGTAAGTAGCGCCTCTCTACTTTATTATTGTTTTATTTGTTTAATACATTACTTGTGGTGCCGTGAGTCGAGTGAAATCAGTCAATAACCTTGCTAGACATGGTTAATCTTTTAATAAGGGGCGCCGCGGTGTCGAGATGTTAACTACCTCGCTAGGCCTACAGCAGCGTGGAGGTTCCATCGAGACCCTGACGCCTGCTCTGTATTTGTTTATTTTTTTCCCCTGTGGTCGCGTAGATTCTTCTCCTGGTCCTTCGGTTTTCCCCTCCACATTTAGAAACGTGAGTTTAGAGTACTTGACTGCTATAAATGTCGACATGATAAGCCACTTTCGTTGAGCTATCATTTGTGTCCAGGTCGCTTCTGATAAGAGTTATATAGCTCAGTGGGCCTTACCTGGTTAAATAAAAATAGTTTATAGTTTAGTTTATAGTTCATAAGAACTCGTGACAAGGGTCAGTGTCTACTTCAAATATTGTTCAGGCTCTGGAGACCTCCAAAGTTATTCGTGATGTTATACATTTGGTTCGTTTTGAGCATAATCGCGACCTTATATAATTATGACGTGATGCACACGCTGAATATACGCACACAAACATCGTGTACACGTGTGTCGTGCCCTCTATTGTCCACATAGACGGCTTGTGCTGACGAGAGAACGGTCTTAATGTACAATGTCGTGACATGTATCAGCCCTTTGTCGATCCAGCGTTTTGATAGAGGCCTCCCCCACACCATGTCGTTCGTGGGAGTTGTTTAACCATACTTCACCATGCCGGTCAATGCGGGTTTGGTGAAGTGAGGAGGCCCAGAAACTTGTATATGCAGATACGAGTTTGCCTGTGCTTGCATCTGCAGAATTACATTCTCACACATCTTCAAGTATAGTTTAATACTTCTAAAATGCATTAATTATTGAGGATTCCATAAAGTACTGTGGTAAAAAGAAAATAACTTGATTTGAATACTTTGTTGAACAGGGAATGCTTTGAGTTTGTGGGTTGAATCCATTAGTGCGGAGTTGTGTTATTTCCCCATTTGCAAGGTGGGGTCTCTCTGGGTTCCACTCACACAAACATCTCAATGCAATGGGACCTTTCTGAAAATGCAGTACTTAGACTCAATGAAGCTTTCCTGGGTAACTATTTAACATTGTAATAATTAGCATGAGAGATAATGACGTTCACGTATAAGTGCCATTAATAGTACTATACTGTATTTTTATTGAAGACTATTTTACGTAGTTGTTTGTAAAAAAAGTGTCCATTCTCAAAACTTTTTAACTGGCCCTCGTACATAAATGATATTACAATCTTTATGGAGATTGCAAGTCAGAGTGTTGTGAATAGTGGAGTGAACGTGTGGTGCAATCATTATATTGTTGGTGTGTATATACAGAAAGGCCTATTTGGTGGGTAACATTAGGAAAATGGAGGTAGTTGGTCATTGTTGTTTAGAAACAAAATATTATTTGGGTGGATAAGAGGAGTAAAATCGTACATGATAGGAACTGCAATATTGTGGAGTTCTGGTATAATGAGTTGTAGTATATATGAATCTTATGTCACCTTAAGTATGCCTTTGTGAGTACACTCGTGACACGGGTGTCATGCGCGTGACCTTTGTCTTTGTTTCAGATGTGCGAGAGCAACTCCGCTGTGAGTCATGGTGGTGCTGGGAGAATTGCCTTTACCATCGATGGCACTTCATCAGCACCCGTCTCAACCCCACCTCAATCCGGTAGAGTTACAAGACCGAAAAAACTTATCTCTTGTGACGTCTGTGGGAAAAAATTCCAACTGGCATGGTGCCTAGAAGCCCACGTAACAACGCACAAAGAGACCCATGACCAATGGTGCCGCATATGTGGACAAAGGTTTGAACAGCTAGGAAAATTTAAAAGGCATGTGAAGACCCACGAGAAGGATTACGTGATAAAGGGTGCACTAGGCTTGGTGAATAACGGCAGTTTTGCCAATGCGGTGTTGAATCCACCATCGCCCTATGAGATGTGCTCAGTCTGCGGAGTTTTATGTCCTATTGAAATCCTGAAAACTCATGAAAGTCTTCACGCACAGTTCTTGTACAGACCGAAGCCTGAACATGATTACGCTTCGACAAAAGATAGCGGCGTTAAGATAAATGACATGAAATCCAATTTTCCTGAATCCTTTGGCCTAGTTCCACATCAACAAACTGCTTCACCAGTCAGTGAGAATAAACCATACGCTACTCTCGATCCTATTACGAGCATGAAAGTGTTGATGGCCTTGCAGCAGAAGAAGAAGGAAAAGCGACGTAGACCTAAGTCCATTAAAAGAAAGAAGACCACCACCAGCGTCACCAATTGCAGCAGTAGCAACAGCCAGAATTCGGACATCAAGAGGATGGACTGCACGGAAGCAGGAGGCTGCGTGGAGCGGAACATCCCCAAGGTGGATGAACCCAACCTGGCACCTTTCGGTACGTCCGAGTAATGCACACACTACATTTCATTTGGATGTAATTCATAATTTCACAAATTAGTTAATGTACGCATATGTTGACCATATCTGTATGCCTGCGCTGAGGAGTCTAGAGATCTGATGTGGTGCTGCTCGGATGTTGGGTTAAACCATGAAACTCTGGGTTTCAGTCACCGAGCCATGATTAAACTGGCTTCTCATTGATGGTCTTATCCAGTTACCAAACACTTCTTCCAGCAAACACTTCTGATGTCGCGTGATGTGTAGGAAATTGCAATAACCTCCTAGTGGATAAAAAACGGTCACGAAGGGATGTCATGAGCAGTGCAATGATATCTTCTTCCACGAGCTGTTCCCTTACATGAGGTGGTTCACTGCTGTGTGAGAGTTGCACAGGGATACTTCATCTCATGACATGGAGCCAATAGCACCATTGGAAGGAAACTGAGAAAAATACATTGCTTGACAAATTCCAAAAATTATCTATTTCTTAACCGGGGTAAATTTTACTTAAACAAGTGGGTAAATTTAGGGAACATTTTTGAATGTATAGACCGAGTCATTTCCACGATGGGAATTTCCTCTTCATTGTACTCACACCTAACTTCCATGTGTATTTACTCGTTCTATTGCAGGTAATTATTGTGTAATTAATGAGCTGTAATAGAATAATCTGGCTCAACCACCTCAATGTTAATTATAGTTGTTGCTCTGCATCAACATCAACCACACGAAGAAGTGCAAAATGTTGGGGCTTCAAAATAAGCTCCAAAAATGTATTATGATATTTTTCAGGAAATCAGTATCTTGCTTTTCTACTATTTGTACGTATGTTGAACTTCTTTCGTACCATACGTAGCCAACCGTGCTAATCGGAGGTATTTGTTGCTGGCCATTTGGCATTTTGGGCCTTTGGGCCTGTGCTCAGCAACCGTGATTGATAAAACGTCCCATATACATAGTAATGCTATGGCATCCACTGCATGGTGATAAATAAATTATGTATTAGCGCGTGCGTGTGCTCAACGGTGGATGTCTTGTGTTCCAGAGGAAAAGCCCTTCCCGTGCAGTGACTGCTCGTACGGAGCGATGCAGAAGTCGAAGCTCAAGAGACACGTCCTGAGCATTCACCACGTGCCCTTCGATAGCGCGCTGGACTCCGACTGCCCCAAGAAGAGAAGGCGTCTGGCTGGGTGCCGAGACCACGGCTCAACTCTGGATTTGGAGCGCGCACGATGCTCACGGAGAACTCCCTGATGATTTATTTCATCCTGAGGCTGAGGTACCACGTGTGGGGCGATGAACTCAAGGTTTTGTGCAGCGGACATTTCCATGATGAAATTTCGTCACGTTCACTGCTGCGAGGTTACATCTATTGCCGTATATTTTTAGTCAATTGCTGTATTTTATGGTATACAATATATTTAATAAATTGTCCTAATTTCATAACCCATCAGGTGCAGAAATCAGAGGCGGGGAGGGGGATTATTGAAATTATATAATTGATTAGTAATCATTTAATTAGTATGTTTCCTCTATAAGTAATGATAAATGTGAGATGTCTTCTTCTTCCACGCGTTTGTTCCACTCACGTGGGGTCCGCCGTCCTTGCCACCTTCTCCACACCGCCCCGTCCCGCGCCATCTCTCCCTCCGCTCCTCGGGCCACCACGTTCGATCGCATCACCACATCGCCCCACGTCTTCTTCTTCTGCCTTCATCTCCTCATCTTACAATTACAATTACTTAATAATACGCTTCCAGGCCGCACTAAGCCTGTAGCTGTCAGAGAGGTTAAAATAATACAAATTTTCTCAGTTTCAATGGATTCTCGAATTAGTCTTGACCAGTAATAATGAGTTTTACACAACACTTCATCGTTATCAAAATACATTAAGTGTTCTTGTTGGCAAGCATGTACTGCAACTTCCGACAGTTATGTTTGAGAGTGTTTAATATTTATTTGGTGTTCCTTTAGTCTTACGCTAATGTTACGTCCCATCTGTCCAATATAACATCTGCCACATAAGCCATTAATCCGATACACACCATCCGTTGACAACTTAGGCAATTCATCTTAAGTACAAGATACTATTTTTTGAATTTTATGTACCGTGCCAAATCTTACTTAGATGTTTAGATTTTTGCTTTTCCAAAACTCGAGCTAATTTCTCAATTACTCCCACGATATATGGTATTTTAATTGTTTAATAACCTGATTCAGCAGTATTGCTGTTCGATCTTGGTTTAGCATTCATTGCTGTTAATTATTTGAGCATTTTCTTTGGTTCTTTCGGTAAAGTCACGTAGAATGAGAATAAAATAATAAATTGATAAAATATCAATTTATTATTTGATAAAATATCAATTTATTATTTTATTCTCATTCTACGTGACTTTACCGAAAGAACCAAAGAAGATGAATCATTGCAGTCACGAAAGCTTTAAATCGATATTTGAGCATTATTGTAGACATTCAATCGTAGCGTTTCTTTGACATGTTCAATCTCTCTCCCCAGACATTCACCATCTGACACTGTTTTAGCCAGATGTATGAGCATCTTGATGAGAGAGGTTTTCTGTACGGGGTGATGATGCGAATCTGCATTCAGATAGGCATCAGTATGCGTTCCCTTTTGGTAAACGCTGTGTGTGTTATTTTACCATTTAGGCCTCGTCCGATAAATCACCTCTCCCAAGGAAATAAGTATTTAGAGGCCACACGGGACCGGGGGGGGGGGGGGGGAGTTTATCGTTGTGTCTGTTGCTGAGAGCAGATAGCGCGCAATGGAGAGCTTGCTCAGAGCGGAGCTGGGCACGTACTCGGCGAGGACGCTGGGCGCTTCGGCCAGTGGAGGCTGCATCAGCACCGGGCAGAGCTACGAGACGGGGCGCGGACACGTGCTCACCAAGATCAACGCCAAGAGCGGGGCACCCTCCTCTACGCCTCCTCTACGCCTCCTCACCACCTCACCTCCTCTACCCTTCTCCTCGCCTCCTCTACGCCTCCTCACTACGCCACCTCACCACACCACCTCACCTCCTCACCACGCCACCTCACCTCCTCACGCCACCTCACCTCCTCACCACGCCACCTCACCTCCTCACCACGCCACCTCAACACCTCACCACCTCACCTCCTCTACCCTCCTCTTCGCCTCCTCTACACCACCCTGCATTCTTGCCTCAACCTTCATTCATTCAGCCCTGTCATTAATGTATCACTTTTTTTTAGCTGCGACTACTAGCTAATTTGTCAGTTACTCCCACGATATATGGTATTTTAATTATTTAATAACCTGATTCAGCAGTATTACTCTTTGATCTTGGTTTAGCATTCACTGCTCTGTTAATTTGAGCATTATTGTAGACATTCAATCGTAGCGTTTCTTTGACATGTTTAATCTCTCTCCTCAGACTTTGACCATCTGACACTGTTTTAGCCAGATGTATGAGCATCTTGTTGAGAAAGGATTTCTGTTCGGGGTGATGATGCCAATCTGCATTCAGATAGGCATCAGTATGTGTTCCCTTTCGGTAAATGCTGTGTGTGTTACTTTACCATTTAGGCCTCGTCCGAGCAAAATATCCAGGAAAGGGAGTGTGTTATTCACCTCCATTTCCATGGTGAACTGGATGGCCGGTTTTTGTGAATTGAGATGATTTAGACATTCATTCATTAAATGTATCCTTCCCATGTCGCCAGACAACCAAAGTGTCATCTACATATCTACACCAAAAAGTGGGTTTTAATGTACTTGAAGCAAGTGCTCTTGCAACCCGGGGGTTGAGGACCCCTGTGTTAGAGGCCACACGGGACGGGGGGGGGGTGGGGAAGTTTAACGTTGTGTTTGTCGCTGCGAGCAGACAGCGTGCAATGGAGAGCTTGCTCAGAGCGGAGCTGTGCACGGACTCGGCGAGGCCGCTGGGCGCTGCGGCCGGTGGAGGCTGCATCAGCACCGGGCAGAGCTACGAGACGGGGCGCGGACACGTGTTCACCAAGATCAACGCCAAGAGCGGGGCACCCTCCTCTACGCCTCCTCACCACCTCACCTCCTCTACCCTCCTCTTCGCCTCCTCTACACCACCTTGCATCCTGGCCTCAACCTTCATTCAGTCAGCCCTGTATCACTTTTTTTCGCTGCGACTGCTAGCACCACCGTGGTGAATGTTGCAGTGAACTTCCCCTCGTTGATTCCCCCCTCCACCCACGTTAAGGGACTCGGTCTACCAGACACTTTGACCGCTTCGTCTCATCCACTCCGCGTTCAACCACCGCGCCTCACTGCAGTTCACAACAACGCACTCAACTAAACAACTCGGTCACCCACTCATCCAGTCACTAACCCAATCACCCTATCACACATTCATCCAGTCACTAACTCATCCAGTCACTAACTCAATCACCCTATCACACACTTATCTCGTCACTAATTCAATCACCCTATCACCCACTCATCCAGTTAACCACTCATCCAGTCACCCACTCATTCAGTCACCCACTCATCCAGTCACCCACTCATTCAGTCACCCACTCAATCACCCTATCACCCACTCATCAAATCAGCCACGCATCCAGTCACCCACTCATCCAGTCATCCACGCAATCACCCTATAACCCACTCACCCACTCATCTAGTCACCCACTCATTTAGTCACCCACTCAATCACCCACTCATCTAATCACCCACGCATTCAGTCACCCACGCATCCAGTCACCCACTCATCCGGTCACTGACTCAATCACCCTATCACACACTCCTCCACTCGTTTACTCAAACACTCACCCATTTACTCACCCACCCACTCACCACCATGCAGGTCACCTCACTCTTCTTTTCAGATTTATCAGTTTGCACTGCTCGACTCTGGAATCCACTCCCGGTCTTCCTGTTTTCCCAAACTCTTGCAACAATAAACTTGATCAATTTAAGGAACGCGTTTCTTTGATCTTAATTATCTAATTACTCATTGGACAGTTATGTATTATTATTTTTTATTGTTACTGGCCGTTTGGCGTTTTGTATTGTGTGGGGTTTGCATCGCTGTCAACCCCTCATCAGTGCCTACCTTATTACAGAATAATTCAGACCTTGTTGGTCACCCCGTGCCCCTTATAAGTCCCATGACAAGGGAGAAACACACAAATAAACTTAACAAAATGTTGCCCGTATTGAAACGGCCGTCTGCCGTATGGGCCTGACAACTCACTCCCCCCCAACAGAATACGGGTAAACTGTGTGGGTTGGCGGCTATGGGTTTTGTTGTGTTTGCGAGTCCAAGTTATAGGACTGCACCCTGGGTTGTGCGTGGTTCTCATTGGTGGGAGATTCCCTTCGCTGTGTTGCACGCCAGTGGCTGGGGGCTGCCTGGGGCTAGTGACGTGTAAGCCGGTCCCAATGTGCACCGGCAAACATTTACCGCCAGGTGGCCCCAGTGTTTATTGCCCGTCTCCACGTGGATACCTGAAACCCATGTCAATCCACTGCTGGATGAGTCCCGCAATGAAGATACAATCAGTACATCCACTTAGCTTTTGGACTCCACCTGTTCCATTGGCGGCCGAATGCGAATCTAAATGTGCATACGTTAGAGACTGGTTAATGCGCATAGAAATCAAACCAATTGACCTACGACATTTGCCCCGTCAACTTTTGTAGAATTTTAGATGTGCATTACAGCTACTTTAGCCGGATGGTTGTGGTGGCTATGTATGCCTGTAATCCACGACTACGTGGAGGTGAGGGTTGGTGGATTACAAAAATGTTGCGACAACTCCCACCCCTTGGTCGTCAAGGAGGTAGAGAAGGCGGTGTCGAATAATGTGGACTCTGCCTGTTCCATCTGTAGATTTGTGATAGAGCATTTGATTGGATTTCTCCAGGTGCTCCGATTTCCTCCCACATGTAAACACTCATGAATCTTGATTTGAAGCTGTCGTGACTGCAGGAATCCTTACTC
Source organism: Petromyzon marinus (assembly GCF_048934315.1). Lineage (NCBI taxonomy): Eukaryota > Metazoa > Chordata > Hyperoartia > Petromyzontiformes > Petromyzontidae > Petromyzon > Petromyzon marinus. The sequence continues at coordinate 6,886,387 of NC_133712.1, forward strand.
TTTGGTTCTTTCGGTAAAGTCACGTAAGTAGAAAAAATAATAATGGATCACGATGTTTCGATCGCCACACAAGCAATCTCACTGAGTCTCAAGACTCTTGTTCAGGAGGGGCCTGCCAACTTTTCGCAGGAGTAATTTGGATGTTTGGCTAGTACCAGTTACATTGTATGTTGTTGTTTTGCTATGGGAGTAAACCCATACAGAGAAAGGGACCAGAATGAGAAAAGCGAAGCCAGGCAGTCCTTCAGAAGATGTCATGCACGGGCGTGACCACTGCACCACCCTGCCGCCCAAACAAATGTAATTTAAATAATGTACAATACTGGCAAATAAACCCTATTAGTATCAACTGAATTTCTGGACAATGTGGCACGTGTATAGCTGCATCGGTGTTTCTAAAAGTCGTGTTAAAATTGCTTATTAAAAATATTATAAAGAACAGGTTTCCCACCTCTGGTTTCATTTGACTTACCGGTTGTCCTCATTATGTGTGTCACAGGTAATATGGAAAGGAAAATATTACGCAGCACGAGTTGTAGGATAAGGGCAATTATGGTGATACACGTGACCCCCTCTACACAAGAAACAGCTAGGATTCATATTCTTGGTTCTTTCGGGAAAGTCACGTCGAAGGGAAACAATAAAATAATACAAATATAAAACAATAAAATTCTCGCGACCTTTTGATTGCAACACAAGCAATCATCATCAGGTGTGAAAACCACAAGAAAATTTGAAAGAACCAAGAATATGAATCTCTGCAGTCACTAAAGCTTTAAATCAAAATGTAACAGCTGAGAGTCAATGCTGTGGTGTTGTGCGATTGGTGCAAGCGACTCATCATTGTGTTTTGATGTTGAGCTGTTAAAATTGCACTGTTGTGAGGTGAGGTCAAGGCCGATGACTGCTTCCAGCGGTGTCAAGTTCAGCATTTTGAAGAGGCTCGCGGAGGATGATACTGGGCACTGGGGTGCAGTCTCCCTCCATGAACAACAGAGGGCAGAGGAGCGACGCTCACAACAATTATTGGCGGAGCGCCGGGCGTATGAAACGCAAATTTGGAAGAAAGTTTATCTCGGGGAGTTAACCCACAACACCTGGGTCTGTCCCGCGTGTTCACACGATAACGCGTTTTCACTACAACGCGTTTTCTCCGTCACAACGCGCTTTCTGAGCGGACGACTTTCTTGAGCTGCGCGGTTGAGCGAGATGAGACGGTAACGCGGCGGCGGCGGCGGCGTCCCCTCAAGTTATTTGGACCCCCATCTTACCGTGCGTGGACATTATTATTTACGGGAGGAAAATAGTTTCCGCTTAACGCGGCACTTTTCAGGAACGCATCTACCGCGTTAAACGAGGACTCGCCGCGTACAGGTGCCGCGCACGCTGTATCGACCCTGGAGAAATCCGAAGCGCTATGAAGCTCTTGTTCACAGACGTCCAGTAAGGGGCGGGTGGTGTTGGTGGTGTGGGCGTCACCACGTGACACACAGCTTGTCCGTGGAGTCGATCGTGAGGGTGCCGACGTCGCCTAGGCAACGCCGCCCCCCCTCTGGCTCTGCTGCTGCTGCCTCGCTCTGTGCACGCGAGGCGCCAATCCGTGACGCGGGCACTGTACGCGTTGCGTCACCGTTCACCGTGGGGGGCGGCGGGGCCTCAGCTACGTCACGTCGTGTACAGTGGCACATTAATATTGACACTTTTACTCGTGTTTATGTGCCTCGTTATTAAAGGTGAGTTTAATAATAATCATGCTGCTGCTACACAATGTGTGCATTGATATATACGTACAGTTTATGTGTTTAAACGCGATTGTAGTTTATGGGCCCTTGAGGGATTTTTCTCGCCTCGTGTGAGGTTTTTATGCGCAACCTTAATTATTGCGCTTTTGTTAATCGTTAACATTTGGTCAGGAATAATGCACTTAAGATAAATGTTCTGGCGACGATATTTTGCAAAACAGACGATGGCAAAATTTCGATTTAAAGCTTTCGTGACTGCAAGGATTCATCTTCTTTGGTTCTTTCGGTAAAGTCACGTAGAATGAGAATAAAATAATAAATTGATAAAATAAAATAACACAATAATATTCTCACGACGTTTTCGGCCACAACACAAGCGGCCTTCATCAGGTGAAGGGGACGAGACTGTCTGATGAAGGCCACTTGTGTTGTGGCGGAAACGTCGTGAGAATATTATTATTTTATTTTATCAATTTATTATTTTATCTTATTCTACGTGACTTTACCGAAATAACCAAAGAAGATGGCAAAATTGTGTATATATTGTGCGATATGTGCCACTGAAACGGCAAGAAGTCAATGACAATGACTCGTGTTGAGTGTTTAATATGCAAGCAATGGGCCCACCACAGGTTCGTTAATGTTATAATGGAAGCAGTGAAATTAATGAAAATCTTTTGCTCTGCCATTTGATTTTAAATTACGACTCTTCAAAGAGCTTTGGTTGTAGTAAGCAATATTTGAATTTGTTTAAGCGACCTGTATTCTCTTACAACATGTTTTATATTCCTAGGCATTAAATTTGTACTAAAGATTCAGACTAATTGTAAATCTAATGGGACCACTGTAATCGATGTCCGTTAATATATGTAGGCGTGGTAAGGTTTCGAGACGCACTCTGCGATGCGTGAAACGCAGTCCGTGTCCTTCCTCATCCATTTGTCTTCATTCCAACGTCAACTTTGTTCTGCCGGTCTCTCTCATTAAGGCCACATGGCCACACTGTGTCTCTTAGTTCTTGCAAGCTAAGCTGGAGTCAGTCTCTCTCATTAAGGCCACATGGCCACACTGTGTCTCTTAGTTCTTGCAAGCTAAGCTGGAGTGAGTCTCATTAAGGCCACATGGCCACACTGTGTCTCTTAGTTCTTGCAAGCTAAGCTGGAGTCAGTCTCTCTCATTAAGGCCACATGGCCACACTGTCTCTTAGTTCTTGCAAGCCAAGCTGGAGTCAGTCTCTCTCATTAAGGCCACGTGGCCACAGTGTCTCTTAGTTCTTGCAAGCTAAGCTGGAGTGAGTCCCTCTCATTAAGGCCACATGGCCATACTGTGTCTCTTAGTGCTTGCAAGCTAAGCTGGAGTCAGTCTCTCTCATTAAGGCCACATGGCCACACAGTGTCTCTTAGTTCTTGCAAGCTAAGCTGGAGTCAGTCTCTTTTCAACATATGTCCCACCAAATTCTGTATTAATAATGTTCCAGTTTCTCTATATGTTTTTAAATTTAGATTGAAATTAATCTACATTTTAAAATCCACAAATCTGGCTGCCTCCTGATGATGCTGGTTGTAATTACTGGCGAAACGTCGTACTCAGATTGTTAATGTTGTGGCTTTGCTCTCTAACACACAACCGGTGTGCTGTAATAGTAACGAATTGGCATGTTCTGTTTAAGTGACAAACCTTACTAATTGGCTGTGTCGGGTGGTGGTGGGTTTACCGACATTTTTTTTATATTTACGCGATCTTACCCAAAAAACCTGTATTATGTAAAAATACATTTATTTTCCTCCTTTCTTTTTGGACAGTTTAAAATCTCTAACGTTTTTCAAATTGTTCTGATGTACAGTGCTACATTTCAAATTACTGTCATGTTTGCAACGGGTTGTTTAAAATATATTTAAATGGTGTAGATTCATGTTTAAACTCGCTTCGAATCTGCATTCATCATTTTCTTCTTAAGCAGTCCGTAACCACAATTGGTACATCGATGCATGACCCATTTGATTATGGTTTGTTGATCTTAATTTATCAATTAAAATGTTATTGAGTGTGCCAAATCCTGAAGAGTGGCGTTTGAGTCGACCTTATTTCATATTCACATCTGAAACGCCTGTGCACATGAATGTAATCCAGTTACACACTCTCCTACTTGTTCATCAACTCTCTTCGTGGTGTAGATTTGATGGCTTGTATAGCAACCATAACCAAACACAACAAGTCCGGGTGACTCATGATCCATGATTCACGATGCCAGTGGGCCAGGTTTCACTCTCAATTCTCTACCTGTGTGGCATGAATAAAACGCACCTGTAAATTTGACCTGAAATGATTGCACAACAATTGCCCCGCCTTCATGCGATGTTTATCCTCCACTGTTTATCTGGCTTTGACCTGAATTATATAAAAGTGCGGCTGTGCAACTGCTGTAGAGTCACATTGGTATAAACGCATTTTACAATATGAACAGCGCATTGAAAACGCGTACTATTTTAAGTATTGTTTAACAAGTGTGTTTACAAATCCACACTGAGAAACACGATGATTGACAGAGGGGAGTAGATTATGTTTTCGATAGTGTATTTAAATAGAGCTACTGTAGGTAAGTAGTTTTCAGTTTTAAAGGCATAGTTTAACAAGTCAACACTTGCCACCATCCTTCAAACCCATTGGTGAAAAAGACCACAGTTTATGTTTACATTATAATATGTTTACATTATATATAATATATAATATAATGTTTACATTATATATAATATAATGTTTATATATAATATAATGTTTACATTATAATACATTGTTTACATTATATATAATATAATGTTTATGCAAAAGCCGGAGACTTATGGGACCCCGGGGTCCCACCATAAGGTTCATATGAATGGTTACCTAATAACTTTTGAAACACGGTAATCGCTGTGAAGTGCAGTTTCCAATTCTTATTGTTCACTCAATCTCTCTGGCCTTTCTATGCAATATGAAGAAGGGTCATTGCCCGAAACGTCGCTTATCGGATTTTTTCCCTTTTTCAAGGCACCAGTGCTACTGATGCATGAATTTGTTTGGTATTTGAAATGATACGAAGGCTCAGCAAGTGATTCCTTGCAGACATAAACAGAAGCGATACGCGCCACCCCAGCCACCCATGTCGCGAATCAATCGATTATCGCGATTGAGGGCTCGTGAATAAATTCTAGATTCAACGCCTTGTTTTAAAACGTGAACACAGCCGGCTCTAGTGACTGGAGTGGGTGGGTGTTGGACAATGTGAAACAATGACACGCAACGTATACAAATCAAAAACATAAATTCTTACGCACACGATCCGGTGTGCATATCGCGATCTTCAGGATGAATGATCACGTCCGAATCAATGCGTCGTCGTTGCTCCCCTAGCATGCGCTCTGCGTAACCCGCTCGTGTTGTTGTTGTTTGCGGCAGAGTTTAGGACCTTCGTGGCCAAGAGCCGCAGCTCCCGAGGCAAAGGAGTGATGGCACGCTTCAAGGTGCCGGACTTGCTGAAGCATCTCATGGAATGATACGGGGCTCCGGATATTCACGATCTGGGCATCCGTATCACCAGCATACCTCTGGGCATTTCCGTACGTGCCGTGCCTGCGTGTACGAGCGTGTGTGTGTGTGTACGTGTGTATGCATTGCGTCGCTTGTTGACTGCGAATTGTATTATTATTGGATGCCTCAAGTTATACTCTTTGGTTCTTTCGGTAAAGTCACGTAGGTATAAAATGAAATAAATCACGACGTTTCGGGCGCGACACAAGCGTCCGTCATCAGGTGGGAAAGCCTTGGTGTGCTGCTGAGGCAGACTGTTTTAAATGGTTTGAAATGTGTGTAGCCCATGGGTCATAAAGAAGTGGCCAGGGCTAGTGATGTTAACGTGAGAAATTAGCGTGTAACTGTAAGGTAGGAAAGCGGCCTCCTCCTCGATTTTACGTGACTTTACCGAAAGAACCAAAGAGTGTGGATTCCTGCAGTCGCGAAAGCTTCAAATCAAGATTGGCTCAAGTATGTATTGTTGTTGCCCTTGAGGGGGTTTACTTTCGGAATTAAATGCGTTCTGGAATTGCTGACACACAGCCACAACGTACGTGTCGCTGTGTTCACACCTGAGAGTGACACTGCATCAGCCTTTTACCAATATTCCCCCGCCCCTGCGTTTGCCTTACACGGCCACAATGCTGAGTTATCCTCAGTTGCTCAGGCACACAAGTTTCACACCTGTCTCCCTGTCAAGTGAATGTGGTGTATCCTTTTGTCATGCAGTCTGAGACAGACTTCCAACACGACTTCAGTTTTGGGGGTGCAGTGCTGCGACAAGAGCACTGAAGTAACTGCTCGTGTAAGTACATCATGTTAATATATCGTATTGAAGGCTGAGGCCTATTTTACTGTACCGCTCCTTACAGAAATCTTCTTTCCCGAGTGGTTGTGCATTTGTCGCTTGTTTCAGAGGTTCGCGATTCGATCCCAGGAGTCGCCCTAGTTAATATTGCGGGTGTATTATCCAAAACTGCATTTCTATATGCTTCACAAATAATGTAAAAAAATAAATCCCGTGTTATTAATGAATGAGGAGGACATGTGTGCTGGCGTCAGAATCAAAATTTGCAAATCTAAACAAGTACTCAGAAATGACTGGATTGGGTAAAACCACATGTATATATGTTGAACATCTTTCGCACTGTACATAGCCAACTGTGCTAATCGGAGGTGTGGAGGACAACAAACTGAACACAAAAAGCAGTTCTAAAGAAATTGTTTTCAATCTAGATTTAAAAGTGCATAGCTCCAATGGCTTCCTAATATCGGAAGGAAGAGCATTCCAGTTGGCCGCAGAAGCCCATCTGAAAGCGAGTGATGCGGTGACTGTCTTTGTTCGATGGCTTGCCAAAAGCCACTGCTGCTAGGATGATCCACCAATCCCATCTCTCGATTGCAATCGTGCATTAGCAGCACACCTTGCATTCGCTGTTGAACCACTCGTCCATCACGTGTTCCATCATCGCAACTACAGCACTGCCCTGCACCTGTGGCCGCCACAATTGGTAACATTGTGTTGTTTGTTTAGGTGATCGGCAAGGCCCAGAAAGGCGAGCGGGAGGTGATGGGCTGTGGGCTGGCTCGCATCGAGTGTGACATCAAGCAGGAGGTGGAGGGCCGGCCACACAAGATCAAGAAATACCTGTTGGAGTCGTTCCCCTTGCCAGGGACGAGCGCCGATCTTCGCCGACAGTTCACAACACAGCCGGCGACCGAGATGGTGCTGCAGGTCTTCCAGAACGCCGAGGACATCTTTGTGAATAAGCTGAAGAAGGTGGGGGCCATGGCGTCTGGACTTAATGCAACAAAATTACCGTGCGAGAAAGTTCATGCATTTGCTTACATTTGTCAAAGATTTTACATAATACATTTGTCCTCGGAATTATTTAATGAGTGATAATCGCCATACGTTTCAAGTCTGTGGATACTTCCACCATTATCAAAAAACTTTCTCTACCACTGAATTAACTCTCCTCTATAATATTTAGGGCCATCGCTTTCACAAAATTCAGTCACACGTTGAGACAAAAGTAAGGGGGGGCATTGAAATTGGTCGGACATCTATGCATGTGTCACCCTCTATTTGTCCCAACAGAGTGATATGGCTGCAAGTGGTTTGGGTCCTTTATTGTTTCCACCAACAGTGTGTGCAGGACTTCCTGGGGCAGGTGAAAGGGGACACGCTGGCCCGGAAGCTGTTTCAGTTGGCCCTGTGCTGTGGCTCCCTCGAGACTCCTCGCGACCTCGTGGTCAAGGAGAAACCGGCCGCGTTTCTCGGCAACATCAGCACTCCCGACACCAGACCGCCGCTTCTTCCGGGGAGTAAGGAGACAAATTTTCACATACAGTAGACTCTCGATTATCCACGCTAATTACGGGGAAGATGGCTGCGGATGATAAAAAATCTCGGATGATCCAAAGATATCTATTTTCTGTGGATCTCTATGCCACAAACTAACGATCAACCGATCGATGCACGTGGTCGGTGATAAAACTTTCCTGCTCCCGAGCAGAAGACTCGGCCCTCTAAGTGGATAGCAAAGCCACGCCAATCACCATCAATCAAACTCCACCCACTGTTGTAAAGATATGCAACTACTGTACTGTCGAGGTGATCACGTAGATTTCGGATTCATGGGCGCACATATTTGCTCGATATAAGCACGTGACTTGTAACAAACATTTCCAAGAATTACAATGTATAACTATTTTTAGATTATTAATTTGGGCCTAAGGGAAAATCCATGAGTTATTAATAAGTAAAAATCTCATGTGCGTGGTTAATCCGCAAATCAGATAAACCGCACACGGATAATCAAGAGTCTACTGGATTGCACGCGCGCTGAATTGTCGTAGCTTCTCTAAACACCTTATTTCACATCTCGTCTCGATTATTACTAATGCATTAGTAAGAGTTTGGCATATCACGACGCATCAGTTTGTCAAATTTACATCGAGATGACCCGGGTGGCTGAGAGAGATTATTAGCACTGAGCTGGAAACGCTGAGATCCTGGGTTCGAATCTGGGTAACCACCTGTGATCAAACTTGCTTTTGTCAAGTGCAGCCAGTTGATGGTCTCAGCTCGGTCATTAATGACTGTCAAAAAAACCCAAGACATACTAAATAAATGGCTATGCTCTTAATTTGACCAAGTTCAATATCGGCTCAACAGAGTGGGTGGGAATGTGCTTCCCTTTACTCTGTGGACCAGAGGTCACTAGAAGCAATGTCAGAGGTAGCTTTGTGATGTTCTCTTCTGCGGGCCATTCTCCAATAGGACGGGTTCCGCTGCTCCGTGAGAGATCCGAGTGGATACTCCGTCTCATTACACGATATCGAAAGCACAATCTGAATAAAATGTAGTTTATTGTATTGTACATAGGGGGTCAGACCACGGAGGACCTTCAGAATGCTGAGTGTGATCTTGAAATTAATCCTGGACTGGTTCGGGGGATAGTTGAACAATTCGAATATTGGGGCGATATCGTCTTGCATACGGGTGCGAGAAGTCTGCCAGTGGTTTTTTTAGTCCATCTAGATTTTTGGGTTAGATCATGTAAACATGCACTCAATAATACACTTTAAAATGCACTATTTATGTGACCTAACCCAAAAATCTCTATTGTGGATAATATTGGTCGCAAAGGCCTTCGTGTTAAACTTGATTTTTGAGTCATCTGGAGAGTGATGATGAAACTCATCGGGAGGCCGTAGATGAGACGTGGGGGGTGGGAGGGCAGAGAGAGAGTTGCAGTTGTTGAGCCTATTGGAGCGAGTTACAGCATCGTTGTCCTCTCCTACAATGGCATTGCTTGTCTCCTTCGCAGAGGCGGTAGCCGAGCATCTGGTCCGTCTGCTGAGCCACGCAAGTAAGATGGCAGAGCCCCTGGGCCTACCCGCGCTGTCACGCGTGGAGAAGCAGCTTGCCGAGCTTTTGACTCGCGCAACCTCCCCAGCCTGGGCCTCGGCTCCTTCTTGGACATCCTCCATCGCAACGCCCAGGTGCGTACGTGGCGTGCGTGAGCCCACCCGCCTCCAGCTGGTAAGAGGCAGTACAGCAAGTAGGTGTACGACACTGCCCGTGCAAAGTTTGAGTGTACTTATCGCCTCCGAGTGGCGCTCAATGTTAAGTTTGTTTCCAAAATTGTGCGCGGTAATATTAGTTTATTATTACGAACTTAAAACTCATTTGTCGATAACTCAAATACGTTTAAGCGTTATTTAATCACTGCCAATGCAGAGCACAACAAAGTGTCACGTAAGATGCATGGGTTTTCTCTTGTCACTCTTAAAAAATATCTGTGAATTTGGCAAACATCCCAAAGGTAGATATTGAAAATCACCGTTAGAATTGAGTGTACAGCGGTGACATTCAGATAAAATATATGATAACACTATATATGCAAAGTGGACGGGTGGCTCAAAGATCAAAGCGGTGCGTTGGCAATAATGAGATTCTGGGCTTGAATCTGGATTTTGACTGCTTGGGTTGAAACCGAGGTCTCAAGTCTTATCAAGTCGATCGTCCGAGCCCCGTCACCAGCGACTGCACAAAATTACAGTCTCATTAAACTTGGGTTTTGCACTTCATTTTCCTAATTCCATCTCTGAGAATAACAATTTCAGCTTGACTCTCGTGCGCCGCACAATCTCATAACACAGCTAATGTGAAAGTGTTGGCTCCTATTGTGTACAAGATAAAAGGCCACCCACCGCATTTTATGACACAGGGCCTGCACGGCTATGCGAGATTTACGAATGGATGATTTATTTGTCTCTTGACATTACGCCGATAGCGCATTTGGAAAACTAAAATTGAGAACGAATTTTGTGTTAATTTGCAAACTTAAATCTGTATTATTTAATCAGTTTTCGTGCACTGCATTGTGAGATGCAGCTCCATGCGTATCGTTTAGCTTTAAGCCGGTGTTTGCCTTGCGGTCGCCTCGGTGTCAACCAACTGATGTTGACGGATTTGTTGTGTCTGTGGTAGCTGTTGGAGGAGACTGGGGTTGTGATCTCCGTCCTGGGTGGATCTGGAGCCACAGAGAGGAGCCGGAGAGCGGCAGCCCTCTCCCCGCGAGCGAGGAGTCGAGTAGCGGCTGCTCTCACTCGAGCGAGGAGTCCGGAGCCCGCAGCCCTCTCGAGATCAGCCCTCCCCCGGGGGGGGAGCCGGGGGCCCGCGTCCCCCACAACTGACAACCTGTGTACCAACTGGCTGAGCGAGAGTTTGTGTGTATTTGAGCGTAATCGTGCCAGTGTTTAGCTGTACCAGGGAGTTTGATGCAGCAGAGTGTTTCGGTGTAGCAGGGTGTCCGGATTGTGCCGGCACACTATCCTTCTATCCGTAATGTCGTAGGGTGAGGTCCATTAAAAGTTTACTCGGACCCCAACCTGTCAAAGCGCCTAATCTCGGAACGTGGTTCTCAACCTCGTACCTCACCCATGCTACGTACCTTTGAGACGTCCTGCTTTTACAAATGTTGATGAACTGGAGGGCAAAGGTCTGGAGGACCCCACATGGAGTCTGGTTTCTCACACCCGAGCCTCCTGTGACATTTCTGGAGGCTTCTCTGGGATCTTTGTCCCATTTATTGAGTGCGGATTTGGCTTACTTCTGGCTTCGTCCCAAGACGTCATCCAGTTGGGAAATACCCGAAGGTTGTGGGAGTCGCCCCGTGCTTCAGTTTATTTCCAACCCTCGCAATGGCCGGTTGCTCACCAGCCGGAAGTCTTTTGCTGCATACACCACGACCGAGGTGTTGAGAGCAGCCATCTCGTGGCTGGTCGGCAATGGAGATGGTATTATCGATTAGGGGAGCGTGAGTCTGTGGCGTTGGTGGTGCTGCTGTCACGGAGGCGACACGAGTTTAGGAAATTCAGTTTTGTGGGTTTCCTGTAGGGAGCACTGAAAGATCCTCTCTTCCTCTTTCTCCACCCTTTGTCTGTTGTCTCCATGTCCCCGTTCAACTCTTTCTACGCCGCTTTCCTTGAATGTGCAGCCGCCTTTACGGCCTCCCCTCTCCCCTTCTCTCCACCTCCAACCCATCTCCGTCGTAATCTCCTCCCCTTTGTTCAGGCTCTTCCCTTTCTTCCTCAGTCTATGGATGGGGTTATTGTTTATCGGGCTCTTATACAAAAAATGTAGCTTATTTTAGCCTTTGAATAGGATTTTCTGTTTTCCTTCGGTAGCGTGTTGCGCACATAGGGAAGATCGAGCCACGCCACCGGTTCCCATTATCAAAATCTTTGTCAACTTGTCTCCCTCGGTAGGAATGCCTTTCCTTCTCCAGCAGGCAATTGTTTCTCTCTCTCACCTCCGTTATTTCTTCCGATGCGCTTTCTTAATCTCGCTTGCTGTGTGTCTCGACTCTATCATTCAACAAGGGCAAATTAAAAAATTTGCTTTTTTTTCCTCCACTGCTTTACCACTATACCTCCTGAGTGGGTACTCGGAGTTTCATCTAATGTACTATTTGATGGGTCGCTTCCACACAGCACAAAGGCGGTAGCTATCCGAACGGTAAATTTTTCTTTCAATTTCGATAGATTCTCGAATTATTCTTGGCCAGCAGTAGCTAGTTTTGCACAGAACTTCAACATTAAAATCAACTGAGTGTCCTTGTTGGCACGTGTGCTCTGCTACTGCTGAACACGGGTGCCAACAAATAATACATTATTTAAATGCATGCCTATAAAGGGCACCATACTTCAATAGGGATTACCATTGGTACGGCTATTTTAATACACAATAGACAGGAAGGACAAGATCAAAATGCTCTCATTATGCACATGCATAATGTACGTTGACTCGGTAATCTCCCCCCCCCCCCCCACTTTGCGCGAGAGTGTCACAAATCTGGCTGTCGCCTGATGAAGCTAGTTGTAATTACTGGCAAAACGTCGTACTCCGATTATAAATGTTGTGGCTTGGCTCTCCAAAGTACCAGTGACGAATTGGCTTGTTCTGTTTCCGTGACAACCCTTACTAGTTGGCTGTATCGAGTGGTGGCGGGTTTTAACGACACGTTTATATATGTACGCGATCTAACCCAAAAAACACCTCTATGGATGATATTGGGCTCGAAAGCCTACGTGTTAAACCAAAATAAAAAATATTTACAAAATAACAATAATTTCTAGTTTTCCTCATTCACATCGTGATTCGTATTAAAAGACATGAGATGATTGAGACATGTTAAATCATAAACTATTTATTAATATATATACAGATAGTCCTCGACTGCAATGTCCTTGTCCACGTGCAAACAGCGTTAGGATAGCAGCCTCCTTTAAAAGTCTGAGTAGATTTATATGCTGTAGAAGACAGTTGACGAATCCTCGCTGCTTGATTCCTCCTCGGATCCCTTCAGCAGTGAGTCGTCACCAGTCTTCTCTGCCTGCTCATTCTCCATGTGGCACCGCTGGGGTGGGTGCAATACGCCAGGAGACTCCTTATGCAGTGAGCAGCGAAGCAGGCCCATCTCTGCCTGCTCATCCTCAACGTGGAATTGAGGCGATGGCGGTGAGCTGGGGGCATCGGTGAGGAGGGTGTTATGGAGACGGCCCAGCTCTGCCTGCTGCAGAATCGTCTGTACGACGAAGCGCTCGCGGCGCATGCAGGCGCGCACATGGGATGGCGTGTCCGGGATGATGTATGCAATGCAGGCCTTCGTGAGTAACACCACGTGCTGCACACGTCCACACACAGGTAAAGGATTTTCAGTTTCAGGATTTGCATGTAAAGGGTGCTTACTAAATATAATATGGCAGCATCTCAAAGTGCTTTACATCTCAGGTCAACTATTCCGGGGACCTGCAGCCTAGGGATATTATATTGTTACGTCGTTTTTCCCAAATTAAATTAAGTCATTTGAGTAATTTTTGAACATTTGGCAAATTATACCGAGGCACTTTTTTTGAATTACTTAATGGGTTTTTTACGTTCACTATGCAGCAGGCAACATTTATGATGTGCAGTTAATGCACCCACCGTATTCACCTGGGCAGCCGCAAATTACCGCAACAATCAGCAAACACTTACACTCGGCCATGTCAGCACTACAAAGATTCCCTGTGTAGCCTTTCACAGACTTAGACAAGTGCATCTATGAAGGTTCGCACAGTGCCTGTGTGGGTGGTGTGCACCTTTATCACGCCAGTGATGATTTTCACACACTTCATCAAGTACTCATTTTAAGACAGAATCAACTTAAAGGAAGCTCAACACTGGTTCTAATATTTTCCACTGTTGTTGGCTGTGGCCAGAAATAGTACTCCGGTCACACAGGATTGGTAGCGCAGTTCACAAACAACAACGCAGCCGCTCCCCTTCCCACAAGCACACATGCTTACGTGTGACAAATTGCATCAACAACATGAATCGTCTGCTGCATGATGAAAGTATTGTATTACCACTATTATTTGTGATCTCAGAAATACTGTGCAATTGTGAGGTGTAATAGCATTACTGGCATTATCTGTAATGACCCATTGACAATGATCACGGTTTGCTCTGCTGACCTTAACAACTGCTCACAGATGAGTCTATACGATGGTGCAGTAGTGTAAGGCTTTGCACACTAGACTTGCAATCCAGAGGTCACGGGTGTGAATTGATCTTTGGTCGTGGGAGTGTAAACAATGGTGAAAGTTTTTTTTACATTCCACTGCCTCTATCCACCTAGCAGTGTAAATGGAATACATCCAGTCAATTGGTCGGCTGAGTTTGGTTCTGTCCAGTGTGGGAACTCCCACATCTTCCCAAGACGTCTGACCAGTGTGGAAGAGCAGTAAAAATACATCTTAAGGGTCTCTCTTGAGCTCCCTATAGCAGGAGCGCTTTTGCCATCAGTGACATGAGCAAGTAATTGGAGGGCTGTACCTTTATCTTTCAATGGGTTTATGAATGTGTGTGTGTGTGCATGTTGATATGTACCTGCATGGCAATGACAAAGGCCAGCTTTGCCGTCAGTACTTGCCAGTACTGCTTGGTGACGGAGTAGGCTTGGGGATGATCCGGTGGGTAGCGATAACCAGGATACCTACACACGTACAATCACAAGCACGTATGGACTATATTGAGCAAAGTGCCTCGAAAGTAGAGTTGGCGCTAAATTGAACACGTATGGTTGTGCACAAACGGTATATGCGTTCACAGCCCTTTAAAAAATCCGCTTCTGAAAGAGGGCCTTCCCACAACGTGCAGCTTGTGGGGGCTCTTTTGACCATGGTTCACGCTGGTCCGTGCCAGGTTGGTGAAGGCAGGGAGTACAGATAATGGGAGAGCAATATAGCACAACTGTTAATTTTGCTGAACTACCCACTGCTGACAACCTAGCTCCGCAGTCGCCTACTGCACCTGCATTGTGCATGGTGATCATCAATCTAAGCACGAACAAGGCTCAAGCCTGCTTGACTTCCGGAATCTAAGATTAGCTGTATTCGTGGTGATTTGGTCATAGTCAAGGAAGGTTATATTAAATATCGATCAATATGGTTATATTGATTATAGTTGTGTATGTCAGCAATTCAAAAACGTTAGAGAAAAGGGTTGGTAGATCGCATCAATTTCTTAACTAACTGTGCTGTGAGGTGACCAGAAGATGGCTGTAGAGCAAGTGGTTTCATGTCTGTGTGGACCTTTAAGCTTCATTTCATTATCATGGGTTCTCCAGCACCTCTTATTGCATCCCACATGCATAAAACCAACTTAAACTGGAATCCCAATGCGCAGTCTTCCTGCAAAGGGATCTTGAGACTCAATTAAGCAGTCGTGGATTGATAGATAAATAAATAACATTACTCTTTAGCAAGGTAAGAATGAGCTAGAATTTATATCAATCTATTATTATACTTCTCTGAGTGGGACTTTGGTTGTGAAGCCATCCCACCCGTACCCACTGCTCCCCCCCTCCAATTCCCCCTCCCCCACCCCCTTTACTGTCCCCGCCCACCACGCACACTCCTCCCCCAACCCTACCACAACCCCTTACTACCCAACTAAGCCAAACCCTGTGTCCAGGGTAAGGGGCAGGGCCTAAACAGAGGTGGGGCCTAGGGGAAGTGTGGGTCTTAAAAGGAAAGTCACGGAGTGAAAAGAGGAAGAAAACGAGCCTAATCAGGAAGGGGCAGAGCCAGGAGGACGCCACACCCAGAAGGATGTCGCATCTACCTGGACAACACACCCAGAGATCAGTGCATCACATTCGCAGGGACGGCACCCCCGATAGCTGGGCATGACACTGAATAGCACAAACCTGCAGGTTGTGTGGATTGCCGGATCAAACCAGGCTGGCAGGATGTTGGGATAATTTTGCTCCTTGAAGTCGCTGATCTTGAAAATTGAAAGGCTGTCCTCCGTGTACCCATGCATTGTAGGCGAACCTGTTCCATACTCTGCTGAGTATCCATAATAATACACCAGGCGTGGGATGATGTCCGTTGTGAACGCCAAGATGCATGACTGTGGAATAAGCATACGGAGGCACAGCGATAGCAGTCACTTAGCATGCAATGATTTTACCAAGGCTTCTGAACATCTCACCTTGACAATTACATTCATTTTCACAAATACAATTTGGGGGGTTGCTGCCAGAGTGTAATGGTTAGCATATAAGGACTTGCAATCTGGCAGTCGTCAGTTCAGTCTCCTGACACAACAGTTGAAGCAATGGATCATTTTCTTAAATCTCCCCCACCTCTGTCCAATTCGCAATATAAATGGGTTCATCACTGTTTTAGCACAGGTAATTCCACATCTTACAACATGTCTGGTCATCATGGAAGAGTAGGCCAAATACCGTGTAGAGGGGTTCTCGAGAGCTACCTTTAGTTGAGGCCCTTCTGCCAGCAGTGACATGAGCAAGCAATTGCAAGGCTTTACCTTTTGCGATTTTGGGAGAGAGTGGATAGGAGCGGTGGTGCAGTGATTCGTGCACTGCACTTTGAATTCAGCACACATGCAATTGACTTCCAGCTACGACTAACATCAGTGACGAGTGATACCCGAACCGCTCCTAGTCCCCCACTACACCTCTTCTCAAACCTGCCATGACCAGAATGGTGAAGTATGGTAAAAAGAACCCACACGGCTAACATGACATGTTATGTCACTCATAAGATGGGATATTGAGCGAGAAAGCGAGCGGACAATCTGGCGACTTACATTGGTGATTACGGAGAGGGTGGCAACGATACTCAGAATGTCGGCCCAGGCTCCAATTCCTCTTGCTCGCGAAACCACAGGCCTCCTCATCTTTGTTACGAGCTTCCACGCGTCGACCCGCACTTCAATGATGTTGTTGAGCAGTGCGAGCAATGGCGCAAGTGGAAATGATGCCACAAAGAGAGTGACAAACCCGAATTGGATAACTGGGGTATATTTTGAGAATAGGTAGGGGGGCAAGGATAGAATAATGAGTGAAACAGGATATAGACATAGACTCTTAATGCTGTTATGCTGTGATTACTTTAAGCAAATAAAACATGTTTTCAATGCATTGAATGTGTTTTAGTCAAAGGAGACCCCAAAATATGATCACATTTTCGTATAATTTGTTCACAAAATTATCGTGTCCATTACATTGGCCACTGAGATGCGACCAGCCACTACCATCTTTAATGCTCAGCTCTGGTTCACCTGGGTTTCTTTTGCAGCATTTTCCACCACTAGGTGGCTATAATGACAAGATCACACCCTGTATTGAGGACTCCATTAACCGTACCACACATTTTTAGGCATATGCACTGTGATTGAAATGCCAACAAATCACAGCAGTTAACCACAGTGGACATGATGCACCAGAGTTTTAAATATATATTATGGGGAGAAACGTCAACCCAAGCTGACCAATGTAGCTGCATTGGTTAGCAGACAAGAGGAGTAAATATGTGCTCCTATTGTTTCTAAAACTTAACTCCGTACATATGCACATACGCGCATGCTCAAAGACAATTGTGTTACAGTATATCCATAGATTGGTGCCTATGGCCAAATCACCCAGTATGCGTCAGATTTAATCAGATCCCAGAAGTTAAGGAGAGCTGAGCCTGGAAATTGGTTGGATGGGTGACCATGCAACAGTTGTTGTGGGGTTGTGAGCAGCAGAGGACAGTGCAGCAAATTACATTGTTGTATTGTACATCTAAGCTCTTACATCTGTGCTCCCTGCCTTCAACAACCCGAAGTGTGGGTAATTTCCCTCCCACAACAATGTCCGACAGATACACAGGGGCCGTACACACGTGCCTATATAGTCAAATGATACCCAATTGTGTGTGTTTTTTTTATAATAAAGTAAAACGCGTTGACTCCGTAGTGTGATCCTCTGAGCTCATTGTACCCATCTCGAGGTATTCATCAAAGAGTCCAAGTGGGCTCTGGGGCTGTAGGTCCATGTCTTGCTCCCAGCGCGTGTAGACAGCCTCAGGCCTTAGCTTGGCCCGACGCTGGGCCCACCAATTGCTGAACCATCTGGGGAATTGTGGAGGGAGGTACGCATGTGCAGACACAGAGACACCCTTACACACGTGCATATCCATTTGTTCATCAACACTAGGTTTGCAATTTCATAGCTTTCCACTGCGTTTTCAGGTTGTATCATTTGAATATCCCAAGCACGTGGAGCGAAACGTCAAGACATGCCAAACAATATGCGGTATGACACAAAACATGTCAGAGAGCTGTACAAAACAACTGCTAAAACCTAAGTAGTAGCTGTTTTTCATTTAGCCCGTTGTCAATCCACTACACTCTTTCAGTCATGGGAGTTGCTTGTCTAATATTATGAAACTATGTACGAAGCGTCTGATCGGAATATCGCATGATACTAACGAGGTGAACTTTGTCCACTTGACTGGTGTTCACTGCTTAACCAGTGCACACTGCTAACAAGCTGTCGACACGACTTTTCGCTGAATGCGTTTTCACACAACACATTTTCATTGTAACATGGTTCTTATATTTGGGAAAACTTTTCACACAACGTGGAACGTGTCCATTATAATGTGGAATGCACACTGTTAAAACGCCGAACGCGGCCATTATAATGCTTTCCTGAGCAGTCGACGATGAACGACTGTCTTGAGTTGCGCGGCTGAGCAGTTTGATAAAGGATGCCGAATGATACAGTAACACGGCAGCCTAGCCTGAGTTATTTATCCCACCATTGGATGACTGCAGGTTGAATGTACTGTGAAAATGTGATTAACTCAGTAATTCCTTGCTTTGCGCGTTTTTACTTCACGCGGAAATTTTCAGGAACGCATCTACCGCGTTACACGAGGAAACGCCGTAATCAGACTTCACAGCTATCATGTGTTCATGCGATACTTACGGGATGATGACCTCCTGAAAATTGCCAACCATCTGCTTCACTACCATGATGACAGTGAGTTGAGAAGTCAGTTCAAAGAGACAGCCGTTTGGGGGACACTGGAGGGGGGATGAGGTGGAGAATAGATTCAGGTTAAACACTGAAGATATGAAATATTGGGTAATACATATATGGATACCACACATCATTTCTAATGATCCTCTCACATTCTTATCTTCAGTCAATTGCACACTGCAAAACTGACGGCTCCATATGTTAGAGGGGACAGTGATTAAGAATATCAATATTCTCCAGATTATAAGAAACACTTTCCCCCTCCCCCTCATGTATTTTAAATAAAGAAAATGGTGGCGCATCTGATAATGTTTTGTTTGTTGTCCTTCCCCCACACATCCGATGCAGGCTGTGTACGGTGCAAAATAAGTTCAACACACAACATGCATACTGCAGTTGGTGTTTAGTATCAGGTGAGTTTAATTGCAGAGCATCGTCTAGTAAATATAATAATCGTAAAACATGAAATTAAGTTGGTAGAAAACACAGAGGCACTTAAATAATAAGCTGTATTCTTTATCCTTTATGTGTATTGTTTTTGAGAGGATATCAATCAATGAATCGCCCTCGTGACGATTTCCTACAAATCTGCAGCAGGAGAAGTAAGCACCTTAATATAACACCAAATGTACTCATTATAATCATCTCATGTGTCAACAAGTCTGCCTTCAAACAGAAACATGAGCAACAGGTGCACATTTTGGGCAATGGACTTTCTTCCGAGCATAGAGTGACTGCAAATACTCAGGGTGACTCTGAATGGCAATTATGTAAATGTTAAACTACGTGTCATTAACACTGTCTTAATGACATTGATTTAACGTGTGCACAACGCAATGCTGCTTAATTCCTTACTCCAGAATTCGTTCTTGATATCATATTACGGGGCCGTTCTCTAACACAACGTGCTCCACTGCGCCACAGTGAGTCATAGGTAGTGGCTAAACATATCCTTGAGGGGGGCTGAAATACTGTACATTTTTAAGGATGATCAAATATATAATTTTAAATAAATGGCGTTTGATAAATACGGTATATAATTGAAAATGTCCAATGAGAGACCACAAGGGTACTACTTGCAAAATATGTGATAAACTAACACCCTCAAGTTAACTGGGTTACCAATTGCATCAGTCTAACACGTGTTCTGCTCGTGGTGACCTCGTGCTCTCTCAAGTCTGGTTTCGAAAACTGTTTTACTCCGGAGACTGTGTTAATGCTAGAGCTGGTGACCAGGTGTGAAGACAATGAGGCCTTTTAGAGTTCCAAAAGAAAGAGTCCTTATTTCGACATTTCACCAACAGCACGGTGTGAAGACAATTGTTGGGAAAAATATCAACTACAAAAGTAAAACATAAAAATGTTGTACAAACAGCATAGAAAACAGAGGGGCCAACCCCTCAGATCTACACACCTCCTCGATTCTCCATTTTCCAAAGTAAGTGTAGCTTCCGGGGAAGCCGATGAATTTCCCCTTGAAAAATGCAATGTAGAAAGACGCCGAGTAGAAGTTGACGAACTGAAATAAGAATTTCTTGAACGTCAGCCGATACTCATATTCTCCTTGCGTCTTGGGCATCTCTGTGGGTGTGATACAAAGGCACACATGGACACAAACATCAAACAGGGCAATCAGTTTTGATGTTACTTTCATAGTTTCTGGCACACAGGCTACGAGAAGCCACTGATAATGATGCCGCATTGAGGAATAGCAACATTTCACAATGTAACGTGCTTTGATATCCATTAAAATGAATTTGAAGATCAAAAGTTAATTTCAAAGATGTTGCTGGGGAATGAGTGACAGTGCACAAGTTGTTTACCAGGTGTTGTTCACCACATTCGCCCTGTGGAGTGTCCTTCAGTCTCCATTTGCAATTAAGCCATTTACACTGTCCGTATGATGTCTGAAAGCCAGTGCACTTGATTCTCAAATATCTATAAGGTGTATCTTAGTAATTATCATGGGTCACCTTTCAGAGGGGGTGCAGGCTTCAGCAGGATAAATTACTAATAAAGGGCTCAGTAGCTGGCAACATGAGCAACACAAGCAGATAGCTGACAGCTGACTAGAAGGTAGCAATGCAGCAGTGAGGGTCAGCCCACAATTACATTCAGTGATTCAATGGATCGAGAGGTGAAATCAGAGTGCTAAGTTGGCACCATTGAGATCCTGGGTTTAAATCCAGGCAGCGGCCTCTGGTAACATGTGTTCTCAAGTGCAGTGAATTGATGGCTTCAGGACGGTTACTAATGATGGCATATACATTTGTAACATACACCATTTGGTTCATCACTTAATTTGGTGAAATTCTAGTTGTGAGAATGAGCAATTTGACTGTTACGAGATTAACATTATATTCCGTAGTAGTGTGGATTGAAAAGTGCTTCCCCCTAATGTGTGAACCAGAGTTCACTTGAATGAAGGGTCTCAGAGGTAGCTCAGTGATATTCACTTCTAGGGCCATTTCATGACATTAAGGGTTGCACTGGTCTACAAGAGATCCCATTGGATACTTCATCTCAAGACACGATTCTGATAGCCCAATCGGAATGAAACTGGAGGAAAAATTTAAGAGAGTTCTGACAAAAACAGGCAGTAGTTGAACAAGTGACTGGATGATGCACTGATGCTGCTATTCATGGCCCCATGGTGCAAGGTTAAAATCATGATGACATTTTTACAGCGACATTATTTACCATGCACAACATTTATCCAAGCTTCAAATTTACATGTGTTCTCTTGTGGCGTATAATAAAATAAACATATGCAAACCGTGATGGTGATGACACCTACCCAGATCAGTGAGGACGAGGGCCAGCTTGTCGTAACCTTTGTTGAGTAGTAATATGATTACGATGTTGAGGATGGAGGCCGTGATGGTGGTAACCATATCAGGTGTGAGTAGGGCACCGATCACCTTGATCTTGGTCACATGATTGGGGATACTCGAGGAGAGTATGCCAAAGATGGACAGGCGGTAAACAACCACACCCAAAATTGCAGCAAGAATCAGGAGGATCTGCCAGTAACACAAGAAACACACAGGTGGGTGAGATTGACAGTCTTGTAGCTCTTTTCCACTATATAACCAAGCCGTGAGTTAGCTGTGCCGAGCTAGCCTGGTGTGGCTCAGGAGGTGCCAGTTCGTTTGTCTACAGCAGAACCAAATGACTGGCAAAATGTCGTACTCAGATTGTAGATATTGTGAATTTGCTATACTAGTAACGAATTGGCATGTTCTGTTTACGTGAACAACTTTACTAATTGGCTTTGTCGGGTGGTGGTGGGTTTAATGACACATATTTACGCGATCTAATCCAAAAAAAATATTATGGATGATATTGGTCGCGAAAAGCCTACATGTTAAACAAAACCTGAGCTGTTTCGCTAACATCACACACAATGAACGTGTAATGGTAACGTCACGTGGTCAATTGTAGAAAATGATGCAAGGTTATGAAAGGAATTACTATCCCTGGCCCTGCTTGACCTCGAGCCACGTTCAGATGTGAAGTTGAGACCAAAAGCCACAGGGCCAAGGTGAGGCCAAGGCGGCAGCTTTTTAGGCCACAATCAGTGTCAAGGTCACTCAAGGTTGGGTGCGCTAGTATGAGGCCAGTGTCAAGGTCGGTACCTCTAGTAAAACTCCTCGGACTGAGGCCACACACTCAAGGCCAAGGAGCTGAGGAAATCTTTTCCATCTGGCCTTAAGGCCGAGGACTAGTCTCGAGAAACCCAAATCGAGGTTGACAGGAGCAGGTGGATAACATGATACGGCTCATGATGTATTCATTGCCTTGGGCCACCTGTAGATATTTCAGGTGATTGGATTGACAAAGGGCTATAAGTTATATAATTATGCATGTATCTATACCCCCACTTGTAATCACTCAATGGATCACACAGGAGGAACAACATAGTTTGAGAGCGATTCTGACTGGTGGAGCAGAGTGTGGAGGTTAGGATTGGGTCAAGTAAAAATATATATATGTGTATAACCCGTATATGAATCCACTGCTGGATGATGGCCTTCCCAACCCTGCGCAGATTGTCAGGGTTATTTTCCCATACTTCACCATGCACACCAGTACAGGTTGGTAAAGGATAGAAGCAAAAGAATGCAGTTCTCTGTTGGCCACAAGGTAGCTCTGCAGCAGCCTACAGTCCATTTTGTGCATGATGGTTACCCATTCGTGCAGTACCCAGGCTCAAAACCTGCTTCGCCTCCAAGATGAGGCACATAGCAGGTGACTTGGCCATAGCTCACTGGATCAGGAGAAGGGGTTCAATGTTGCTGTTGAGTTGGCGGACTCACCCAGAACAACACCATGATCCCGGAGAGGCAGTATCGGAACCTCAGTATCCTCTTAGGCATATGAGGCTCCTCCTTCTGCACTCACAATGCACGGACACAGACGGAAAAGCATTTGTATATAGATTAGTCTGTCGGAGTGACCAATGTTAGTGTGAGCCGTTAAGGTTGACTGATGAACTATTATTTGTTTTCCCCACTACTAGTTAAGCATGCGATGATATAAAGGAATGGATTTGATGGTCCTGATGTCTGAGAGTTGAGCTGGCAGCGCTGATATTTCTTGGTTTTAATCCAGGCAGCTGCCTCCAATAAAACCAAGTAGTAAGCCGATCAGCCTGGTCACCAATATTACATTTGTTTCTTTTCTTAATTTGGACAAATTTCACCTTTCAGAATTAAAAAAGATGAGTTTGACCATCATGAACATTTCTTTGTAGCAGGGCTGATGCGAAAGGGCCACCCTCTAGTGTGTGTTCACTTGAAGGGATCTTATAAGTAATTATGTAACATCTGCTTCAGCAAACCTTTCCATAACATAGAGTTCCAAATGGACATTGTTTCATAACGATGCCGATAGGACAATCGGGATAATATTGGGAGGAAAACACAATTGACCAAAGGCCAACAAATATGTTAGAAGAAAAACTAGGAAAACAGTGAACAGTTACACATGCAACATTACAAAACAGAGGTGTGTGTGTGCAATGAGGTAGTCGCCGTGGTGACAGCAAAAAGCATTACCATGGTGATGATGTTACATTTCGTGGTCGTGCAGCGAGCCAGGTACTCGGGCCGGATGGGGTCTCCTTCCTCCGCCGCTGCCGTCAGGTCCCAGCGGTATGCGAGCGATGCCTGGCGACGCTTCCAAAATTCCAGGAACACCGTGGCTGTTGCGACACACCACACGGGGAGGATTTACTTAGAAAAGTAATTTCACTATCGATTGCTCAAGGGTTCAAAGGTTACCTAATGTAGTCTGTTAAATGTAATGTTCAAAGTAACTTCATTAGTACTTTTTTTTCTTTCATAAATACCTTTATTGGCTTTTTTTGGTACATTGCCACAATTTTATCCCACTTGCACTGAGTGGCATGGCATGAGATTGAGTTTTCCTTTGGATCTATAACAGAGCAGTGCTGCTCTTCGTGTTACAAAACGTTACACAAAAGTGAATGTCACAGAGCTACCTCTGTGATCTCTGGTCCACACAGTAGGGGTAGCTCTTTCCCAAATGCTTTGCCACGGAATGTAGCCTAATTAAGTACAGAACCAACTTTAACATTATGGATTTTTTGTATTTGTTGTGCAGATATCGGTGACTGAGTTGAGACCATCATCTTGCTATAATTGAGAAACTGGTTTAATCGCAGGTGGCCACTTTCATTTCAACACAGAATCTCAGCGGCGGCAACGCAGCACTCTGAACTCTGAGCCACCTGGCCACTTTGCATTTTTCATGGAATCGCCTTGGGGTACCGCATTCGTTGCTTGTTGCAGAGGTTCGTGGTTCAAATTATGTGGCTGCCCTGATTAATATTGCCCGTGTATTAATTACACAAAAATACACACCATCTGCTTCACAGTGGACATTAAAGATTATCGGTTATCATTCGTAAGAGTAGGACAATGTGTGCAAGTCATGGTCCAAATTTGCCCTCATTGAGCAGTGGGTTCATAATAGGACTGTCAGGATCACTGCATACGAACATTGCAAGACATGATGGTACTGTATATGGTTGTACGTATGTATGTTGAACTTCTTTAACACTGTATGTGGCCAAATGTGCTCATCATCATTGCAAACATGTTGATACTTGTCACTGTGTCTGGACAATGTGTGCCAATGCTTAGCATCACTTACCCCAAAGTCCCATGAAAACTGCGAAGAATATGGTGACCGGATTTTCATACATGTGTGAAGTCTGCAACGGCACAATCAGAGGTGTTAGTCACAATTAAACCTTAAATCTTAGCATCCACGTCTTTTCAATATCAACAGCAGGAAAGTAATGATGCATCGATTGATTTTTAAGTTAAAATAGATTAATCACTCATGAAACATCCATTAAATTGTGGAGATGACAATGCTCTACAATGTCTGATATTATAGCGCTATTCATGTATCAAACAAATCTGTATAAATGTGACAGAAAGAGCAAAATAAGCAATGGGCAGTTCCATGATTGTGGACATACATTTCTGACACTTTAAAGTGAATAATCATTATTTCGGCATGACATGTCAACTAATTAGCACTGAAATTCAGATTTCAAAATACTTTGTCCACTTGTATTGATCGTGGAGAAATACTCATGAAATACATCGTGTCGGATTTACTCAAAGTAACTTTTGCACTCCCGCTGGGATGTGACGATGCATTCATTTTCATGTATTTGTCTAACCATCGACTTAGTCCATTAAAATGCCCTATTTGCTAAAACTATAACTAACTACCTTAAAAATGATCACACGTGTATTATTAGTATAAAAATTTTTAACACCCACACGAATGGCAGCATAGTGTTTAGCATGATGTGCTGCAATCTAGTGATCATGGTTAATGTTAATGATACAATCTCAGCAACGTGAGTTGGCTTTGTGATAATGATGCACAGCACCAAAAACCAATAAGTATCCTTATTTAGAGGGAACATCGATGGTGTATTTGTGTGATACCTTCGCAGTCTCGCAGGTATCATTTAGCCTCCAAAAGGTGCATTTTTGGTCACACTGGGGACACATGACCAGGGATCCTCCGATGGTGTTGTTGCATATTTCTCCACTGCACACATAGACACGCACGAACATAAACACACTAATGGGCATAGTACACTTGGATGAGAAATATAATTTGCCTAAAGGTCATGCCACCTTTGAATGTGTCATACCCTCCCTTTAAACAAAGTCAGACTAAATTATGGGTTCCAACATCAAGCATTTTCCAAAGTAAAATGTATTTGCTGATTTCGATTTAAAGCTTTCGTGACTGCAATGATTCATCTTCTTTGGTTCTTTCGGTAAAGTCACGTAGAATGAGAATAAAATAATCAATTGATAAAATAAAATAACACAATAATATTCTCACGACGTTTCGGCCACAACACAAGCGGCCTTCATCAGGTGAAGGGACGAGACTGTCTGGTAGGACAGCGCTGGAGTGAAAGAGCCACGTTCAGATCACGGCCTTTAAGCTGTGTGAGAGGAACAAAGCGCCTTGACAAAGGAATTAGCATATAATTTAGCATTGAAATGGCTGAATGATTAGCTTGTGACTGGTCACAGAAATAGCTATGTTAAAAGTTAAAGCATACACATCCGCAGAGGCACCCCTTGATAAAGGAATTAGCATAGAATTTAGCATTGAAATAGCTAAGTTAAAGCATACACATCCGCAGAGGCACCCCTTGACAATGGAATTAGCATAGAATTTAGCATTGAAATAGTTGAGTGATTAGCTTGTAACTGCTCACAGAAATAGCTACGTTAAAGTCAGAGCATACACATTCACCGAGGCACTTAGTACAAATCAAACAGGAGAATTTAGCATTGAAATAACTAGGTGAATTTAGCATTGAAATAACTGAGTGATTAGCTAGTGACTGGTCACAGAAATGACTATGTTGAAGTCAAGGCCTACACATCTGAGCTATTCACAGTACTATATAGTGAACCAATAAAAAACTAAAATATAAATTACCTTAATGTTATCAATAAACTCTATATTCTCCAATCAGCTAAGCTACCAACAATAAGTCGTTATATATCACAATGCTATATGGCGAAAAAATGGGTGGATTCTTACCCTCAACTTTAGCACCACGGATAGCTACGGGCCCCGTTCAGACGGACGAGTTCGTCCATGGTCGGAACAGAGGAGGGGGAGAGAGACAGCTGCGAGGCGCTATTATACTCCATGTTGTAAAACCATACCATTAACCGTGGTGTGAGAGGTATTAAGAGTCAATGCTGGCGAAAGAGCTGCGGTCTGAAGGTCATCGTAAAAATACAATTAATTAAGAACAGAAATGGTTTAAAACATCTTTCCAGTGGTTACTAAGCCAGAATCCATCTTCTCGGTTGAAATTGTCTCTGTGCTTGTATATGTGAATGGCCTCATGAACGAATCTCTCATGGTAGCCGGTTGGTTTGCAAAGAACCTCCGTCTTGGAGAAGTCAATGTCATGTGAGCCCACTGAATTATAACAGTGATCTGCCACGGCAGAGGAGTTCGTCCTACCGTGTTTCAAGTCTGCTTTATGTTCGCGGATGCGGTCCGAGATATGTCTTTTGGTTTCTCCAATGTAGCTACTACCACAGAGGCACTTTAGTTTGTAAACGCCCGGGTATTGTATGTCTGGAACAGCATCTTTTACAGATGGAACTAAATCACGGATTTTATGTACTGTGTTGAATCGGACCTGGATCTTGTGTTATTCAGGATTTTGGAGATCTTTTTAGTGACCCCTGCAATGTAGGGTAAGGTGATGGTTTTGAGTGGCTCCACAAGAGGATCCTTCTTCATGACTGGAGTGATGGCTTTGCGGATTGTGTAGTCGGAGTAGCCAGGCTGGCCATGTGGCCAGATGACAAAGGTGTCATCAACGTACCTCTTCCATAAGGTCGGGTGTAGAGTGGCAGTCTGGATGGCGTCAGTTTCAAATTTTTCCATGAATACGTTGGCTACAACCAGAGATAGGGGGGAGCCCATTGGGGTGCCCTCAGTTTGTTTGTAGAAAGTTCCATTGCAGGTGAAGTATATGTAGGTTAAGCAATGTCTCACCAGGGGGGGTACATCAGTATGCAGTCCTTGATGAACCAGGTCTTCAATGATAGCGATGGTGTCAGGTACCGGGACTTTGGTGAACAAGGACACCACATCAAAACTGACAAGCAGGTCGTTTGGGGACAGGGAAATGCCTTTGATTGTCGATACCAGGTGAGTAGAATTTAGTACCGCAGAGGTGGTTTTTCCAGTGAAAGGTCGCAGTATATCAGCAAGAAAACGTGCCAGTTTGTAGGTGGGGGAGTTGATAGTAGAGACGATGGGACGAAGGGGTGTATCTTCTTTGTGTATCTTTGGAAGGCCATATAATCTTGGTGGTCTGGCAGCAGAGGGTTTCAACGAGAACTGTTTGATCTCATCAATTAATGCTGTTGAATCAGAGATGATTTTGTTCGTTTTGGTGACCAGGCTGTTGGTGGGATCTCTTTTTATTTTTGTATAGCTGCCATCGTTGAGTAGTTCTCAACGATGGCAGCTACTATCAACTCCCCCACCTACAAACTGGCACGTTTTCTTATTGGTTCACTATATAGTACTGTGAATAGCTCAGATGTGTAGGCCTTGACTTCAACATAGTCATTTCTGTGATCAGTCACTAGCTAATCACTCAGTTATTTCAATGCTAAATTCGCCTAGTTATTTCAATGCTAAATTCTCCTGTTTGATTTGTACTAAGTGCCTCGGTGAATGTGTATGCTCTGACTTTAACGTAGCTATTTCTGTGAGCAGTTACAAGCTAATCACTCAGCTATTTCAATGCTAAATTCTATGCTAATTCCATTGTCAAGGGGTGCCTCTGCGGATGTGTATGCTTTAACTTAGCTATTTCAATGCTAAATTCTATGCTAATTCCTTTATCAAGGGGTGCCTCTGCGGATGTGTATGCTTTAACTTTTAACATAGCTATTTCTGTGACCAGTCACAAGCTAATCATTCAGCCATTTCAATGCTAAATTATATGCTAATTCCTTTGTCAAGGCGCTTTGTTCCTCTCACACAGCTTAAAGGCCGTGATCTGAACGTGGCTCTTTCACTCCAGCGCTGTCCTACCAGACAGTCTCGTCCCTTCACCTGATGAAGGCCGCTTGTGTTGTGGCCGAAACGTCGTGAGAATATTATTGTGTTATTTTATTTTATCAATTGATTATTTTATTCTCATTCTACATGACTTTACCGAAAGAACCAAAGAAGGTATTTGCTGATGTTTAATTATAATTTTCGTTGATATCAGTGGTGTAACATCTCTATGTATTGATTTCCAGGGGTGTTTACAGCCCTTTTATCAATCGACTTCTGGCTGAGGGCCTCCCCACACCTCGTGGGTCATGAGGGCTATTAAATTCTAGTCATCCCACACTGGTCAGTACGGGTTGAATATGGGAAGCGAAGACTCCAGACACAGAGTACAGCAATGTATTTCCTGCACTTGCTCCCCGCTGTCCATCATGCAGCTCCAAAGAGTCTATGTGTGTAAGTCGTATTATAAGGATACGTTTCACATTTAAACATTTTGGATTTGAATATTTTTTGCTTTTGATTTTCGGATTATTTACAATTCGTAAGAATGTACAATATATTCATGTGAACAAGAGTGACGAAACCCGATGCCACGTGATACGTGTCGTCGTGAGTGACGTCACAATGGGCAATGTCATGTTTTCTGAGCAATCCAAAACAATGTTTAATTTTCCCTGGATTGTCCGAAATATTGTAGCTAGGCTTGATTTTTTGGATTTACTTTTAGAAACAGAGACATTTGGAACATATATACATATACAATATATTGAATGTACTATATTTGTACTGTATATGTATATAAACTGTATGAGATTGTATATATGTGCATATGTACTTTAATAGTGAAATGTTAAAGATGTGGCCCTGAAATTGCTTGCTCATGCCACTGCTGGTGGAAGGTCCTCCACTAAAGAATGCTCTAGATTGCCCCTCGAGATGATATTTGGCCTACTCGTCCATGATGGCCAGACGTCTTGGACACGGTGGGAGTACCCACATTTTACCCCATCACATCTGAACTGCCAATCATCTAACTGCGGTGTCTCCGTTTATACTGCTGAGCATATGTGGGATAACTGAAGAAACCTAGCCATTATTTCAGCTGCCATGCCAGGCGATCGCACTGGAAATCTATAAACTGCAATTCTAGAAATGTAACTATTACGCCATGGCAGCATCCCATGGGATTGTATATAAGTGTATATGTATGTCTATATGTACTTTACGTGTATATGTACTTGTGTATAGCCTTAGTAGGTGCTTGCTGATACTCATTGTTCAGTCTGTATTGCTATACAGGAGATCTGTGTGAGTTCTACATCTGACACATGAGTGTATGTGTGTGTGTGTTTGTATGCATTTGTCTGTATGCATGTGTCGGGCCAGTACCTAGTGATGTCACGGTCATTGCTGAATACTCCAAAGAAAAAGGAGATCAGGCCGACGATTGCAGCGAAGATCAGCATCTTTGTGTAGAAGCCGAGCCATGCAAAATAGAGCCCCACTTGCTCCCCGAAGTATGACCTGTGCCGACAACATCACTCGCACACACAGCGCAAACATCACCAACCGCACATGGCACCAGTGGTGTAGCTATCGAATATGTAAGCAAGGACCATGGGCTGGAGGGAAATGTGAAGAGCAGGGAAGGCATGGGCAAATGCTATTCTGGAACTCCATTTCCCCAGCCGTCTGTGCTATCAACTCCCAGCTAGCATTCAAGTCCAGCCTTAGGACCTTTCTGGACAGGGCACGTCCCTAAGAGGTACGATGGCCTGTGGTCGAGACTAAGAATGATGTGGCAGTCAAGAGAAGGAATGCGTCTGAGAGGATGTGCACCACAGAGATTTAAGTAATGAAATCAGCATGTGTGCAGGAGCCACATGGATCGTTGCATCAGGAGACTGGGAGAGATGGCGAAGGCTTGGGGAAGTCTTCATCCAGCAGTGGATAGGGCATGAACTTACCGCACAAGGTCAAGAGGCTGCTCCTTGAAAGAGCGCCCGGCTCTCGCCCACTCCCGTCGCAGCGTGTTGCGGTCGCCCAGCGTGTTCGGGTTTTTGGTGGGATGAACAGACTCACTCTGACATGGGGAAAGCAATTGTTAGTCACAAACACTGCATGGACATTCACAAATTACCAGCTCCACCCCCCCAAAACTCTGCCGTGGCGCTGCTGTGGTGTAATGGTGTTGCACACTGCACTGGACTTGCAAAGTTAGAGGTCGCCCATTTGATTTCATGGGAACGACAGTTAAAACAATGACCACGTTTCTTAATCACGCTGCTTCTTCCCAGCAAGCAGTGTAAATGGGTGCACCCACAGTTAATCTATTGGTTGTTCACGTGTTGTGGGATGAAGTGTGGGTACTTCTAATTCTTCCAAAGACTTCTGTCCCACGTGAAATAGTCGGCCAAATACCCTTGAGAATGGCTCTCTAGAGTGCTCGTGGAGTCTTTTCCAATGCATGGATATTGAACTTCTTTTGCACCGTATGTAGCCAACCATGCAAATCAGAGGTGTGTTTAGTGAGCTGGGGAACCTGGACACCTATGCGGCGCATCTCTGTGGGACACTAATGTTAAGTATGTGGTAAGCTTTAGACTATGCTATAGCGTCCTATACAGGTGTGCAATTCAGGTGTCGTACCTGGGCCTCCCGTAGGGTGTCAGTGTGCCCTCCACCCCCTACCCCCCCAACAACTTACGTCATGCAGTGGATAGGCTGCAGTATAGCAGCCATTTTCAATCATTTGGTTGATATTTAATATGTTCGTGCTGTCTTGTGGCATGGGGTTTTGCAGCATGTAGTGGACCTGTGTGAGCACACATGACACACATGACAAACATAACATGCATGAAACATAGGGCTGGGTGGGTAAGCTATTATTGACTCACTCCACTCTGAAATGTTTCCCCCTCTCCAACCACCGCCAGCCTACACAGTTATAATGGGCCCACAACTCTTATTGAGTCCCGACTCGGAAAGGTCCATAGAACACCCCAAAAACTGAAGCAGATATGTACCGATTTCAGCAAGTACAATATCCAGATTTCAAGGAGACATTTTATGCATGCTTTCCATGCACAAAGGCAATTTATTCAGAATACAATACTATCAAAACCCCAAATGCCCACAATATTGGCTCGACAGGATACCTGCTCACCAAGAACCATATCAACAGTAGTCTTTCATTCTTTTGTTGTGCAGGGGAGAGTGATTGAGGGGACGTGGTTATATAATGTGGGCAGGACTTACAAAGGGTGGGGCTGCTAGCTCACCATGTCTCCTGGTTAAGCATCCCAAACATTTGGTAGCTTTCTCTACAGGGACACATATTACCACAACCCCTAAATCATAAATCCAGGCATTCTTAATAAACCATAATGATTTACACTTCTAACCACATGTCACTCAGAGATCGCAAGTTGCGATACAGAGCTGAAAACTTTAATTAAAATGATAAAAACACGACAAAACCCTTTTAAATTAACATGTTTTTGCAAAAAAACCACCCCATTCTGGCATTATTTATACAGCATTATTGATACAAACGTACGATTTGGCTGCGTACGGCCGGTGGGATGAGGACGTCATGATCCTTTATAGGATAGATGTCCTGCTGCGAACGCCGGTAGGGTGCCGTGAAATAGTCCGGTTGTTTGGGCACGGCTCCCGGCTTCAGGTGGTGAATATTTCCCAGGTAGTGAAGAGGCCCACTGTCTGAGCCTGACACCTGGGGGAGGTCGCTCTCCTTGAGTGGCACCTGTTTGATTTTAAATGTATTAAACCCTTTGCCTCGAGCACATGGAATCATCATCAGCCAAAATCAGTCCACGAATGGATGAAGGTCTCCCCAAGTTGTTGCAATCTATACAAGTCCTATAATACAACAAGTCCGATAGTACAACAAGTCCTTTAATACAAGAAGTCCTATAATACAACAAATCCTATAATACAACAAGTCCTATAATACAACGTTCTATACAAGTCCTATAATACAACAAGTCCTATAATACAACAAGTCCTCTAATACAAGTCCTATAATACAACAATTCCTATAATACAACAAGTCCTATAATACAACAAGTCCTATAATACAAGTCCAACAATACAACAAGTCCTATAATAATACAAGTCCTATAATACAACAAGTCCTATAATACAACAAGTCCTATAATACAAGTCCTATAATAATACAAGTCCTATAATACAACAAGTCCTATAATACAACAAGTCCTATAATACAACAAGTCCTATAATACAACAAGTCCTATAATACAAGTCCTATAATACAACAAGTCCTATAATACAACAAGTTCTATAATACAACATTCAATACAAATCCTATAATACAAGTCCTATAATACAACAAGTCCTATAATACAACAAGTCCTATAATGCAACAATTAATATGCCAAAAGCCTCCACTGCATATCCCACCCACTCTTCAAGTTGTCCCACCAATATCCCCAGTCATGAGCACACGCACATGAGCCAATCTTATCTCGCCATCTCTATGATATACATCATCTTGGGCACGTTCTCTCCTTCTGCTGCCACTCCAATGTCATTTTCGGCCAGCAGACATCATCCCTTCAAGCAACGTGCCCTTCCCGAGCCCATTCACTTTTCTAAAAAGAGTCAATATGTTGCTAATATGCATATTTTTCCAAATGTACGTTTTTCTAATCCGTTTGTATATTTACGTCTCTCGATATCTCGTAATGTCAGTGCTACGATTATTATCGTTGAACGTCATAAATTATAATCATCACAATCATCACCCTCACCATCATACTCTGTATCACATGCATGATCATCGCAATTATCATCACAACCATGATGAATCTTCACAAACATTATTGTCATCACATTCATTATCACCATCATAATCACAATCATCACCACAATCATCATCACAATCATCGGCATCATCATGATCATCATTACAATGACCATCAGAATCTTGCCTGGATGTGTAGAATCTCGGCATAGGTGGTGAGTGGGTTCCATGGCGCGTGTACTTTCACAAAGGTGGTGCGTCCGCTCACCGACTCCTAGTGGATGGCACGAAGTTCATCGTCAGACTCTAGATGAGTGCATTTAGTTGTATTTATTAGACTTTGTTTGACCAGGTGAGAGTTCAAGGGAACAGGATGGTCTCATTTGGAAGAGTGTCCACGGCCGCGTGGATTTTCGTGCTTGTGTCACGTGTTGTTAGCACCTCGTGCCGATCAACGTGTGGCACAACCCAAAAGCAAATTGCATAACGTACGTGCAGTTATCGAACACTTATTACTACAGTATAAATAGCTGGCATGCCACATTAAGGTGGAGACTGTTATACCCTCCAGTATAAATGGGTAAGCCACAATTAATCCATCTTAAGATTGTGCATGGTGGGGTAAAGTATGGGTATTCGCTATCTCTTTCAAGACGTCTGGCAAGCAGAGAAGAGTAGGCCATATACCCTCCAGCGGGGATCTTTAGCGCTCCTACTCAAGGAATGTATGCCAGCAGTGAAATTATGAAGCAATCACAGTCTAACACCTTTTTATTTGTATACAGTGTCTGTCATCTATAGCAGAGAGACACGCAGGAAACTTACCTCCTTGGGTTCAATCTCGAGATCTAGCCCCATCTTCATCAGGCTTGCCTGATATTCGGTCCTCTTCTTCTGTCAAACAAAATTGACCATCTGTGTTATACATTGTTCTCAGTTGTGTCACTGTGGGAGTCAAGTCAAGAGGTGAGGAAACTTCTTGAACTCTTACAGTGAGTAGAGCCTCACATGGGAATCAATCAGAGAACGGCTCTGCAAAGTAGCATCACTGAACTGCTTCAGTCGGTGTCACTTCAGCAGACCTTAATAAAATAAAAATTTGCACAGCTCTTTGTCAATCAACTCTTTGAGTTTACCTTATTTGTTACAGGGATGGTCTCACTTAGCTAGTTGCTTTGCTATTTTACAAGGGAGATAGATCCATTGTGCGTGGGTACAATAGCAACAAAATAAACAAAAACATAAATATTGCAGAGAATGCATACTGGGTACTTCAGCACTGTTATAATAGTTTTCCGTTTGGCAGTTAGAATGTGGATATTACATATATCCTGTAAGTTATGTCTGGGTGTCGGTGTGTGCAATATGAAAGTGGTGTATTTATTGAGGAGTTGTGGATGGAGTGTGATACGTAACGATAATTGATTGTTGTTCGCCAAAGCAGTGAGGCGTATGGTTCAGGGTATGGATGTGCGAGTTGAGTGATGGGAGTCTAGCGTTCATTGACTAGCGTGGTCTGCAGTTGACGATACAGTTTGATAAAGGATGTATACTGTGGATTTAAAGACTCGTATGGAGGTGGCAGGGTGACTCAGCAGTCAGAGAGCTGAGCTGGCACCACTGCGTCAAACCTAGGTTTAGAGGCGTGTGGTGTTGCACGTGGGGAGGGGTGATAATGCTGGGTGCAGGAAGGTGGAGCATTATTTGTAGGTTCCTCGTTCTCACCTGATTGTTGATGGCGTCCTGAGAATGGACCTCATCATCGAACGCGAGGATGAAATCGATCCGACGGACTCCATCACAAAAGTAGATAGTGTCCTACACGCAAAGGCAAGCACACACACGAATATGAGAGATGTAATAGCTTATGCATGAAATGTATATTTATTCATAAGCTCATGATACATGTATCAGGACATAAGTTAATCTGCTATTTGTATGCAAGTTGTTTATTGCTATGATGATGTACTTGTTTACCCAGGAAAACCTCAATGAGTTTACATTTTTATTTTCAAGGAGGGTCCTACCAAGTTCTGTTTTTTTGCAGTCGAGAACGAAGTTGCTTAGTTTAATTCCAATTGAATAATTTGCATGTATTTTTTCAGCATTGGTACGTTTGGCCAATACCAGTTACACTGTGTCATTTAGCTATGGGAGGAAACCAGAGACCTGGAGAAATGTGTACACAAAGCATCTAGCCCCTGTGCATTATACAAAAAACATCAGTATTTTCTAAAGTGCATTGTGGTAATGCTATCTTAAACCACCATCAAAATAAAGTTGAGCAAATGTGACAGACTAACAGCAGCAGTGATGCAGTGATATGCAACTGTGGACCGGTGTCATCCTCATTCGGACTCATCAGCACTGTATAGTCACCAAAACGCACTGCTGCAAAGGCTGCAAATCTATAAATGAGGAGCAGCCATGTCTACACTTTGGGGCCCATTAGTTGGCGAATGCAAACAACAACTAAATCTGTAAATACCAGGAATCTCCCATCTTTGACATTAGCCAAGCTAATTTATAGGCAGTGCAAATCCACGCTGTGCCGCATCGTACCTGGGCCAGGGTAGATTGAAATGATGACGTCGAAAAGTCTTGCGGCACCGTTGAAGGCTGAGCCTCATGCCCCTCCGCTCCCTCCTCCTCATTCATTCTCTCCACGAGCTCTGCATAGGTAATGTGGGGGTAGAGGGTTCATTGCATTAGGGACAGGGGAGGCAGGTGCAGGGATGGGAATGTCGGTAAAGAACCGCACATGGTACTCATGTGTAAAGCTTTCTCATAAATGTCGACGCTGCTCCAGTGTGAGTACACCTGTGGTATAAAGTTGTGTTACCATTAGGGGACTTTTACCCCATTGAATATCGTACACTTTAACAAAGCCGTGCCCAGCATGGTCAGACACAAACCAGGGCAAAAAATATTAGTTGGAATATGCAAAGTCATTTTTGCCCTGACAGCTTGTCAGCTATACTCTTTGGTTCTTTCGGTAAAGTCACGTAGGTGAAAAAAAATAGAAATAGAAATAAATCACGACGTTTCGAATGCAACACAAGCACTCATCATCAGGTGTGACAACCACAGCAAGGAAACTGTTTTACTGAAGTGGGAGAGAAACCAGGGTTAGGGCAGTTAAATAAGTCAGAGAGGGGGAGGGTGGGGGTGAATGGGGCGAGGAGTGCGAGCGCGGCAAGCGCTGCAGACACGCTGAGAGTAAAAAAGAGGCAACATGATTACTGCCAAGATGGAAGCTTGTCAGCTTCTGCGAGAGCTTCCCCGTGACCACACAGATCATGGTGGTTACTTGACCACATTTCAATTGAAGTGCTGTCGTCCCGACAGTTCTGTTCCTTCACCTGAAGAAGGCCACTTGTGTTGTGGCCAAAACGTCGTGATTTTTGTTGTTTTATTTTTTACCTACGTGACTTTACCCAATAGAACCAAAGAGTATGGATCCTTGCAGTCACGACAGCTTCAAATCCACATTTCACCACTCTGGTTAATGTGGGTTGGTGAAGACGTATAGTATGTATAGTACAACCAATTTTGATGGACTGCCCTTTGCTGCCCACCATGTAGCCCGACACCACACTTTTAGACCTGTTATGCACTATCCTGGCTCAAACCCTGCTGGGTTATCACGTTTTTTTTTATCACCGTGCCTCGATTCTTCCTCTTAACCTGCATTTTGTATCCACGGGATAACATGTGCAGTTTTATATGGACGTGCCAACAGTGCCTCCCACATTTCTATTGCCTGGTTCTCCACTGGCCGTTTTCCATGTTGCGCTAGAACCAAAAACCGGGATACGCTAACCTCACGCGGTGTCTGAATATGGCTTGGGGCCAAGCAGGGCCAGGGGCGGGGATAATGACGCGTACATTGTGCGTGACATTCGGTGAGTGCACGGTAAGGACACCAGCGCACATCACACCAGTGGTTCTCAACCGTTGTTGGCTACCGGTGCCCCCCCTCGTTGTTGAATTTAGTTTAAACCGAGTAGCCCCCCCCACTCCCCCCTTGACCCAACGTGGTTCTGAGAAATCAACGTGTGAATAATGAACGTCAATATTTTAACCAATTGTCCACTTTGTGAGAGGTATATCCTAACCAGCTGCTAGTAACTGCAAGCGAATAAAAACAAATTAAACGGACGCTCTGCACGCGAGACGTCATTAGTTCCCTGGCTGCACTTGTAAACCCGCATTGTGTACGATCAGTGAGTTTAGAAAGTGCTTTCATATCGTTCCAGGTTACCACGTGGATACAAATTGTATCGTAGTTACTTTACATTGTCCGATTCATACATGACTATTCACCAATGACTCATGTCCGATATGATTTCACATATTTATACATTATCTCACGTACACCCTGGGGCATTGCCACATAGCCCCCAGGGGTCCGCGTACCCCCGAGTAAAAAAAAAAAGAAAATTACTGCACTACACCACCCACATGCGTCTCGACGCGCTCGTCACACGTGACGTCCGTGGCACGGCTCGGGTTCCGCAGTGGAAACATAACTTGGTGCCTTGAGAGCCACACGGGGCTGGCTCGGCACTGCCCTGGCGCGGCTTGGTAGCGAGGTGGAAAATAATTCGCATCACGTGGAAATTTATAGCAGCCAAATAACTCTGAAAGCACGTTGATTCTAAATGTTAAAGGAACAACCGGAGGACCCAGGGAATAATCCACGCGGCCACGAGAAGACAGAGAGACACGCAAACTCCAAATATTACAGGCGTCACAATTTGGATCGAACTCACGGACTTCCTGCATACGAGGCGAGGGAGATAACATCTTGCGAGGGAGATAATATCTTGTCATGGAGATAACATCGTGTCAGGGAGATAACATCTTGTGAGGGAGATAATATCTTGTCAGGGAGATAACATCTTGCGTGGGAGATAACATCTTGCGAGGGAGATACCATATTGCGCGGGAGATAACATATGTACTCTTTGGTTCTATTCGGTAAAGTCACGTAGGGAAAAATAAATAAATAAAATGAACAACAATCACGACGTTTCGGCCACAAAACAAGTGGCCTTCATCAGGTGAAGGGACCAAAGAGTATGGATCCTTGCAGTCACGAAAGCTTCAAATCCACATTTCACCACTCTGGTTAATGTGGGTTGGTGAAGACGTATAGTATGTATAGTACAACCAATTTTGATGGACTGCCCTTTGCTGCCCACCATGTAGCCCGACACCACACTTTTAGACCTGTTATGCACTATCCTGGCTCAAACCCTGCTGAGCGTCCGATTAAAACACTGACGAGATCTCAATATTTAAAACTGGCCCAAAGCCCCGTCATAGCACGAACATTACACTTTACCTATCTCAACAAATGTGGACATCATGAATCTTTGGTCTAATCTCAGATCTTGTGAGTTATAACTCGGGAGCTCCTCATGCACAGCCAGCCAAGGATAACTCCCTGCTATAGTGACGTCACAGCAAAAGGGCGTGACGTCACCTAAATATGGGCGTGGTCAAAAGCGGCCCCATCCCCCGCTCTTCCCGACCTTGCTTCCCCCCTCGCCGAGGTTACCCACATGAACAATAATAATAAATCATAGATGTACATTATGAAAGAATCAATGATTTTTCACAAAACTGCTCCTGTACGGCCTTTTGCCAATCCCCTGCTGGAGAGCCTCTTGACGATCGCACGAATCGTGTTGGTTATTTGCACATACTTCACCATGCCGGTGAGTATGGGTTGGTAAAGGAAAAGGAGGAGCATTAACGTACAAACAAAAACCTATTTTACTAGAATGCCTTCTGCTTCCCATCATGTAGCCTGTAACACCTGGTATGCACTATCCAGGCTCCAACCTCCTTAACGTTAGATGGAGACATCTGGCACATCCCCAGCAGTTTTGTCCACAGGCTCAACATTTAACACAAACACACATCTCTAACACTAACGTTAAACTTTACCTATCTCGACGAAGGTAGACATCGTGAATCTTTGATTTTTTCTCGAATTCAGAGTCAGAAGTCAGGAGCTCCTCGCGTGCACAGCCAGCCCACGATAAAGTCCGACCCAGAATGATGTCACCGTGACGTCGGTTCAATATAGGCGTGGCCAGAATGTGGGTGTGGCCAACGGCGGCGGCTTCCCCGCCCCCCGCTGCCCCTCCCCGCAGGTTTCTCTCAACCCTCAGTGCGCATGCGCAGGCCGCGCGTCTCGGACATCGCCTTCAGCGGCCGTTGGCGACGCGGCGGTTGTGGCGGGAAAATTAATAAAAAAAACTTCTCCGAATAACCGCGACCTTTAACTACCCTCACGGATAATCCACACGGATCTCTGGACGGCAAGGCGAAGACGATCAATGGAATAATCTCCGGTGAGAGACGGAGAGAGATGGGCAGGCGTGAGGGCGAGCCAGGTTCAACTTTGTTGAACGCTGAGCGCAGAGTGAATGGGGTTTGCTTCACTCAGCACGCGGCTTGGACACTTCGGTGTGCAAAGTGTTGTCTGGTTGTGCCGTGTAAAGGAGGAGGACATTCAGTAAATGTCGTTGGTTTGTTAATGGGAGTGTGTGGCACGGTAATGGACTGGGTACGACTTACAACACAAGTTCTGCTCACATTGCACGCTAAGGGTTAGCACGGCGATTACTACGTGTGCATTTATTAGTTATTGTTCATGTTAAAAGTAGTATTGATTGTTAAGACAATGATGTTTAGTATTTGTAGGAGAATCATTTCAATATTGTACAGTATAGCATTGTCCTGCTGTGTGGCTCTCACGTGGCGAGCATCAGTGCAGCAATATTCAGTACGTGGTTGTAATGTACTTCTATAGCCCCCTGCCACCAGTGCAGCAATATTCAGTACGTGGTTGTAATGTACTTCTATAGCCCCCTGCCACCAGTGCAGCAATATTCAGTACGTGGTTGTAATGTACTTCTATAGCCCCCTGCCACCAGTGCAGCAATATTCAGTACGTGGTTGTAATGTACTTCTATAGCCCCCTGCCATCAGTGCAGCAATATTCAGTACGTGGTTGTAATGTACTTCTATAGCCCCCTGCCACAAGTGCAGCAATTTTCAGTACGTGGTTGTAATGTACTTCTATAGCCCCCTGCCATCAGTGCAGCAATATTCAGTACGTGGTTGTAATGCACTTCTATAGCCCCCTGCCACCAGTTCAGCAATATTCAGTACGTGGTTGTAATGAACTTCTATAGCCCCCTGCCACCAGTGCAGCAATATTCAGTACGTGGTTGTAATGTACTTCTATAGCCCCCTGCCATCCATGCAGCAATATTCAGTACGTGGTTGTAATGAACTTCTATAGCCCCCTGCCACCAATGCAGCTATGTTCAGTACGTGGTTGTAATGCACTTCTATAGCCCCCTGCCATCAGTGCAGCAATATTCAGTACATGGTTGTAATGCACTTCTATAGCCCCCTGCCATCACCAAACTCACACTGACCAGCGTGGTGAAGTATGGTAAATAACCCCTCCCCCTGGGAGCTGCATAGCATGGGACAGCTGTCAGCCAGCAATGGATTTAAAAAGGAGCTGTACTCCGCACACATTCTTATTCAGGGTAGGGTAAGGAACTTGGAGGTTCGGTACGCATAATGTGCTCGGAAAGTATTGTATTCTGTATGTGTGTTGAACCTCTTTCGCATCGTACAAAGCCAACCGTGCTCTTCGGAGGTGCGATAATATATAAGTAGTCATACTACTGTAATACCACTTAATATTTAGCATTCATTGTATTAGTAGTACGGTATTTTTTTTATATGCAGGTGTGCATTCCAAACGTTAACCAATGTTAAATGTTAAGCCTTCTCTTTTGAATACAGTGTGTTTTAAACATGGAGTTGTCTCCAGCTAATTCTTAAATGTATATCATTCATAATGTAGTAGTAGGCAGGTAGTGCATTTATGACACTTCAATTGTACATAGAGCTTGCAGGTGTGATGAAGGAAACCATGGGAAAGGCTGGAATTTTTGTTGAAAAAAGGACAACAGCCACAGTAGCTTAAGAGACCTAACGCGAAGTGGTCGACACTGGCCCATGCGATCGCGTTGCGACAGCGGACCCACTTTCCGCACACAGCAGCTCCTCATGGTGCCCCCCATACCAGGACCAGTGGTGACCTGGTAGCCACAGCCATTCCTCTCCCTGGCCCCATCCGGTCCAGGCATCCCAAATCGTACAAAATGTACTGCAACGGTGGTGAGACAAACAGCCCTTCGGGCGACAGCACGGTGACGGACACAAGCCCTCGCGGCAGCCTGGGCAGCACGCTGCTCCGGACCGGAAGCGGGGGCTAGCGCAGCCCTGTGGTGTGCGGAGAGCAGTGCTGCTCGTAGGCGAGCGGTGCGCTGGACGCCTACATCGAGGACTTTGAGCAGAGCGGAATCTGTGCGTCACCGCCACCCAGGATACGTGCAGAGCACAGCACCGCGCAGCATGGCGGAGCGGAGACGCGCGGAGGAGAGGAGGATGCACAGTGTGGATGAGGGTGGGTTGCGCCTCTCGCCACGCGAGGAATCGCTCCGTGGTGCTTGCACTCGAGTGGCTATCGAGTGTGCACGCGGTGCAATGGTATTGAAGCTATAGTAATAGGTTTTTACCCTTTTATCTGGCACAAAAACTGACACCTTTATACAAGGGATCATGTTTGCAATAACCACAACACAAGTAGTCAAAATGCAAACAAAAAAGACAACTCTGATAATATGCACTGTCCTTGAATTTGATTGGTCCACACCCGAGATGGCTTTTCTGAGATCCCAGTCTCCACTGGTGTTGGACCAGAAGACGCAAAAAGGCGTCTTCTTATTCTTAGCGTCTTCTTGTTTGCATTTTGACTACTTGCGTTGTGGTTATCGCAAACATGATCCCTTGTATAAAGGTGTCAGTTTTTGTGCCAGATAAAAGGGTAAAAACCTATTACTATATCTTGTTACTGGCAAAGGAGGTC
Source organism: Petromyzon marinus (assembly GCF_048934315.1). Classification (NCBI taxonomy): domain Eukaryota; kingdom Metazoa; phylum Chordata; class Hyperoartia; order Petromyzontiformes; family Petromyzontidae; genus Petromyzon; species Petromyzon marinus. Next base: position 6,928,954 of record NC_133712.1, read on the forward strand.
TCATAAGGTATCGAAGCTAGTTGACTGGAGGGGGGGTAATTGGAGAGGAGAACCCCATTTATTTGCTTGTACTGGGTGCTTGTCAATTATGCTATGCTATCATGAATGTAATGTAATTCCCCTAGAAAAAAAACCCTTAATAAGGTCTAAAGATACATTTTCGTGAGAGTCCCACACTGGGATGCTTGGCAAATTCCATTAATGAGTTCATTTTATGTCAGAGAAAACTATCCACAGTAAGCACACGCATATGAGAGGATAGCATAGGTCTGAACAGATAGGTCGGTGCATGCATTTCTTTCTCCTGTCGTCTTCCAGCAACTTCACTGATTATCGAGTTTGTAAAGTTTGTGAAATCTAAGTGATCCTCCAACCTTTGTGTCAAAATTTGCAGATCCTAGACTGGACACATCTGAAGTTTAAACAATAACAGCTCATGCACTGATTTATCCCATATTCTCACAAACTCCACAAACGGATAACATCATTAGTTACTGATGGTGCAAAGTAAGGCAACATTGCAGGATTGCCGTTCAGGGGTCAAGGAATCTAGGGGAGAGCAAATTCATTGTGTACCAGTAAAATGTCTGTGGGTCTTACATTGCAGGTGGCATGCTGCCTGTGGAGGACCTCATCTCGGGCACGTGCAGCCTCACTGCTGCGCTGCAGCGGTCATGGCTTATAGCCCGACGGTCAGTCTAACCACGGACCAGCTCCTAGAGGCGCCAGTTGACGGTTCCTCCAAGTCCTTGTTCCGCTCGCCTGGCGCCCACCGAGACCTCGCAGTGTCGCACAGAGGCAAGCGGTCATCTCTCGGGGTCACCGCGCACAGCCTCGGCGCATCATTGGTGAGGGGCAATAAGCCAACTGAACGGTTGAGCTCAACAGCGAGAAGCAACAAGGCCCTGATGCCATTAAATGAGTCGGCAAAGCCCAAAAAATATTTCTTTTCTAACCAGAAGAATGTTTTGTTGTACTTACGGAGCAGTGAAGCAACTAGGCGTGAGCACTTGCCGAACGGCGGCTGTGCGACAAGTACCTATCCCAGGTGGTTGACAAGCCAAAAGGATGAGCTGGATGTGTCGGGGATCACGAGCATTCCTGAGCTCAGGTACCCGGCCTGGCTGCGTGACTGCGATGTGGACTCCCAGACCAGCAGCCACGAGACGGATACCAGCACGAAGAGAGCAGGTGCCGCTCAGAGCCCGCAACGCAGACCAAAGTACCCAGAGTGGCTCAAAGATTTGGACATCTCCGGCCTTACGAATGTAGCCAACGAGGAGCCCGTGTCAGAGGACCTTAGATCCCTAGGTGTGTGTGTGTATATATATAGTCTGTATATAGCAGATGACATTTCATATGTTTTCAGGTACATATTCAGTCTTTTCTCACAGAGACGACTGAGCGGCCACCCATGTGGTTGTGACGTGCGATGCGTGATTCTTGATGCACAGCCTCATTGGAGGAGCTGCTGAGCAGGGCGCGCATGGAGTTGGAATCCCCCGGCTTGGAGGCCCCCTCCCCGGGCAGCTTCAACACGGACGTCTTCCTAGGGGCTGATCGTCCCTGGGAAAACCCCTCCACGCCATTGTGAATTTATCTTTATATTCACACTCACGCACAGCATAGAGGCTGCACCGCCTCTAAGTATGATGTCAGATTATGAATGTTATAAGCTAAGCAGGTAAGCCTGGTTATTACTTGGATGGGAGACTATTTGGTAATAGCATATATTATAGATTTTGGCTGCTAGGTAACCAGGAGTTAGTAATACAGCAATGGAATCTTGAATCTATATCCGGAGTTTTGCATTTTACTCCCTCTGTTTTCACCGGGTTCTCCGATTTCCTCTCACATACCACTCGCTGATGAAATTTGCAAAATATCACTGCCAAACCCGCCTGAGACTTGGTGAGATTTTTCTGGCTTCCACCATGATAATAAGTCAACCAAGTAATTTTCTCTCAATCGTGTCTCTTCTCAGGGCCGTGTACCACCTGTCGCGTCTGAAAGAGCTGGTTGACACCATCAAGGAGAACAAGGATGGCTGCATTTTAAGGCGGTGGTCGAGGTTTGTACTCAGAAGGATACGTTCGCTTGGTCCTGCTAATTCATGGTTGTTAAACATCAATGGTACTTCAGGTGCTGTGGTGTGAATCGCAATTACTTGTGAACTTGTGAGGCCCATGGGGCACAGTAATTGCCCTGTTAATGGAAGTGCCACAACAAAGTATTGGAAAAATGTGATGAAGTTCGTTCAGGGTTGGAGTTAGTGAATGGTTGCAGCAGTATTTTGCACAGCAAATCCATGCAGACTCAAATGTCACTTGAAAGAGAATGGATATGTGAAAAATATTGTGAGCACAACTAAACTTATTTTGTTTTTAGCCATTTTGGAAGGAGACTACTTTATTGGAAACATACATGCTAGTATTTGTGTAGTTATAAACATTTGGGAAATCACTGTAAAGTACATTTGGTTATTTAGATTGCACTATACCTGTATTGTAAAATTTCAGAACCTTTTATGTAACTTGTAATCAATAAACCAAAGTTGCATATTGTATGCAACCCATGACTTGGATTGTTTTTATCATGTCTTGTTTAGCATGGTTGGTTATGTACAGTGTGAAAGAAATTCAACATACATTAAATATTTTCTGATATTTGAATGTTTATATTGTACATGTATATTTATTTTTCAATAAATCTGAGACAAAGGCTTATACACATGGAATTGAAAATATTCAGCTATGATTTGTATTTCTCAAGTATTTTAAGAAAAGTCAGCGAGTTTCGTGACATGTCTTCACATTTGGGGGTGATGATTGTGATGGATATCCAAGCATTAACCTGTTTACATTCCTAGAGTATGTAAGGTGAATTTGGGCATTCTGGGTGATTGGGTTTTAGGCCAAACACAGGCAGATGGTTGGGGATAGATGTTTTCAAGCATCTATTAATTATTCATCGGCATGTACTATCTTACTATGATGTAAAGTTCAAAGACATGGTTCATGAAGGGAATGGAATAAAAACTCAACTGTGCACAAGTATGGAGGAATTAATACTTGGAATTCAATGCAAAGATCTGGCCATATGGCGTTTACTGGGCACCAGGGTTGCCAAACAACACATGAAAGATGTGTATCAGGCACAGCCTCTGCATTATGAAAAAAATATCACTTCCTGAAGAAGTGCATTTTGCTTCTCCTGTCTTAGGTCACCAAAATAAATTAGAGCAAATGTGACTCGACTGACACAGGCAGCATTTATACTTGTGAAGTGTTCTCCTTCCGACGTGTGGTGTGTGTCGCACACACTGTCGAAGACGAGGTAGTTGCAGGAGACATCGTCTCTTTATTATCTTGTTCACACCAACTCCGGCCTCACTCGACCACGTTGTCATAGAGCCCGGCCTAGACACGACCCTGTCCGTGTTGCACCGACGGCGTCGACCGAGAAGGCCAACTACTGTCTGGCCACGCAATGATTGGGCGAATGCGGTGGCAATGACAGCGACGACGAGACGAGTCCACTCCCAGAACCGGCAGCCCGGAGCTCTCGCTCTCCGCTGCTTATATTATATTCTATATTCTACTCGGCGCAGCTTGGCTCTGCCCTATCCACGCCTCCCTTCTCGAACCGACCAGAGGGTTCCAGAGGCTTCCCTATGAGGTCTTCCATGACCCTTGCCCCAATTCCTCTGCCCGGCCGGCATACCCGTATATATGCTCAACGGCGTGTGTGCAAACTTTCCACTGCAGTTGCCGCTGCTGGACAGCAGTCAGCGCTGTGTCACTACACTTGTATGAACACAAGAATTACATAATCATGTCTACACTTATATGTAATGGGCTGAGATAGGCGCACACAACTTCTTGGGAGGCAACACTATTTATTAACACCAACACATTACACTTAACATAAATTTCGATTTAAAGCTTTCGTGACTGCGGGCTAACACCAATCCCGAATATCCGCCCCCACAGCCCTTTAAATAATCTCCAATACAGCCCCCCAATCGGCTATGCGTGTATGAGTGACGTCCCTGCCCTCTAACCCCCGACCCCCCCCGTCCCGCGCGTGCGATTGGTGTGTCGCTCTAAAACTGACTCCAAATCCCCGCCCCGCAGCCCTTTAAACAATCTCCATTGCCCGGCATCGGCGGCAACGCGTGTGCGAAGGATGTCATTGCCCTCTGACCCCTGACCCCCCGTTCAGTTCGTGTGAGTGGTGCGGGGGGTTGTGTGAGCGGAGACGTCGCGTTTGAGTGGCTGAGAAGCGACGGATTGATTCCAGGCAGCCACGTGCCAGCCCCGAGCTATGCCCCACAAACAGGACCCGCGGACCCGAGGGGCTGCGGCGCGAGGAGAGGAGCCGGAGAGCGGCAGCCCTCTCACCGCGAGCGAGGAGTCGAGTAGCGGCTGCTCTCACTCGAGCGAGGAGTCAGGAGCCCGCAGCCCTCCCGAGATCAGCCCTCCCCCGGGGGGGGGGGAAGCCGGAGGCCCGCGTCCCCCACAACTGACAACCTGTGTACCAACTGGCCGAGCGAGAGTTTGTGTGTATTTGAGCGCAATCGTGCCAGTGTTTAGCTCAGTGGTTCTTAACCTTGTTGGAGGTACCGAACCCCACCAGTTTCATATGCGCATTCACCGAACCCCTCTTTAGTGAAAAATAAAATGTGATTTTTTTCAAATTCAAGACATAGATATGTTTTTTACTGGTACACAAAATGAGCCGTGCATGAACATTACCTTGTTCAAAGAATAAAACCAACACAATGCATAAACTCACAACAAATTACATACCTGGAAATCAATGTGACTTCTGCTGTTGCCTTTGAGAGATCAGTTCAGATATGCGTGGCTTCACCTTGGCAAGTGCCACTCTCATGTTATTTTCACAGCAAAGTCTGTTCCTTTTCTTCGTTTTTATGTCCAGCATCCTCGAAAAGGATTGCTCACAAAGATATGTTGTAACAAATGGTATAAAAAAATCCAGGGCTTTCTTAGCAATAACTGGATACTTGTTCATTTGTCGACACCAAAACGTTGAGAGCGTTGTTGTTCTGAAGAGTTGCTGTTGAACCTGGCTCTGCTGAATTTCAATGATTTCGTCGAGGAATTCATCATTGACATCTGCTGTTTCAACAGCAAACGTGAACGGCTGTCTCACCCATGCTGGATATGACTCTCTTGTAGGGAAATATCCGTCGAGAGACTTTGCAAGCTCATCTAAGTGCGTGGCAATTGTTTGCTTCAGTTCCGTGGATACAGAAATATCTCCGATTCCAGACACATCTTCGATCTTACTTGCACAGTCGTCCAGAAGCGGGAAGTTTGCGAAGTTATTGTTCTCTGTTCGTCGTTTCCATAACGGTAGCTTTTTTTGAAAAGCCTTCAGGTGTTCTTCCGCTTCCATGATATTGACTCCACCACCCTGCATCTGCTGATTGAGATGATTGAGAGCTGCGAATATATCAGCCATGTACGCTAAAATGAGAATGAACTCAGGATTTTTGAAGCAATCTGCATGGCAGTGTTGGTGCTCTTGCAAAAACAGGGCTAATTCCACACGCATGGCAAAAACACGATTCAGCACCTGTCCCCGGGATAACCACCGAATATTAGAATGGAGCAGAAGTACCTCAAATTCAGAGCCCATTTCTTTACACAGCTCACTGAAGATGCGGTGCCTCAGAGCACTTTTTCGCACATAGTTCACACATTCCACCACAGTTTTTAATACTTCTGCCATTTTTGGAGGTAAGGTTTTTGTTGCCAACGCATGCCTGTGCAGAATACAATGCGTCACAATGATGTGTGGTGCATCGGCCTTTACTAGCGCACCAAAACCAGACTTTCTTCCCAGCATGACTGGAGCTCCGTCCATACAAACTGCAGAAACCATTTCCCATGAAAGATTGTTGTCTCTGAAGAAGTCATCCACAAGCTTCTTCACATCGGCTGCCTTCGTTGTTGTTGTAAGAGGCTTACAAAATAAAAACTCTTCTTTTATCATGTCGTCTTTCACATAGCGTACAAAAACAGCAAGCTGGCTTAGATCAGAAACGTCTGTGGTTTCGTCGAGTTGAAGGCTGAATTTTGCCGGGCTTGAAATCAGATCCGCGACTGCTTGAGCCAAGATGTCTTTACTCAAGTCTTCTATTCTGTCACTGGCGGTGTCATTTGAAAGGGGAATTTGGGATAATTTACCTTCGGCCGCTGTTCCGAGTATCAGATTCGCCATCTTTAATGCAGCTGGTTTCACAAGTGTTTCACCAATGGTGTGTGGCTTGCCCTGCTTTGCGATCAGGTAAGCAACTTCGTACGATGCTGTCAGGATCGGTTTGTTAACAGGTACAAATCCAAGAGCAGGCAGAGTGGTCCTTTCATCGAATCTGGCTCTCTTCACCCTGAATTCAGCAAGTGTTGTGTTCTTGTATTCCCCGTCTCCATGCAGCTTCAAGAAGTGTTCCTTTAGTTTTGCCGGTGCAAGACTAGAGTTGCTCAACTTGGCGTTGCAAATCATGCAGATAGGACGCTCACTCCCATCACGTTCCGTGATACATGAGAATCCATGTTGTACATATTCGTCCGACCACTTTCTTTTTTTGCCCGACATAGTTAGTATGGATAAAATATTAAAGAAATCACACGACGTACGACAACAACAGTCACATGTTGACTACTGAGTACGCACTAAATTCCCCGCAGCGCTGATTGGCCAAGCAGTGTAGCATGATCATCTGCAGCCAGTGATGGCCAAGCGGGCCGTGTGTGTCATCACAAATTTACACAATAATTCAAGTGTGTCCGGACCTCCGTGGCGGGGGCTCTGCCGAACCCCTGAGATCGACTCACCGAACCCCTGGGGTTCGATCGAACCCAGGTTAAGAACCACTGTCCGCGAGCCTCTTCAAAATGCTGATCTTGACACCGCTGGAAGCAGTCATCGGCCTTGACCTCACCTCACAACAGTGCAATTTTAACAGCTCAACATCAAAACACAATGATGGGTCGCTTGCACCAATCGCACAACATCCCAGCATTGACTCTCAGCTGTTAAATTTTGATTTAAAGCTTTAGTGACTGCAGAGATTCATATTCTTGGTTCTTTCAAATTTTCTTGTTGTGGTTTTCACACCTGATGATGATTGCTTGTGTTGCAGTCAAAAGGTCGTGATAATTTTATTGTTTTATATTTGTATTATTTTATTGTTTCCCTTCGACGTGACTTTCCCGAAAGAACCAAGAATATGAATCTTAGCTGTTTCTTGTGTAGAGGGGGTCACGTGTGTCACCATAATTGCCCTAATCCTACAACTCGTGCTGCGTAATATTTTCACAGTGCCTCTGTGAATGTGTATGCTTTGACTTTAACATAGCCATTTCTGTGACCAGTCACAAGCTAATCACTCAGCCATTTCAATGCTAAATTCAATGCTAATTCCTTTGTCAAGGCGCTTTGTTTTTTCTCACACAGCTTAAAGGTCTCGATCTGAGCTTGGCTTTGTTCGCTCCAGCGCTGTCCTCCAGACAGTCTCGTCCCTTCACCTGATGAAGGCCGCTTGTGTTGTGGCCGAAACGTCGTGAGAATTTTATTGTGTTATTTTATTTTATCAATTTATTACTGTATTCTCATTCTACGTGACTTTACCGAAAGAACCAAGAATATGGCGTGTAGATGCTGCCATCTGCCGGCCACCAACGTGGCGTGTAGATTCTGCTAATTGAAAAATTAAAATAATAAATTGAAAATAATAAGCAAAAATCCAGATTCATATTCTTGGTTCTTTCGGTAAAGTCACGTAGATTTAAAAATAATGAAATAAATTAAATAAAAACAATCGGAAATAATAAAATTACTTTTATTTATAATTTTTAAATTGGCATAATCTACACGCCATATTCTTGGTTCTTTGGGTAAACTCACGTAGATTTGAAAATAAAAGAAAATAATTAAATGAAAATCATGAATTGTTATTATTATATTTTGATTTAAAGCTTTCGTGACTTCAGGGATTCATATTATTGGTTCTTTCAGTAAAGTCACGTAGAAGGGAAACAATAAAATATATTTTAAAAAAATATTATTTAGATGTTTACTTTTCTTTTATTATTTATATTTTCTATCTACGTGACTTCACCCAAAGAACTAAGGATATAGCGTGTAGATTCTGCCAATTTAAAAATACAAAAAAATGAATGGAAAATAATTAAAGCTTTTATTATTTTCAATTTATTCTTTTAAAATCAAAATTTTGTTTCATTTTTTTTAATCTCTGTTACTTTACCGAAAGAACCAAGAATATGAATGTGGTTTTTTGCTTTTATTATTTTCAATTTCACACTTTTTATTTGATTTGATTTTTTTTCTATCGACGTGACTTTACCGATAGAACCAAGAATATGGCGTGTAGATGCTGCCAATTTAAAAATTAAAATAGATTGAAAATAATCATCAAAAATCCAGATTCATATTCTCGGTTCTTTCGGTAAAGCCATGTAGGTTGAAAATAAAAATAATAAAATTAAAAAATACAAAAGATAAATGGAAAATAATGAAAGCTTTTATTATTTTCAATTTATTATTTTAATTTTTTTAAAAAATTGGCAGAATCTACACGCCATATTCTTGGTTCTTTCGGTAAAGTAACGTAGATTTGAAAATGAAAAAAATAGAATTAAATTAAAAAATACTAAATCATGAATTATTATTTTTTCTTTTCTTTATTATTTATATTTTACCCAAAGAACCAAGAATCTGGCGTGTAGATGCTGCCACCTGCCAACGTTGGTGGCCATCAGATGGCAGCATCTACACGCCATATTCTTGGTTCTTTCGGTAAAGTCACGTAGATAGAAAATAATTAAAAAAAAATTAAAAATGAAAATTATGAAAGCTTTTATTATTTTCAATTTATTATTTGTATTTTTAATTAAATTATATTATTTTTTATTTTAAAATCTACGTGACTTTAACGAAAAAAACAAGAATTCGGCGTGTAGATGTTGCCACCTGCCGGCCACCAACGTGGCGTGTAGATTCTGCCAATTTTAAAATTAAAATAATAAATTGAATATAACAAAAGCTTAAATAATATTAAAAGCTTTTATTCAATTGATTATTTTAAAATTGTATTTTTTTTTATCTCCGCGACTTTACCGAAAGAACCAAGAATATGAATGTGGGTTTTTTGCTTTTATTATTTAAAATTTCACATTTTTATTTGATTTGATATTTTTTATTTTCTATGGACGTGACTTTACCGAAAGAACCAAGAATATGAATTCCTGAAGTCACGAAAGTTTTGTCACAATCTACACCCAACAATGGTGGCCAGCAGATGGCAGCATCTACACGCCAGATTATTGCTTCCTTCGGTAAAGTCATAATACTGGTAGGAACGAAGTTGTAAACTGAGTGTACCAGCCTACAATAGATTAATGTGTCCGTCCGTCCGTCCCCTTTCAATACTTTAACGAAGTGTAATACTGGTAGGAACAAAGTTGTAAACTGAGTGTACCAGCCTACAATAGATTAATGTGTCTGTCCGTCCGTCCCCTTTCAATACTTTAATGAAGTGTAATACTGGTAGGAACGAAGTTGTAAACTGAGTGTACCAGCCTGCAATAGATTAATGTGTCCGTCCGTCCGTCCCCTTTCAATACTTTAACGAAGTGAAATCTCGTGCTGTTGGGTGTAAAATCAGCAATAGACAGCGCAGAGACTTGTCCTACCAGCCCACCCTGCAGGGACCTGTTAATAAAATTAAAATAATAAATTGAAAATAATAAATTGAAAATAATAAATTGAAAATAATAAAAGCTTTTATTAGTTTAAATATTATAATTTATATTTTTCAATTTAATTTAATATTTTTATTTTCAAATCGACGTGACTTTACCTGAAGAACCAAGAATATGGCGTGTAGATTCTGCCAATTTAAAAATTAAATAATACATTTTAAATAATACAAGCTTTCATTATTTCAAATTTTTTTGTATTTTTAATTTAAAAAGCTTTTAGTATAGCTTTTATTATAATATCATAATATTATAATCAAAGATTTATTATAATAATAATAAAAAGCTTTTATTATAATAAAAGCTTTTTATTATTTTAGGATTCTCCTCCACGGCGGCCTTTGTCTCCCCCAGTAGCGATGTTTACGACACACCGCACCAGGTACTCATCTGAGGCTGAGTCGACCTCACACTCTCTTACTGTCTCAAAACAACAACCGCCATTCGCCACTAAGTGGCGGTGACGTCACCACGACGCTTGTGCCAGGCTATGTGCACCTTGAGGCTACGTGAAGTGTCGATCGCCGGCTGGCAGGAGGTCACGGGGCAGACCCAGGTGCCACTGGTCGACTGACTGAGATGACTGAGATTACTGGCTGATGCACCACCTGTGCCCCCTACTGTGCCAACTTGCTGAGCTTTAGCCACCCGACGCTCTGCTCGTTTTTCTGAGCGTCGATCCTCCGCCCTCCGTTGTTGTTGGAGGGCGACTGCCTCCAACTGCCCAGTAGCGTCCTTCACGAGCCTCCTCCACAGAGGCCGATCTTGACACCGCTGGTACCAGTCATTGGCAAGTCCACTCAGCTCCACATCCTCCTGTACCACATCACTCCATCTCTTCTCTAGTCCGTGCCACGCCCGTTTAGCTCCCTCGATCCGGCCGAACAAAAGCTGTTTGGGCATGCGGTGATTGGGCATGCGGGCTACATGGCCCAGCCAACGCAGCCTTGCCTGCTGGAGGAGCTCACCGATGGGACTTTGTCCAGATCTTTCGAGGATTTGTGAGTTCCTCACACAATCCAGCCTGGTTAAACCCAGGATTGATCGTAGGCAGGCCAGCCTAAATGTTTCTAACCGGTCAAGATGCTGCATTAGGGGGTTCCACGTTTTGCAAGCGTAGAGAAGGGAGGGAATGACTGTGGCCGAGAAGAACCGAAGCTTCATGCGGAGCGACAGACCAGGTAGCTTCCACACAATGTTACACAACCGATGAAAAGATAATGCTGCTCGACTAATTCGGAGTGAGACCTCTGCTGTTAAACCGGAGCCGATCATGAGCACACTGCCCAGGTATGGAAAACTCTCCACTCTCTCCCCAACTGCCCCATCACCGATTGGGAGTTGTGGGGGTAGAGTGCCCGATGGCACAACATACCCAGGCAGGTGCTTCGTTTTGGTGGGGCTGATGGTAAGGCCCCACCTCTTAGTGGCACACTCCAGTTTCAGCAGCAGCGCCTCCAACTCCTCCTCTGAATGAGCAGCAATTACCAGGTCGTCGGCATACATAATGTGGTTGACCAATAGGGAGACATCCCTTGACCGCACCTGGGCATCGATCAGCCTCCCATTGTATCTGTACCAGACGTAAATTCCTCTGGTACAGCTACTGACGGCTTCACGAACTATGTGGTCGAAATAGATGTTAAATAATGTTGGAGCCAGAGGACATCCCTGTCGCAGGGAATGGCTCTGACTCCCGGCTATGTAGTTTTACTCGGGTCTGCTCACCATCATGAAGGTCCTTAATGAGTGTGAGCAGAGGGTCAGGGACTCTGAAAGCACGAAGAACAACCCAGAGTCCAGGCCTACTGATGGTATCATAGGCCTTAACCAGGTCAATAAAGCAGAGATGTAGGTCTAGTTGGAATTCCCTCCACCTCTGCTGTAGCAGACGGACAGAAAATATGACATTTTTGCAGGACCACCTTTTCCTGAAACCGCATTGGGGCTCCGCAAGCCTCTCCTTAGCGTACCTAGCAAGGCGATGTTGAATAATCCTTGCCAGGACCTTTCCCGGCACACTGAGGAGTTAGATGCCCCTGTAGTTGTTACAGTCTGTGCGGTCCCCCTTCTTAAAGAGGGGGACCCTTCTTAAAGAGGGGGACCGCCAGGGCATCCTTCCAATCCTGCGGAACCCGTCCAGTGGCCCAGACTGCTGTTATGATGTCATGTAGGGCAGTCTACGCACAAACGCCACCCTCCCTCAGCATTTCGCTTGGGAGATCATCTCTGCTCGGTGCCTTTCCTGGTCTCAGACTCTGAAGCGCCCTCAGTACTTCCTCAACGGATGGTACCTCAGCCAGCCACTCACAGAGGGTGACTTCCTCCTCCAATATTTGAGGCACCGCATCCTCAGCAGGGTCATCCCCACTTTGTCCCATGATGTTTTCTAGGCTGAGGGATTCCCCCTCCCCCAGGACCTCACAGAAATGCTCAGCAAATCTGCAAACCTGTCGCTGGGGGTCGGATATTGGATCACCCTTCGTTCCCCTAATGATGTAGTGGGTATAAATTGACGAATAAAATTCTGATGAGACAACACGATATTTATTGTCTTCCTTACAAGTCCCTAACACAAAGGGTATATCGGTCCCTTTATCCGATCCCTGGGGAGGTATGGCCTCCGGATTATAGGGCCCTATCACTGGGTACCCCGTTACCCTTCCTCCGGCTGGGACCATAGGAGAGGCTATTTGACCTGACCGTACCCGGTCCGTGGGTCCTGACCACTGGGCTCACTGAGCTCTGGCCCTTAGAAGGACAACGGAGCTTAGGGTCCAGAGTCCTATCTTCAGCCCAGGTCTTCGTTCTTCAGCTTGCAGATGACTGAGCCAGACCTCTGAGAGGTCCGGCTTTTGGTTCGTGGCTTGCTCCGCCCTAGCCACGATTCCCTTCTAGAACGTTCTGGAAGGTGACATCATCCCCCGGTTCCCCCCTCCCGGGGCCCCGGGGAATGTGTCCCAGGATCCGTTTGCTAGGGTTTATCGTTGGCCCCTTTTTGGGCCATGGACATTAGCCCTGGCGTGATAGCGCTTCCGCCCCCTATTGACGATAAGGGGAAGCTACCAGCCCACAGAGTGGTGAGTGACGATTACCCCTACAATGGTAATAGGTGTGGCGCTGTAGGTTACTTTTTTGATGGAGTTAAATAGGGATTTGTGATCGCGGGCCATTGAGGCAGACTCCATCTCCTCAGCAACCCGCGACCACCACCCATCCTTGCAGCGCCTCACGGCTCTCCGAACCTCCGAGCGAAGGCTGCGGTAAGCCTCCTCATTCTCTGACGTGGGATGCTGTAGACGATTAGAGTGAGCCTGTCGCTTTTTCTCAACCATCCTGAACACCTCCTCTGTCAGCCAGGGTCTCTGGGGAGGTCTGGACCGCGTACACAAAGCAGCCATTGCAGCTGCATGAGTCACAGGCTTAAACCTCGCCCATTTACCCTCGACATCAGGAGGAGTGGGGGACGATGCTGTCTCACTCACACTCACTCACAGCGCGAGGCCGACTCATTACATCTCGCGGAGGATCGCGCTGCGGAACAAAAAAAGTTCCGCGGTTTCAGTTTGCAAGCGCGAGTTCGCGTTTTAAGGCGATGGGGGCCATTCATAAATGACGTCACGCACCTGGGGAGGGGGGGGTCAGACATTTGTGACGGGGGGGGGGGGGGTTTGAGAAATGTGACGTCACGTCAAAATGCGCAACTTTAAATAAATATAGACGACACGTTCTATTTAGTTAAATAGACTTTTTAATAAATGTTTTCTCCTACAACATCAGAGTGCAGCGCCACATTAAATACAATGACAATAGTTTAAAGCGATTTGAAGCATGTTTTATTTTCAAAATGAAAATATGGTTTTGGGGGGGGGGGGCAGAGCTTTGTGACGTCATACTTGAGGGGGGGGGTCTGACTTTTTGTGACGCCGTGTGACGAGGGGGGGGGGTTAAAAATCGTCCAAAATCGCGTGACGTCATTTATGGTCGTGATATATTATTATAATGAATCTGTTGTAATGAATCTTATGTCACCTTAAGTATGCCTTTGTGAGTACACTCGTGACACGGGTGTCATGCGCGTGACCTTTGTCTTTTGTATCAGATGTGCGAGAGCAACTCCGCTGCGAGTCATGGTGGTGCTGGGAGAATTGCCTTTACCATCGATGGCACTTCACCAGCACCCGTCTCGACCCCACCTCAATCCGGTAGAGTTACAAGAGCGAAAAAACTCATCTCTTGTGACGTCTGTGGGAAAAAATTCCAACTGGCATGGTGCCTAGAATCCCACGTAAGAACGCACAAGGAGACCCGTGATCAATGGTGCGGCATATGCGGACGAAGTTTTGATCAGCCAGGGAAATTCAAAAGGCATATGAAGACCCACGAAAAGTATTACATGATAAAGGGTGCACCAGGCTTGGTGAATAACGGCAGTTTTGCCAATGCTGTGTTGAATCCGATAGAGTCACTAGAATCTGATAGAGTCACTAGAGTGAGAAAACGAATCTCTTGCGACGTCTGCAGGAAAACATTCCAACTGGCATGGTGCCTAGAGTCCCACATGAGAATGCACAAGACCGGTGGTCAAAGCTGCAACATCTGCGATCAAAGCTTTGATCAGCCCTACAAACTCAGAAGGCATATGGAGTAACCCACGGAAAGAACTCAAGGGGCGCACGTGGCATGGTGAATGACGGCAATTTTGCCAATGCGGTGTTGAAGGTGTGTCAGAGCTACTCGGCTGCGAGTCATGGTGCTGGAAGAATTGCCTTTGCCATGGATGGCACCAGCAGCTCCAGCAGCAGCAGCTTGTCGAGTCCTGGTGGTGAGGAGGCAGAGTTGCAGACAATGCCACCTTCTGCAAAGGGCGCACCTGCGTGCAACGAAGTTATTGCTATCACAGCGACCGCGCATGGAACGAAGGCGCCTGCTGGGAAACGCCACGCCTGACCAGCGCCCGTCTCGACTCCACCTCACTCCCATAGTCACTAGAGTGAGAAAACAAATGTCTTGCCAAGTCTGTGGGAAAGCATTCCAACTGCCATCATGCCTAGAGTCCCACATGAGAACGGACAAAGAGACCCCTGACCAATGGCATCTGCGGTCGAAACTTTGATCAGCCAGGCAAATTCAGAAGGCATATGGAAACCTACGAAAAGGACTATTGGATATTTCTTTGCTGTTCTATTACTGAAGCTATCAACAGAAGGTGTGTACCGGATTAATTGCACTTGTGGCAAATGCTATGTAGGGCAAACAGGACGAATGATCAGCACGAGACTAAAACACCACAGAAATATGAAATGCTCACAAATACAACTGTCAGCAGTAGCAGAACACGCGTGCCCACAAAGACACTCAATTGATTTTGATAATGTTGAAGTTCTGTGCAAAACTAGTTACTACTGGCCAAGACTAATTACAGAATCTATCGAAATTTAAATTAAGAAAAATAATTGTAATCGTTTGGATAGCTACCGACTTAGTGCTGCATGGAAGAGAATAATCAAATTACCGTTTGTACGGATATTTTAGTACACACAATGGACACTAAGTACAAGATCAATGGGCTAGCATAATGTGCATGTATAATGTACGTTGATTCATTAATCCCCCCCCTACTTTGCGCTCAAAGAGCGCACAAATGTTGTCATCACATCTACGCCTCTATATAAGGAATGAAACAGGTGGACTTCTCCCAAATCTTGCTGTTGCCTGATGAAGCTAGTTGTAATTACTGATACGTCGTACTCCGATAGTAAATGTTGTGGCTTGGCTCTCCAACACACCACACACCGGTGTGCTGTACTAGTGATGAATTGGAATGTTCTGTTTACGTGACAACCCTTACTAGTTGGCTGTCGGGCGGTGGCGGGTTTAACGACACATTTATATAGTAATAGGTTTTTACCCTTTTATCTGGCACCAAAACTGACACCTTTATACAAGGGATCATGTTTGCAATAACCACAACACAAGCAGACACTTGCCTGGCGGACCACGAATTTCAACGAATTTCAATTCGTGGTCCGCCAGGCAAGTGTCTAACTGTGTTGTTGGCCTGACTGGTTTTGCATCACGTTATTTTTTCTTAGGTTTGTTGAATTCTCGTCTCTCATCTTCTTGTTGTATTTACCTCCGTGCAGTTTGGCGCTCTCTATGTGTTGCGTTGGTGTCGCCCTATATGCTCCCTCGCTATTTGTTGTTTTTTTACACCTGATGAAGATCGCTTGTGTTGCGGTCGAAACGTCGTGATTTATTTATTTTAATATAATTTTATGGTATTTCTACATACATGACTTTACCGAAAAAACCAATGAGTAAAAAGAGACAACTCTGATAATGATATACACTGTCCTTGAAGTTGATTGTTTCACACCCGAGACGGCTTTTCTTAGAGCCTAGTCTCCACTGGTGTTGGACCAGATGACGCCAAAAGGCATAGAACTCAAAAACAGCGCACTATCAGAGTATTGAGAGCTCGGGGTAAGAATATACATTATGAGACCTCCTTTGCCAGTAACAAGATATAGTAATAGGTTTTTACCCTTTTATCTGGCACCAAAACTGACACCTTTATACAAGGGATCATGTTTGCAATAACCACAACACAAGCAGTCAAAATGCAAACAAAAAGAGACAACTCTGATAGTGATATACACTGTCCTTGAAGTTGATTGGTCCACACCCGAGACGGCTTTTCTTAGAGCCTAGTCTCCACTGGTGTTGGACCAGATGACGCCAAAAGGCATACAACTCAAAAACAGCGCACTATCAGAGTATTGAGAGCTCGGGGTAAGCATTTACATTATGATACCTCCTTTGCCAGTAGCCAGATATAGTAATAGGTTTTTACCCTTTTATCTGGCACCAAAACTGACACCTTTATACAAGGGATCATGTTTGCATAAAGGTGTCAGTTTGGTGCCAGATAAAAGGGTAAAAACCTATTACTATATCTTGCTACTGGCAAAGGAGGTCCCATAATGTAAATGCTTACCCCGAGCTCTCAATACTCTGATAGTGCGCTGTTTCTGAGTTGTATGCCTTTTGGTGTCATCTGGATCAACACCAGTGGAGACTAGGCTCTAAGAAAAGCCGTCTCGGGTGTGGACCAATCAACTTCAAGGACAGTGTATATCATTATCAGAGTTGTCCCTTTTTGTTTGCATTTTGATTGCTTGTGTTGTGGTTATTGCAAACATGATTCCTTGTATAAAGGTGTCAGTTTTGGTGCCAGATAAAAGGGTAAAAATCTATTACTATATCTTGCTACTGGCAAAGGAGGTCTCATAATGACACATTTATATATTTACGCGATCCAACCCATAAAACCTGTATTCTGGATATTTATCGCGAAAGCGTACGTGTTAAACTGCCATGTATTTTTACGTCTATTGCTGTATTTTCTTACGTGCAATATATTTAATAAACCATCCTAATTTATTCATATTTTTGTTCATAGTTATATCATTGTTGCGCGTGCGGTGTGGTCAGTGGATATTGTTCAGTGGATCAAACCGAGACAAATATTTTTGCAGCAGCTGTGGCTGCACATTGCAATAGCGCATTCCGAATGGTGTAGAACGCATTGCCCAGAATCTGTATCTGTGTGCAAACACCAGGTATGGTTGGTAAGAAACACGTTGGTTTTAAATTAATAGAACTCGAGCTTCAGCCATATTGTTCATTATAGACCCCACTTTGTAAGAATTAATCAGGCAAACCTTGCGCCTGATTCATTTGAGTCGGTGTGCTCATGAGCAACAGGGCATTTGTGGCAAGGTGTTAATGTACCACAGATTAGCACGGTTGGCTACGTACACTGAGAAAGAAGTTCAACACATATTCTTTGGGTCTTTCCGTAAAGTCACGTAGATAGAACAATAAAATAATAAAAATAAAGTGAGTAAAAAAGAAAAATATATCACGACGTTTCGATCGCAACACAAGCAATCGTCATCAGGAGAAAAATGATGAAGATTGCTTGTGTTGTGATGAAAACGTCGTGATATTTTTATTATTATTTTGTATTCACTTATTTTTATTATTTTATTGTTCTATCTACGTGACTTTACCGAAAGACCCAAAAAATATGAATTCCTGCAGTCACGAAAGCTTTAAGTCAAGATTCAAGTTGAACACACTTTCATACATTGTGGAAAGCGAGTATCCTCGCACGTACAATGCACTGGACCGCATGTTCATGTTAAGTGAGTCAGGGGCTTTGTCACTGCCTACCCCGTGATATAAATAATCTCAGGGAATTAAATTGCAAGTGTGCAATCTCCCTTCCGGTGGGCATCGAGGATGAGTCATACCCTGGCTTGCCAGGAGGCAGTGGAACACAACTGTGGAATCCTTTCCATCTGCACGGGATAGAACGTTGCCTCCTTGCTCACATTCGTTCGTTTTCTGCGAGTGTACTGGTTTCCCCCCACATGTAAACACTCAGTAAGTGGCTGCAAATATCGGAATGTAAAGAGAACCGCAGAGCTTGGGCGATTGTTGGGAGTGCCGGCTCACCGCCTGGCTGCTGTCTCCCCGCTCGTCTGTGGGAGACATATAGAGGTACTGAATTAGATTTATATTCTCTACATAACATGATTCCTATCTACACAAAGCACTCACCACGTGGAGTACAGCAAATGATATTCCACGAAATAAAAAATAAACGTATATGACCTTAACAGAAGCCAATGGCTACAGCTGTGCATACACATACACACATATACACGATTCCTACTGATGGTTGGAACGATTCACCACTGCCGGAGAGTCAAGGAATTGTCATGATTCAGGATCATGAATGCAAACTGTCCCCGTTCTCAAACCTGAGTACGATTTAAAAGGTCATAGAACGCCTTTGTCGGAAGCAATTACTTCCCCATGTCACTGCGATGGGCAGATTCATGCAATTGCAGTCGGCTTACATATTGTCAGTAGACCCCCCATACGCAAGCGTACGCATTTGGGTTAACCCCTCCTCCCCCCTCCATTCATACATACTAAATGGATGCCCCCTTAACAGCCACACCACCACTCCTCACACGAGACAAGCACGTGACTCTCGGTGTAAATGGAGCCGGAGCGCGAATACACGTGCCGATGCCCCAAGTACAGTTGCCACCATTTCCACGACAGAGCAAACCCAGGCACATTTCTCAGCGAGCCCAGGTCTATTGTTAAAACTGTGCAGTTCACGGTGATAAAATTAACCATAGCCATACCCGGGGTACCAGATCTCGACACAAATCAATTCCTGCTGCCACCCGAACACTGTCCGGGGGTCAAACGCGGACAGGTGGCAGCCCCAATCGCGAGGCCACATCTGCACCGACTCACGGTAAATGTGTGCAGGGCCAGCAGGAAGAGCCCCGGGATCTCGGAGCGCAGCCACTGGTTCCACGCGCTGTCTCGGTCCACGTCCTCGCGTGACGACGACGACACTTCAAAATCACCTGACCGGAAGGAGGGGGGTGGGACGGAGAGTAAGAAGGTACGAAGGGGAACCTTCTAACTCTTTCACAGTGACGCGTTCTTCGTGTGCGTCACCCTGCAGCCAACCTCTCTGCTCTCGTGTGTGAACGTGGGTCAGTTTGGTTTAATCGTTCAGAATGAATGGGGCATGACCCTGGCCCTTGTGCAACTTATTATTTTCCATGAGATAATACCAAACACATCATTCATGTGTGTGTGTGTGGCCTGCAAGCAAAACCTACATGCTCTCGAGTCATATATCGGGAGCAGTCACATGTGGGAAAGCATTGCCGAATTCCTAGAAAGGCTCAGCTCTCTCCAACTTATGTTGAAAGCATTTATGCATTAGTTCTGCCCGTACCTCTTTGTGCCTGTGTAGTGGGCAGGCAAGTGTGGTGGAGCAGCAGGTCCAGCACACGGGGTGTCCAGCAGAGGAGAGGAACTCCCCGTGGCCGTGGCCGGGGAAGCAGAGGTCGGCGGCGCTGGGAGCGGCGTCAGTTGCGCGGCGTCTGTGGGAGAAGGCACAGGCCTCTGCTGAAGATTATCATCCGCAGACACATCACACGGCTTGCCGGACACGTCACGCACTCGGCCCTGTGATTGTGGAGGTGAGACAGGTTCGCGCGTGGCAACGAATGGCTTGTCGCTGGACAAACATCGACGGCAACATCGGGAGAACGCGGCACGAACTCGTGCAGAGTTTCTGGCACCGTATGAATTTACACTCCTTGTAGGTATGTGCGTTGAACCTCTTTCGCGCCGTACGTAAGCCAGCCGTGCTAATCGGAGGTGCAGATGGATGCAATTGAAGGAAGTGGAGCAGAGATTTCAAAATGAAACAAAAAAAATTGATACAGAAATTACACAAGTCCAGGGGACTTCACCAAGGCCGTGTTATCCCAGAATCTGACAGAGCACAAAGGAAGATTGGCAATGGCAAAAAATGGCTTCATAACTATCATTGTCAGATGGCACACTTGCATCTTCAGTCTTCAGTCAGCGTCAGTAATTTAAGAATGCACGCATGATGCGTGACACCAACTAAACTGGCATCGATGCTGACTAATCACATCCTCTCCAAGATGTGGAGCTCAAGAGACATGGATGCCTCTTCCAAACAGGACTACCCTTGACAATTGAGTTGTCGCCTGGGTAAAAATAAAATGAACCAGGAGATTTCAACTTGAAAATCCAAACCATCGCACCAACAGTAATGGATGGAATCCTATATGAGGCGCACACTGCAGTAGCTTCAGGTGGACTCTGGTACCTGCTTTAACGTCTGTGTGAGAAGCATCTTCTCCCACTGAAATTCAAACAAAGTTTACAGTTAGACAGGACATGTTTAAAACATCCGCAGTAAAATTCAAGTATGTATACCATTAAAGTAAACTTTTTTTTTTTACCAGGTAAGGCCCATTGAGAGCTATATAGCTCTTTTTCAGAAGCGACCTGGCCACAAATTATAGCTTAACGAAGTGGCTTATCACGTGGAAATTTATAGTAGCCAAATACTCTAAACGCATTACTTACAAATAGCTCACAAAGCGGTTATCCTCCCACTACCCTTGGGTTACCTCCTGTCCCGGTCCAGCCGAGACAGTCTGTGAATTGGCATCTGTGTTTGGGTGGCATGAATTAATTTGTACCGAGATCTGGTACCGGTACTGTGCTGAACTTTACTACTGCATGGTTGTTGACAGACCTAGACCGACTGAAACATAGGTCTGGGTTTGATCTCCATAGTGGAAAAGGTGGTAACCCAAAAACTAACCCAAACCCTTCCACATTCAACGATAAACACTTTAAAACCGAGTTCGCTCGGAAATGGCCCCACTAAACCGCACGTATGTAAACGTTTGACTTCAGTGGTTCCTCCGCCGCGTGCGAATGATGAAGTGCACGGCCTCTCGTGATGATGACCTCACACCCGCATGGCTGCACGAAAGGCGGTGCTGACGAGCATGAGGCAGGTGGAAGAGGCAAAACGAGGAGGCAAGATCAGAGTGCTGTAGTCGGTGGGGTATAGTGGGGCCTATTTCCAAATGATTGATTTATGTGGAAATTAAATTGGTCAAGAGCCCGTTACTTTGTAAACATTAGCATGTATCTACTTTAATGCCAAGTCTGCAGGGGTGGGAAAGATGAGGTCTATTCATTCTGGTGGGCAAAGAGAATTTAGACACTCCAAGTTAAGTCTGGTGGCATACGGATAAAATGCACCTTACAAATGTAAATAATGATTATTAATCAATCTTCTTCTTCACTCCCACGGTGTTTCCAACCAGGGTTAGGCCATGTAATGATCTGACGTGCTGTACACTTGTACAGTGTTACTGAATTATTGTATCATTATGAATTCAGTGCCCCTTCTGCGACCTTTCCCTAGATCCCCCTCTTGTGTATAACCTGGCCTGCTGACGTCAGGGCCGTAAGCCTCAGATCCCTTTCCCTGCCAGCAGCAGGCGCTATGCTGTTACATTACGATTCTATGCCACTACACAGGGACTCCTCTACTTACGAACATTCGACTTACGAACTTTCAGAGATATGATCAAACCTGTCCGTATGTCCAGTTTCCTGTTCGGACCGAGAGTCGCAAGTTCAACCACCGCACAATAGGTGGTGATGGTGGCATCTACATCTGCAGAACGTGAAGAACCAGAGGCAACTGTTAAAGCCATTCCCCGTGTTTAGTGTACAAGTCGTAAAACGTGTTTGAAATCGACGGGAGTAAAGTTGGACTCACGAACAAATCGACTTACGAACAGACCTATGGAACCGAACTCGTTTGTACGTACAAGAGTCTGTATATGGTGGTCACTCTGAACAACACAGACCCAGCCTCCTTTTTACTATTTTTGGTCCATTAGGACATTACCATATGCATCTTTCTGTGCTAACGGCCACACAATACACATTAGACGTGTCACAACAGGTCACGTTTAATAGTCTAACCTTGTCTGGAGTAAGTCGCATACGGTAGACATTTCTGCACATTTGCAGAATTACATGCCTATGACAAAGGAACCATGTGTATTGCATTAGACAAGGGTGCTTGATCATGTGTGGATGCAGATTCCCGCAGCAATAGAGGGAATAGGTTGTTCGCAGCGCCACTGATTAATCAGAATCAGAATCTATTTTATATCCTGGAAGAATCCGATGAGCTATGAAGATCTTTTTCACATATGTCTAGCAGGGGAGGGTCAGCGAGCTATTTCCAAAACCGATGAGAGGCAAGATGGAGAAAATGTAAGCGAATTGCTAAAAATACAAAGTACATACATTCCTGCCAATTTGTCAACAAATGCAAGCTTGGGCAAGGTAGCAACACAACAACCACAGCTCCAGACCACGACAAGACTCCACAAAGTCCCTCAATTGCATTGCATTAAAATTGAACGTTTAATGAGCGATATTTGAAATGGCGTTACCAAATGACAATATTCCCTTCGAATACCTAACTAATGAATGAGGCTAAGACGCTTGCAGTAATGTTCAAATATGCATCACAAGCCATTCATAAGTGGTAGGCCTCACGTGACCACAGGGCACCACAGTGGCAATATGTTAACTACCTCGCCTGGTACGCAGGAGGCCGTGGATTCAATCTAGACCCTGTCGCCTGCTGTATATTTTGAGGTTGCATGTCTCTCTCACTACATTTAGAATAAACATCACGCGTTTAGAGTATTTGGCCTCTATAAATTTCAACGGGATAAGCCACTTCGTTGAAGATAACATTTGTGATAGCCAGGTTGCTTCTGAAAAATAGCTCCATAGCTCAGTGGGGCCTCAAACTGGTAAAATAAAAAATATAGTTTGTATTCTTGGTTCTTTCGGTAAAGTCGCATAGAAGGGAAACAATAAAATAATAAAAATATAAAACAATACAGGTGATGATGATTGCTTGTGTTGCAGTCGAAACGTCGTGAGAATTTTATTGTTTTATATTTTTATTATTTTATTGTTTCCCTTCTACGTGACTTTACCGAAAGAACCAAGAATATGAATCCCTGCAGCCACGAAAGCTTTAAGTCAAAATATAGTTTAGTTTAAAAGTTATAGTTTGAGAATGGCGGTCCGATGGGAGGGAGTGAAGGGGTATTGTGAGGAGGCGTCATCGGGAGTCGAAGCTGCTGGTGGGAGCATGGGAGGTGTGGGGAGTGTGAGGTGCATCGGCATTGTGGAGAGGGAAGGGGTGAGAGTGTTGTAAGCGATGGGGCTGGGGGAGGAGTGGTGGATATGACGATGTGGAAGCTGTGTCGGTGATGAGGTGTGTGCTTGAAGTGAGGATTACATGGGGAGCGGTGCCGAAGTGGTTAGCGCACCGTGCGACGGGATCCGGCGACCCGAGTTCTATTCCCACTCACGGCCAACATCGGTGACGAGTATCTGAACCAATCTCGGTCCCATCCCGGGTCTATTCTGCCTTAAAATGAGTATCCAGGTTCGGTGAATGGGAGGAGACAAAGGCGGCCAGGCGTGGTGCTGGCCACCCATCCTATCTCAGCGTGTCGACCCCATGGCACCTGGGTAATGGAGGTGGTGATGAAGATGATGACGACGGTGATGATGATGTTGATGGTGATGACGAGTCACTCACTCAGATTCACAGAGCCACACTCAGAGACTCACAGTCACTCACTCAGACTCACAGAGTCACACTCAGAGACTCACAGAGTCACTCACTTAGACTCACAGAGCCACACTCAGAGACTCACAGCCACACTCAAGAGACTCACAGTCACTCACTCAGAAACTCGCACGCACTCACAAAGCCACACTCAGAGATTCAGACACTCACTCAGAGACTCAGAGCCACACTCAGAGACTCACGCTCAGTCACTCACTCAGAGACTCACAGTCACTCACTCAGAGACTCACAAAGTGACTCACTCAGAGACTCAGAGCCACAGACTCACAGAGCCACATTCAGAGACGCACGGAGTCACTCACTCAGAGACTCACAAAGTAACTCACTCAGAGACTCACAGAGTCACTCACTCACTCTGACACTCGGAGACTCACTCAGACTCACACAGACTCAGAGTAACTCACACACTCACAGACTTACACAGTAACTCACAGTCACTCCCACTCAACTAAGTCTCACCGGGTAACACACTCACAGACTCGGAGTAACTCACATGAACTCACAAAGTAACTCACTCACACAGACTCACAGACTAACAAACAAAAACAAAGATCCCCAGTGAACCCTTAACAGACTGTAGGGGCAAGTGCTGTTAGCGAGCACCTACGAAGGCCGGCACGGCACACGAGGGGGTGGGTGGCCAGCACCACGCCCGGCCGCCTTTGTCTCCCCCATTGGCGATGTTTACACACCGCAACCAGGTACTCATTTGAGGCCGAGTCGACCTAGGGGAGGCCCAAGACCTGTTCAGATAATCGTCACCGGTGTTGGTGGCCGTGAGCGGGAATCGAACTCGGGTCGCCGGGTTCGTAGCGCAGCGTAGCGCTAACCGCTGCGCCACCGCTCCCCACACCCTCGCTCACAAACACAACGCAGGCAGCGTGGGCAGCCCTGGTCCATCCACTGCTCGATGAGGGCCTTGCCATGCCGTGCGAGTTATTTGACCAGAAGCGCAGTGCGTGTTGTTAACATTCCCCGTGTGGTGGATAGAATCGGAGGGCTTTCCCCAGCCCTCACCCACCAGGAATGGTGAAGTATAGTCAAATACTTCCTGTGACCAACACGGCGTTAGGAGACATTCATACAACCCACAGATGGACTAATAATTATTGTAAGTACTGTGGTGTACTTAAAATAATGTGTGGAGGAGGAGGAGGAAGAAGCTCCAGAAGTCGCACTTCAGCAGCCACCACTGCCCCTTCGCAGTATCAACAACCACGCAGACAAATGCACTGCCACATTCTACAACACGCGTTTGTTCCTTCAAAGTAGTGAATTAGCGTCCCAGCACGCTGGTTCACGAAGATGGAGCGGTCATATAATGAGCTGGACAGCGACAACAACTTAAATCAGCGGTAATAATGCGGCAGACACGCAGGAAGCAATACTTAGGTAGGCCGCGATGAGACCACGGGGCTCGGATGGCGACCCTGCCTGGGAAGGTGCACACAAACTCCTCACAGAGTGAGCACCACAATGTTGTCCTTACAACACACAGTGGTCTCTCTAACAAAATAACAATTGCCACCGAGAACTGTTTCACATAACTCGTGCACTCAAAGTCCTCAGACAATTGCAGTTATATTTCGATTTAAAGCTTTCGTGACTGCAAGGATTCATCTTCTTTGGTTCTTTCGGTAAAGTCACGTAGAATGGGAATAAAATAATAAATTGATAAAATAAAATAACACAATAATATTCTCACGACGTTTCGGCCACAACACAAGCGGCCTTCATCAGGTGAAGGGACGAGACTGTCTGGTAGGACAGCGCTGGAGTGAAAAAAGCCACGTTCAGATCACGACCTTTAAGCTTTGTCAGAAGAAACAAAGCGCCTTGACAAAGGAATTCGCATATAATTTAGCATTGAAATGGCCGAGTGATTAGCTTGTGACTGGTCACAGAAATGGCTATGTTAAAGTTAAAGCATACACATCCGCAGAGGCACCCCTTGACAAAGGAATTAGCATAGAATTTAGCATTGAAATAGCTAAGTTAAAGCATACACATCCGCAGAGGCACCCCTTGACAAAGGAATTAGCATAGAATTTAGCATTGAAATAGCTGAGTGATTAGCTTGTAACTGGTCACAGAAATAGCTATGTTTAAAGTCAGAGCATACACATTCACCGAGGCACCTAGTACAAATCAAACAGGAGAATTTAGCATTGAAATACCTAGGCGAATTTAGCATTGAAATAACTGAGTCATTAGCTAGTGACTGGTCACAGAAATGGCTATGTTGAAGTCAAGGTCTACACATCTGAGCTATTCACAGTAACTGGGTATACAATACAATGTATAATGAATACTACATAGTGAACCAATAAAAAACTAAAATATAAATTACCTTAATGTTATCAATAAACTCTATATTCTCCAATCAGCTAAGCTACCAACAATAAGTCGTTATATATCACAATGCTATATGGCGAAAAAAATGGGTGGATTCTTACCCTCAACTTTAGCAACACGGATAGCTACGGGCCCCATTCAGACGGACGAGTTCGTCCAAGGTCGGAACAGAGGAGGGGGAGAGAGACAGCTGCGAGGCGCTATTATACTCCATGTTGTAAACCATACCATTAACCGTGGTGTGAGAGGTATTAAGAGTCAATGCTGGTGAAAGAGCTGCGGTCTGAAGGTCATCGTAAAATACAATTAATTAAGAACGGAAATGGTTTAAAACATCTTTCCAATGGTTACTAAGCCAGAATCCATCTTCTCGGTTGAAATTGTCTCTGTGCTTGTATATGTGAATGGCCTCATGAACGAATCTCTCATGGTAGCCGGTTGGTTTGCAAAGAACCTCCGTCTTGGAGAAGTCAATGTCATGTGAGCCCACTGAATTATAACAGTGATCTGCCACGGCAGAGGAGTTCGTCCTACCGTGTTTCAAATCTGCTTCATGTTCGCGGATGCGGTCCGAGATATGTCGTTTGGTTTCTCCAATGTAGCTACTACCACAAAGGCACTTTAGTTTGTAAACGCCCGGGTACTGTATGTCTGGAACAGCATATTTTACAGATGGAACTAGATCACGGATTTTATGTATTGTGTTGAATCGGACCTGGATCTTGTGTTTATTCAGGATTTTGGAGATCTTTTTAGTGACCCCTGCAATGTAGGGTAAGGTGATGGTTTTGAGTGGCTCCACAAGAGAATCCTTCTTCATGACTGGAGTGATGGCTTTGCAGATTGTGTAGTCGGAGTAACCATTAGTGCCGAGAGACTGGTGTACGTGCTTGAGTTCACTGGTAATGTGTTCCTGGTCGGAAATGCATTGGGCTCTTTGGTATAGAGTCTTGATGAGGGAGTTCTTTTGGGATGGATGGTGGTGGGAATCCGGTTTCAAGTAAGCATCTGTATGGGTGGCTTTCCTGTAGACAGAGTGGCTCATTGAACCATCATGTCTCCTTTTAATTAAGACATCCAAAAATGGTAGTGTGCCATCTTTTTCGACCTCCATGGTAAATTTGATGGCTGGGTGTATGGAATTGATGTGGTCGCGGAATTGGTCTAGAGCAGGCTGGCCATGTGGCCAGATGACAAAGGTGTCATCCACGTACCTCTTCTATAAGGTTGGGCGTAGAGTGGCAGTCTGTATGGCGTCAGTTTCAAATTTGATGTACCCCCCCTGGTGAGACATTGCTTAACCAACACATACTTCACCTGGAATGGAACTTTCTACAAACAAACTGAGGGCACCCCAATGGGCTCCCCCCTATCTCCGGTTGTAGCCAACGTGTTCATGGAAAAATTTGACGCCATCCAGACTGCCATTAATCGAAATATAACTGCAATTGTCTGAGGACTTTGAGTGCACGAGTTACGTGAAACAGTTCTCAGTGGCAATTGTTATTTTGTTAGTTTTAGATGTTTGTTTGGCCTCCTCCATACAATTGTCCTACTAGTGGTGTATTTAATGGGCTGTGAGCTGCTGTTGGTCATTGCTGGTCGATGATGATG
Source organism: Petromyzon marinus (assembly GCF_048934315.1). NCBI lineage: Eukaryota > Metazoa > Chordata > Hyperoartia > Petromyzontiformes > Petromyzontidae > Petromyzon > Petromyzon marinus. The sequence continues at coordinate 6,956,875 of NC_133712.1, forward strand.
ATGTGTGGATGTTCAGAGTTGGGACGTGGCGGTGGTGGGGAGGTGAGGACAGAGAACTTTGGGCATAACCCCCCTGACTCTACTCCACATTATCATCATCACATTCAACCTCCTCATTATCTCGCTGCTGCTGCTGCTCATCATCATCATAGACTTCACAAGGCAGCAACAGCAGCAGTAGTAGTAGGATGTGTGGGGTGGTGGGTGCCTTGTGTTTCGTCTCTTAGCAATGTGATCACAAGTTCCACATCGATACCCACACACGCCTCAATTACATTTTTTGGCGGGAAAGTTTATTTAAAATCTTTATTTAAAGCAGTCCTGGGCACAATGTGAGGAGATATGTGTTGCTGGATGTTGCTGTGCTCGTGGATATGAAAGAAAAGCGAGACCACTGTGTGTTGTAAGGACAACATTGTGGTGCTCACTCTGTGAGGAGTTTGTGTGCACCTTCCCAGGCAGGGTCGCCATCCGAGCGCCGTGGTCTCATCGCGGCCTACCTAAGTATTGCTTCCTGCATGTCAGCCGCATTATTACCGCTGATTTAAGTTGTTGTCGCTGTCCAGCTCATTATATTACCGCTCCATCTTCGTGAACCAGCGTGTTGGGACGCTAATTCACTACTTTGAAGGAACAAACGCGTGTTGTAGGATGTGGCAGTGCATTTGTCTGCGTGGTTGTTGATACTGCGAAGGGGCAGTGGTGGCTGCTGAAGTGCGACTTCTGGAGCTTCTTCCTCCTCCTCCTCCACACATTATTTTAAGTACACCACAGTACTTACAATAATTATTAGTCCATCTGTGGGTTGTATGAATGTCTCCTAACGCCGTGTTGGTCACAGGAAGTATTTGACTATACTTCACCATTCCTGGTGGGTGAGGGCTGGGGAAAGCCCTCCGATTCTATCCACCACACGGGGAATGTTAACAACACGCACTGCGCTTCTGGTCAAATAACTCGCACGGCATGGCAAGGCCCTCATCGAGCAGTGGATGGACCAGGGCTGCCCACGCTGCCTGCGTTGTGTTTGTGAGCGAGGGTGTGGGGAGCGGTGGCGCAGCGGTTAGCGCTACGCTGCGCTACGAACCCGGCGACCCGAGTTCGATTCCCGCTCACGGCCACCAACACCGGTGACGATTATCTGAACAGGTCTTGGGCCTCCCCTAGGTCGACTCGGCCTCAAATGAGTACCTGGTTGCGGTGTGTAAACATCGCCAATGGGGGAGACAAAGGCGGCCGGGCGTGGTGCTGGCCACCCACCCCCTCGTGTGCCGTGCCGGCCTTCGTAGGTGCTCGCTAACAGCACTTGCCCCTACAGTCTGTTAAGGGTTCACTGGGGATCTTTGTTTTTGTTTGTTAGTCTGTGAGTCTGTGTGAGTGAGTTACTTTGTGAGTTCATGTGAGTTACTCCGAGTCTGTGTGAGTGAGTTACTTTGTGAGTTCATGTGAATGAGTTACTTTGTGAGTTCATGTGAGTTACTCCGAGTCTGTGTGAGTTACCCGGTGAGACTGAGTTGAGTGGGAGTGACTGTGAGTTGCTGTGTAAATCTGTGAGTGTGTGAGTTACTCTGAGTCTGTGTGAGTCTGAGTGAGTCTCCGAGTGTCAGAGTAAGTGACTGTGAGTCCCTGAGTGTGGCTCTGAGTCTCTGAGTGAGTGACTTTGTGAGTCTCTGAGTGACTCTGTGCGTCTCTGAATGTGGCTCTGTGAATCTCGTGAGTGTGGCTCTGTGAGTCTGTGGCTCTGAGTCTCTGAGTGAGTGACTTTGTGAGTCTCTGAGTGTGGCTCTGAGTCTCTGAGTGAGTGACTGAGCGTGACTCTCTGAGTGTGACTGTGAGTCTCTGAGTGAGTGACTGAGCGTGACTCTGTGAGTCTCTGAGTGCATGTTACTCTGCGAGTCTGTGTGTGTGTCAGAATTAGTCTGTGAGTGTGAGTCTGTGTGTGAGTTACTCTGTGAGTCTGTGTGTGTGTCAGAATAGTCTGTGAGTATGAGTCTGTGTGTGAGTTACTCTGTGAGTCTGTGTGAGTGAGTCTGTGGGTCTCCTTGAGTGAGTGTGTGTCTGTGTGAGTGACTCTGTGAGTGTGAGTGACTCTGTGAGTCTCTGAGTGTGAGTGACTCTGTGAGTCTTTGAGTGTGGCTCTGTGAGTCAGAGTGAGTGACTCTGTGAGTCTCTGAGTGTGGCTCTGTGAGTCTGAGTGAGTGACTCGTCATCACCATCGTCATCAACATCATCATCACCGTCGTCACCATCTTCATCACCACCTCCATTACCCAGGTGCCATGGGGTCGACACGCTGAGATGGGATGGGTGGCCAGCACCACGCCTGGCCGCCTTTGTCTCCTCCCATTCACCGAACCTGGATACTCATTTTAAGGCAGAATAGACCTGGGATGGGACCGAGATTGGTTCAGATACTCGTCACCGATGTTGGCCGTGAGTGGGAATAGAACTCGGGTCGCCGGATTCCGTCGCTCGGTGCGCTAACCACTTCGGCACCGCTCCCCATGTAATCCTCACTTCAAGCACACACCTCATCACCGACACAGCTTCCACATCGTCATATCCACCACTCCTCCCTCAGCCCCATCGCTTACAACACTCTCACCCCTTCCCTCTCCACAATGCCGATGCACCTCACACTCCCCACACCTCCCATGCTCCCACCAGCAGCTTCCACTCCCGATGACGCCTCCTCACAATACCCCTTCACTCCCTCCCATCGGACCGCCATTCTCAAACTATAACTTTTAAAGTAAACTATATTTTGATTTAAAGCTTTCGTGACTGCAGGGATTCATATTCTTGGTTCTTTCGGTAAAGTCACGTAGAAGGGAAACAATAAAATAATAAAAATATAAAACAATACAATTCTCACGACGTTTCGACTGCAACACAAGCAATCATCAGGTGATGGTGATCATCAGGTGATCATAACCATCATGATGATCATCAGGTGATGATGATCATCAGGTGATGATGATGATGATGATCATCATGATCATCATGATCATGATGATCATCATCACCTGATGATCATCATCACCTGATGATTGCTTGTGTTGTCATGATGATCATCATCACCTGATGATCATCATCACCTGATGATCATCATCACCTGATAATCATCATCACCTGATGATCATCATCACCTGATGATCATCATCACCTGATGATTGCTTGTGTTGCAGTCGAAACGTCGTGAGAATTGTATTGTTTTATATTTTTATTATTTCATTGTTTCCCTTCTATGTAACTTTACCGAAAGAACCAAGAATATAAACTATATATTTTTTATTTTACCAGTTTGAGGCCCCACTGAGCTATGGAGCTATTTTTCAGAAGCAACCTGGCTCACAAATGTTATCTTCAACGAAGTGGCTTATCCCGTGGAAATTTATAGAGGCCAAATACTCTAAACGCGTGATGTTTATTCCTAATGTAGTGAGAGAGACATGCAACCTCAAAATATACAGCAGGCGACAGGGTCCGGATTGAATCCACGGCCTCCTGCGTACCAGGCGAGGTAGTTAACATATTGTCACTGTGGTGCCCTGTGGTCACGTGAGGCCTACCACTTCTGAACGGCTTTTGATGCATATTTGAACATTACTGCAGGCGTCTTAGCCTCATTCATTAGTCAAGAATTCGAAGGGAATATTGTCATTTGGTAACGCTATTTCAAATATCGCTCATTAAACGTTCAATTTTAATGCAATGCAATTGAGGGACTTTGTGGAGTCTTGTCGTGGTCTGGAGCTATGGTTGTTGTGTTGCTACCTTGCCCAAGCTTGCATTTGTTGACAAATTGGCAGGAATGTATGTACTTTGTATTTTTAGCAATTTGCTTACATTTTCTCCATCTTGCCTCTCATCGGTTTTGGAAATAGCTCGCTGACCCGCCCCTACTGGACATATGTGAAAAAGATCTTCATAGCTCACCGGATTCCTCCAGGATATAAAAAAGATTCTGATTCTGATTAATCAGTGGCGCTGCGAACAACCTCTTCCCTGTATTGCTGCGGGAATCTGCATCCACACATGATCAAGCACCCCTGTGTAATGCAATACACATGGTTCCTTTATCATAGACATGTAATTCTGCAAATGTGCAGAAATGTCTACCGTATGCGACTTACTCCAGACAAGTTTAGACTATTAAACGTGACCTGTTGTGACACGTCTAATGTGTATTGTGTGGTCGTTAGCACAGAAAGATGTGTCTGGTAATGTCCTAATGGACCAAAAATAGTAAAAAGGAGGCTGGGTCTGTGTTGTTCAGAGTGACCACCATATACAGACTCTTGTACGTACAAACGAGTTCGGTTCCAGAGGTCTGTTCGTAAGTCGATTTGTTCGTGAGTCCAACTTTACTCCCGTCGATTTCAAACACGTTTTACGGCTTGTACACTAAACACGGGGAATGGCTTTAAAAGTTGCCTCTAGTTCTTCACGTTCTGCAGATGTAGATGCCACCATCACCACCTATTGTGCGGCAGTTGAACTTGCGACTCTCGGTCCGATCAGGAAACTGGACATACAGACAAGTTTGATCATTTCTCTGAAAGTTCGTAAGTCGAATGATCGTAAGTAGAGGATTCCCTGTGTTTTGGCATAGAATCGTAATGTAACAGTATAGTGCTGGCTGCTGGCAGGGAAAGGGATCTGTGGCTTACGGCCCTGACGTCAGCAGGCCAGGTTATACACCAGAGGGGGATCTAGGGAAAGGTCGCAGAACGGGCACTGAATTCATAATGATACAATAATTCAGTAACACTGTACAAGTGTACAGCACGTCAAATCATTACATTGCCTAACGCTGGTTGGAAACACCGTGGGAGTGAAGATGGATTAATAATCATTATTTACATTTTTAAGGTGCATTTCATCCTTACGCCACCAGACTTAACTTGGAGTGTCTAAATTACCTTTGCCCACCAGAATGAACAGACCTCATCTTTCCCACCCCTGCAGACTTGGTATTAAAGTAGATACATGCTAATGTTTACAAAGTAACGGACTCTTGACCAATTTCATTTCCACATAAATCAATCATTCGGAAATAGGCCCCACTATACCCCACCTACTACAGCACTCTAATCTTGCCTCCTCGTTTTGCCTCTTCCACCTCCCTCATGCTCGTCAGCACCGCCTTTCGTGCAGCCATGCGGGTGTGAGGTCATCATCACGAGAGGGAGGAACCACTGAAGTCAAACGTTTACATACGTGCGGTTTAGTGGGGTCATTTCCGAGCGAACTCTGTTTGAAAGTGTTTATCGTTGAATGTGGAAGGGTTTGGGTTACTTTTCGGGTTACCACCTTTTCCACTATGGAGATCAAACCCAGACCTATGTTTCAGTCTGTCTAGGTCTGTCAACAACCATGCACTAGTAAAGTTCAGCACAGTACTGGTACCAGATCTCGGTACAAATTAATTCATGCCACCCAAACACAGATGCCAATTCACAGATTGTCTTGGCTGGACCGGGACAGGAGGTAACCCAAGGGTAGTGGGAGGATAACCGCTTTGTGAGCTATTTGTAAGTAATGCGTTTAGAGTATTTGGCTGCTATAAATTTCCACGTGATAAGCTACTTCGTTAAGCTATAATTTGTGGCCAGGTCGCTTCTGAAAAAGAGCTTAATAGCTCTCAATGGGCCTTACCTGGTAAATAAAAAATAGTTTACTTTAATGGTATACATACTTGAATTTTACTGCGGATGTTTTAAAACATGTCCTGTCTAACTGTCAACTTTGTTTGAATTTCAGTGGGAGAAGATGCTTCTCACACAGACATTAAAGCAGGTACCAGAGTCCACCTGAAGCTCCTCCAGTGTGCACCTCATATAGGATTCCCTCCATTACTGTTGGTGCGATGGTTTGGATTTTCAAGTTGAAATCTACTAGTTCATTTTATTTTTACCCAGGCGACAACTCAATTGTCAAGGGTAGTCCTGTTTGGAAGAGGCTATCCTCGTCTCTTGAGTTCCACATCTTGGAGAGGATGTGATTAGTCAGCATCGATGCCATTTTAGTTGGTGTCACGCATCATGCGTGCATTCTTAAATTACTGACGCCGACTGAAGACTGAAGATGCAAGTGTGCCATCTGACAATGATAGTTATGAAGCCATTTTTTGTCATTGCCAATCTTCCTTTGTGCTCTGTCAGAGTCTGGGATAACACGGCCTTGGTGAAGTCCCCTGGACTTGTGTAATTTCTGTATCAATTTTTTTTTTCATTTTGACACCTCTGCTCCACGTCCTTCAATTGCATCCATCTGCACCTCCGATTAGCACGGCTGGCTGACGTATGGCGCGAACGAGGTTCAACGTACATACCAACAAGGAGTGTAAATTCATACGGTGCCAGAAACTCTGCACGAGTTCGTGCCGCGTTCTCCCGATGTTGCCGTCGATGTTTGTCCAGCGACAAGCCATTCGTTGCCACGCGCGAACCTGTCTCACCTCCACAATCACAGGGCCGAGTGTGTGACGTGTCCGGCAAGCCGTGTGATGTGTCTGCGGATGATAATCTTCAGCAGAGGCCTGTGCCTTCTCCCACAGACGCCGCGCAACTGACGCCGCTCCCAGCGCCGCCGACCTCTGCTTCCCCGGCCACGGCCACGGGGAGTTCCTCTCCTCTGCTGGACACCCCGTGTGCTGGACCTGCTGCTCCACCACACTTGCCTGCCCACTACACAGGCACAAAGAGGTACGGGCAGAACTAATGCATACAGTGAGGGAAAAAAGTATTTGATCCCCTGCTGATTTTGTACGTTTGCCCACTGACAAAGAAATTATTAGTCTATAATTTTAATGGCAGGTTTATTTGAAAAGTGAGAGGCAGAATAACAACAAAAAAATCCAGAAAAACGCATGTCAAAAATGTAATAAATTGATTTGCATTTTAATGAGGGAAATAAGTATTTGACCCCCTCTCAATCAGAAAGATTTCTGGCTCCCAGGTGTCTTGTATACAGGTAACGAGCTGAGATTAGGAGCACACTCTTAAAGGGAGTGCTCCTAATCTCAGCTTGTTACCTGTATAAAAAACACCTGTCCACAGAAGCAATCAATCAATCAGATTCCAAACTCTCCACCATGGCCAAGACCAAAGAGCTCTCCAAGGATGTCAGGGACAAGATTGTAGACCTACACAAGGCTGGAATGGGCTACAAGACCATTGCCAAGCAGCTTGTGGAGAAGGTGACAACAGTTGGTGCGATTATTCGCAAATGGAAGAAACACAAAATAACTGTCAATCTCCCTCTGCCTGGGGCTCCATGCAAGATCTCACCTCGTGGAGTTGCAATGATCATGAGAACGGTGAGGAATCAGCCCAGAACTATACGGGAGGATCTTTTCAATGATCTCAAGGCAGCTGGCACCATACCAAGAAAACAATTGGTAACACACTACACCTTGAAGGACTGAAATCCTGCAGCACCCGCAAGGTCCCCCTGCTCAAGAAAGCACATATACATGCCCGTCTGAAGTTTGCCAATGAATATCTGAATGAATCAGAGGACAACTGGGTGAAAGTGTTGTGGTCAGATGAGACCAAAATGGAGCTCTTTGGCATAAACTCAACTCGCCGTGTTTGGAGGAGGAGGAATGCTGCCTATGACCCCAAGAACACCATCCCCACCGTCAAACATGGAGGTGGAAACATTATGCTTTGGGGGTGTTTTTCTGCTAAGGGGACAGGACAACTTCACCGCATCAAAGGGACGATGGACGGGGCCATGTACCGTCAAATCTTGGGTGATAACCTCCTTCCCTCAGCCAGGGCATTGAAAATGGGTCGTGGATGGGTATTCCAGCATGACAATGACCCAAAACACACGGCCAAGGCAACAAAGGAGTGGCTCAAGAAGAAGCACATTAAGGTCCTAGAGTGGCCTAGCCAGTCTCCAGACTTTAATCCCATAGAAAATCTGTGGAGGGAGCTGAAGGTTCGAGTTGCCAAACGTCAGCCTCCACACCTTAATGACTTGGAGAAGATCTGCAAAGAGGAGTGGGACAAAATCCCTCCTGAGATGTGTGCAAACCTGGTAGCCAACTACAAAAAAACGTCTGACCTCTGTGATTGCCAACAAGGGTTTTTCCACCAAGTACTAAGTCATGTTTTGCAGAGGGGTCAAGTACTTATTCCCCTAATTAAAATGCAAATCAATTTAGAACATTTTTTACATGCATTTTTCTGGATTTTGTTGTTGTTATTCTGTCTCTCTTACTGTTCAAATATACCTACCATTAAAATTATAGACTGATCATTTCTTTGTCAGTGGGCAAACGTACAAAATCAGCAGGGGATCAAATACTTTTTCCCTCACTGTAAATGCTTTCAACATAAGTTGGAGAGAGTTTAGCCTTTCAAGGAATTCGGCAATGCTTTCCCACCTGTGACTGCTCCCGATTTATGACTCGAGAGAATGTAGGTTTTGCTTGCAGGCCACAGACACACTCACACATGAATTATGTGTTTTGGTATTATCTCATGGAAAATAATAAGTTGCACAAGGGCCAGGGTCATGCCCCATTCATTCTGAACGATTAAAGCAAACTGACCCACGTTCACACACGAGAGCAGAGAGGTTGGCTGCAGGGTGACGCATGCGAAGAACGCGTCCCTGTGAAAGAGTTAGAAGGTTCCCCTTCGTACCTTCTTACTCTCCCACCCCCTTCCTTCCGGTCAGGTGATTTTGAAGTGTCATCGTCGTCACGCGAGGACGTGGACCGAGACAGCACGTGGAACCAGTGGCTGCGCTCCGAGATCCCGGGGCTCTTCCTGCTGGCCCTGCACACGTTTACCGTGAGTCGGCGCAGATGTGGCCTCGCGACTGGGGCTGCCACCTGTCTGTGTTTGACCCCCGGACAGTGTTCGGGTGGCAGCAGGAATTGATTTGTGCCGAGATCTGGTACCCCGGGTATGGCTATGGTTAATTTTATCACCGTGAACTGCACAGTTTTAACAATAGACCTGGGCTCGCTGAGAAATGTGCCTGGGTTTGCTCTGTCGTGGAAATGGTGGCAACTGTACTTGGGGCATCGGCACGTGTATTCGCGCTCCGGCTCCATTTACACCGACAGTCACGTGCTTGTCTCGTGTGGGGAGTGGTGGTGTAGCTGTTAGGGGGCATCCATTTAGTATGTATGCATGGAGGGGAGAGGAGGGGTTAACCCAAATGCGTACGCTTGCGTATGGGGGGTCTACTTACAATGTGTAAGCCGACTGCAACGGCATGAATCTGCCCATCGCAGTGACATGGGGAAGTAATTGCTTCCGACAAAGGCGTTCTATGACCTTTTAAATCGTACTCAGGTTTGAGAACGGGGACAGTTTGCCCTCATGATCCTGAATCATAACAATTCCTTGACTCTCCGGCAGTGGTGAATCGTTCCAACCATGGTTTTTTATTTCGTGGAATATCACTTGCTGTACTCCACGCGGTGAGTGTTTTGTGTAGATAGGAATCATGTTATGTAGAGAATATAAATCTAATTCAGTACCTCTATATGTCTCCCACAGACGAGCGGGGAGACAGCAGCCAGGCGGTGAGCCGGCACTCCCAACAATCGCCCAAGATCTGCGGTTCTCTTTACATTCCGATATTTGCAGCCACTTACTGAGTGTTTACATGTGGGGGAAAACCAGTACACTCGCAGAAAACGAACGAATGTGAGCAAGGGGGCAACGTTCTATCCCGTGCAGATGGAAAGGATTCCACAGTTGTGTTCCACTGCCTCCTGGCAAGCCAGGGTATGACTCATCCTCGATGCCCACCGGAAGGGAGATTGCACACTTGCAATTGAATTCCCTGAGATTATTTATATCATGGGGTAGGCAGTAACAAAACCCCTGACTCACTTAACACGAACATGCGGTCCAGTGCATTGTACGTGCAAGGATACTTGCTTTCCAAAATGTATGAATGTGTGTTGAACTTGAATCTTGACTTAAAGCTTTCGTGACTGCAGGAATTCATATTCTTTGGGTCTTTCGGTAAAGTCACGTCGATAGAACAATAAAATAATAAAAATAAAGTGAATACGAAATAATAATTAAAATATCACGACGTTTTGATCACAACACAAGCAATCTTCATCATTTTTCTCCTGATGACGATTGCTTGTGTTGCGATCGAAACGTCGTGATATATTTTACTTTTTTATTCACTTTATTTTTATTATTTTATTGTTCTATATCTACGTGACTTCATGGAAAGACCCAAAGAATATGTGTTGAACTTCTTTCGCAGTGTACGTAGCCAACCGTGCTAATCTGTGGTACATTAACACCTTGCCACAAATGCCCTGTTGCTCATGAGCACAGCGACTCAAATGAATCAGGCGCAAGGTTTGCGTGATTAATGCTTACAAAGTGGGGTCTATAATGAACAATATGGCTGAAGCTCGAGTTCTATTAATTTAAAACCAAACGTGTTTCTTACCAACCATACCTGGTGTTTGCACACAGATACAGATTATGGGCGATGCGTTCTACACCATTCGGAATGCGCTGTTGCAATGTGCAGCTACAGCTGCTGCAAAAATATTTGTCTCGGTTTGATCCACTGAACAATATCCACTGACCACACCGCACGCGCAACAATGATATAACTATGAACAAAAATATTAATAAATTAATATGGTTTATTAAATATATTGCACGTAAGAAAATACAGCAATAGACGTAAAAATACATGGCCGTTTAACACGTAGGCTTTCGCGACAAATATCCATAATACAGGTTTTATGGGTTGGATCGCGTAAATATATAAATGTGTCATGAGACCTTTGCCAGTAGCAAGATATAGTAATAGGTTTTTACCCTTTTATCTGGCACCAAAACTGACACCTTTATACAAGGGATCATGTTTGCAATAACCACAACACAAGCAGTCAAAATGCAAACAAAAGAGACAACTCTGATAATGATATACACTGTCCTTGAAGCTGATTGGTCCACACCCGAGACGGCTTTTCTTAGAGCCTAGTCTCCACTGGTGTTGGACCAGATGACGCCAAAAGGCATACAACTCAAAAACAGCGCACTATCAGAGTATTGAGAGCTCGGGGTAAGAATTAACATTATGAGACCTTTGCCAGTAGCAAGATATAGTAATAGATTTTTACCCTTTTATCTGGCACTAAAACTGACACCTTTATGCAAACATGATCCCTTGTATAAAGGTGTCAGTTTTGGTGCCATATAAAAGGGTAAAAACCTATTACTATATAAATGTGTCGTTAAACCCGCCACCACCCGACAGCCCACTAGTAAGGGTTGTCACGTAAACAGAACATGACAATTCATCACTAGTACAGCACACCGGTGTGTGGTGTGTTGGAGAGCCAAGCTACAACATTAACTATCGGAGTACGACGTTTCAGTAATTACAACTAGCTTCATCAGGCAACAGCAAGATTTGGGATAAGTCCACCTGTTTAATTCCTTATATAGAGGCGTAGATGTGATGACAACACTTGTGCTCTCTTTGAGCGCAAAGTGGGGGGGGGGGATTAATGAATCAACGTACATTATACATGCACATTATGCTAGCCCATTAATCTTGTACTTAGTGTCCATTGTGTGTACCAAAATAGCGGTACAAACGGTAATTTGATGATTCTCTTCCATGCAGCACTAAGTCGGTAGCTATCCAAACGATTACAATTATTTTTATTTCTTTAAATTTCGATAGATTATGCAATTAGTCTTGGCTAGTAGTAACTAGTTTTGCACAGAACTTCAACATTATCAAAATCAATTGAGTGTCCTTGTGGGCACGCGTGTTCTGCTACTGCTGACAGTTGTATTTGTGAGCATTTCATATTTCTGTGGTGTTCTTTTAGTCTCATGCTGATCATTCGTCCTGTTTGCCCTACATAGCATTTGCCACAAGTGCAATTAATCCGGTACACACCCTTCTGTTGATAGCTTCAGTAATAGAACAGCAAAGAAATATCCAATAGGACTTTTCGTAGGTTTCCATATGCCTTCTGAATTTGCCTGGCTGATCAAAGTTTCGACCGCAGATGCCATTGGTCAGGGGTCTCTTTGTCCGTTCTCATGTGGGACTCTAGGCATGATGGCAGTTGGAATGCTTTCCCACAGACTTGGCAAGACATTTGTTTTCTCACTCTAGTGACTATGGGAGTGAGGTGGAGTCGAGACGGGCGCTGGTCAGGCGTGGCGTTTCCCAGCAGGCGCCTTCGTTCCATGCGCGGTTGCTGTGTTAGCAATAACTTCGTTGCATGCAGGTGCGCCCTTTGCAGAAGGTGGCATTGTCTGCAACTCTGCCTCCTCACCACCAGGACTCGACAAGCTGCTGCTGCTGGAGCTGCTGGTGCCATCCATGGCAAAGGCAATTCTTCCAGCACCATGACTCGCGGCCGAGTAGCTCTGACACACCTTTAACACCGCTTTGGCAAAATTGCCGTCATTCACCATGTCACGTGCGCCCCTTGAGTTCTTTCCGTGGGTCTCCATATGCCTTCTGAGTTTGTAGGGCTGATCAAAGCTTTGATCGCAGATGTTGCAGCTTTGACCACCGGTCTTGTGCATTCTCATGTGGGACCCTAGGCACCATGTCAGTTGGAATGTTTTCCTGCGGACGTCGCAAGAGATTCGTTTTCTCACTCTAGTGACTCTATCAGATTCTAGTGGCTCTATCGGATTCAACACCGCATTGGCAAAACTGCCGTTATTCACCAAGTCTGGTGCACCCTTTATCATGTAATCCTTTTCGTGGTTCTTCATATGCCTTTTGAATTTTCCTGGCTGATCAAAGCTTCGTCCACATATGCCGCACCATTGCTCACAGGTCTCCTTGTGCATTCTTACGTGGGATTCTAGGCACCATGCCAGTTGGAATTTTTTTCCCACAGACATCACAAGAGATGAGTTTTTTCGCTCTTGTAACTCTACCGGATTGAGGTAGGGTCGAGACGGGTGCTGGTGAAGTGCCATCGATGGTAAAGGTAATTCTCCCAGCACCACCATGACTCGCAGCGGAGTTGCTCTCGCACATCTGAAACAAAAGACAAAGGTCAAGCGCATTACACCTGTGTCATATGTGGACTCACAAAGGCATACACAATGTGACAAGATTCATTATAACAGATTCATTATAACAGAAGTCCTCAATAGTGCAGATCCTATCATCTACTATTGTACTCCTTATCCACCCAAATAAGTACTCTTTGGTTCTTTCAGTAGCGTCACGTACGTAGAAAAATTAAATAAAAAAACAACATTACGACGTTTCGATCGCAACACAAGCGGTCGTTGTCAGGCGGAAAAAATAATCCAGCGGTAGAACTGCTGAACCAGCAAGTGAGCTGTTAAAACAAGAGGTTATATACGTGGTGAAGGGCAAGCAGGTGGGGTCTGAGCTGTAAAGGAATTCCATCCCCGGATGCAAGCACGTCAGTTGTGTTAATGGGGGAGATTAGGGAGAGAGATTAGCATGAAATGAGCTTCCGTCGCTGCATAAGAGTATCGTTCTCGCATATGCGCACAACAGCAGTGTTAATGGGAGATCAGCACTATGTTGACGAGAGAGATTCTTTTTGTATATACACAACAGCAAGCTAATTATGGCACCATACGTTCAGTCCCTATTCATGACACACTTGACTCCCAATCCCCATGTAAGATTGCAATATAATTTCTGCCTGAGGGCCTGTAAAAAAGTGTTGAGAATGGACACTTTTTCCAAAAAACTACGTAAAATAGTCTTAATTAAAAGTCCAGTATAGTACTATTCGTGGCACTCATAAGTGATGTTAATTATTACAATATTAACTATTTACCCAGGAAAGCCTCATTGAGTCTAAAGACTGATTTTTTTCAGAAGTTTCCCATTGCATTGAGATCTTTGGCAATTACATTAATGAGCGTTTGGCTCTGTGTGAGTAGAACCCAGAGAGACCCCCACCTTGCACATGGGGAAACAGCACAACTCTGCACAGATTCTACCCACACTCGATAAATAATTCAAACCGATCTTGATTTGAAGCTTTTGTGACTAGTTGCATTTAACAATGTTGTTAGTTTTAAAAGGAGCGCGCTTCTCGGGCTTGGAGTCCAGGGTTCGCGTTCTCCTCTGCGATTGGTCAGCGCAGGCGTCACCCAGGGTGACATGCTACACCCCTTGGGTTATTGCACGCCCTCATGTAAGAGCGAGACTCCTCCCACTTCCTTGATAAGCCACGCCCCTCGCGGCTATGCCCCGCCCACTATCGGTTAGGCCACGCCCCCGCGGATCAGGCCAAGCTCACTTCACGGTTCAAGTCTCACATCCACAATTGGAATTTTTATTTACAGACAGTCCTCGACTTACGAACGCCCAAATTACAAACAGTCGCACTTCAGAACCAACTGTCATGAAATATTAATTATTTTATATGGGGTCGTCCATAAATGACGTCACGCGATTTTGGACGATTTTTGAGCCCCCCCCCCTCGTCACACGGCGTCACAAAAAGTCAGACCCCCCCTCAAATATGACGTCACAAAGCTCTGTCCCCCCCCCAAAACCATGTTTACATTTTGAAAATTAAATATGACTCAAATCGCTTTAAACTATTGTCATTGTAGTGCGTATTTAATGTGGTGCTGCACTCTGTTGTTGTCGGAGAAAACATAAAAAAGTCTATTTAACTAAGTAGAACGTGTTGTCTATAATTACTTAAAGTTGCGCATTTGATGTGACGTCACATTTCTCACCCCCCCCCCCCCTCGTCACACATCGTCACAAATGTCTGACCCCCCCCCCTCCCCAGGTGCGTGACGTCATTTATGGACGGCCCCCATCGCCTTAAAACGCGAACTCGCGCTTGCAAACTGAAACCGCGGAACTTTTTTTGTTCAGCAGCGCGATCCTCCGTGAGATGTAATGAGTCGGCCTCGCGCTGTGAGTGAGTGTGAGTGAGACAGCATCGTCCCCCACTCCTCCTGATGTCGAGGGTAAATGGGCGAGGTTTAGGCCTGTGACTCATGCAGCTGCAATGGCTGCTTTGTGTACGCGGTCCAGACCTCCCCAGAGACCCTGGCCGACAGAGGAGGTGTTCAGTATTGTTGAGAAAAAGCGACATGGCCCACTCTAATCGTCTACAGCATCCCACGTCAGAGAATGAGGAGGCTTACCGCAGCCTTCGCTCGGAGGTTCGGAGAGCCGTGAGGCGCTGCAAGGATGGGTGGTGGTCGCGGGTTACTGAGGAGATGGAGTCTGCCTCAATGGCCCGCGATCACAAATCCCTATTTAACTCCATCAAAAAGTAACCTACAGCGCCACACCTATTACCATTGTAGGGGTAATCGTCACTCACCACTCTGTGGGCTGGTAGCGTCCCCTTATCGTCAATAGGGGGCAGAAGCGCTATCACGCCAGGGCTAATGTCCATGGCCCAAAAAGGGGCCAACTACAAACCCTAGCAAACGGATCCTGGGACACATTCCCCGTTCTAGAAGGGAAGCGTGGCTCGGGCGGAGCAAGCCACGAACCATAAGCCGGACCTCTCAGAGGGCTGGCTCAGTCATCTGCAAGCTGAAGAACGAAGACCTGGGCTGAATCAGAATCAGAATCAGAAATCAGAAAGGGTTTTATTCGCCATGTAAGTTCACACCGACACGGAATTTACTTTGGCAGGATGGTGCATACATTCAACATATAGGAATCTAAAATCTTAAATAAGTTTTAAACAAGTCTTACTATAATAAGGGTTAAAAGTCTAACACTAAGGGGCTGAAGTATATAAAATTAAATAAATATCGAATATAAAATAGCTTTAAGATATAATTTAAAAATACAAATAGGGAAACATAGTTAATATCAGCAACGTGTCGTTATGTAGATCAAATGTTAAAAACAGTGTTAGCCCTTGGCCTTGTTTAACAGGCCAGCAGCAGATGGGAAGAAACTGTTTTTATGGCGTGAGGTTTTGGTCCTGATGGACCGAAGCCTTCTGCCGGAGGGGAGTAGCTGAAACAGAGAGTGTCCAGGGTGGGAGAAATCGGCCATAATCTTCCTCGCTCGCCTCATAGACCTTGTCGTGTGCAGGTCCTCGAGGGTCGGTAGATTGCAGGCAATTACCTTCTCAGCAGTGTGGATGATACGCTGCAGTCTGCTCTTGTCCTTGGCAGTGGCAGCAGCGTACCAGACGGTTATGGAGGAGGTGAGGATGGATTCAATGATCGCTGTATAGAATTGCACCATCATTGTCTTTGGCAGGTTGAATTTCTTCAGCTGCCGTAGAAAGTACATCCTCTGTTGAGCTTTCTTGGTGAGGGAGCTGATGTTCAATTCCCACTTGAGGTCCCGGGAGAGAATAGTGCCCAGGAAGCGGAAGGACTCTACAATTTTTACTGGGGAGTCTAACAGGGTGATGGGGGTGAGTGGTGCTGTATTCTTCCTGAAGTCCACAACCATCTCAACTGTAGATAGGACTCTGGACCCCAAGCTCCGTTGTCCTTCTAAGGGCCGGAATTCAGTGAGGCCAGTGGTCAGGACCCACGGACTGGGTATGGTCAGGTCAAATAGCCTCTCCTAGGGTCCCAGCCGGAGGATGAAGGGTAACGGGGTACCTAGTGATAGGGCCCGCATAATCCGGAGGCCATACCTCCCCAGGTATCGGGTAAAGGGACCGATATACCCTTTGTGTTAGAGACTTGCAAGGAAGACAATAAATATCGTGTTGCCTCATCAGAAGTTTATTCGTCAATTTATACCCACTACACCACCATTAGGGGAACGAAGGGTGATCCAATCTCCGACCCCCAGGGACAGGTTTGCAGATTTACTGAGCATTTCTGTGAGGTCCTGGGGGAGGGGGAATCCCTCAGCCTGGAAAACATCATGGGACAAAGTGGGGATGACCCTGCTGAGGATGCGGTGCCTCAAATATTAGAGGAAGTCACCCCCTGTGAGTGGCTGGCTGAGGTACCATCCATTGAGGAAGTACTGAGGGCGATCCAGAGTCTGAGAACAGGAAAGGCACCAAAGCAGAGATGATCTCCAAAGTGAAAATGCTGAGGGAGGGTGGCGTTTGTGCGTAGATTGCCCTATATGACATCGTAACAACAGTCTGGGCCACTGGATGGGTTTCGCAGGATTGGAAGGATGCCCTGGTGGTCCCGCTCTTTAAGAAGGGGGACCGCACAGACTGTAACAACTACAGGGCATATCACTCCTCAGTGTGCCAGGGAAGGTCCTGGCAAGGATTATTCAACATCGCCTTGCTAGGTACGCTGAGGAGAGGCTTGCGGAGCCCCAATGTGGTTTCAGGAAAGGGCGGTCCTGCACAGATGCCATATTTTCTATCCGTCTGCTACAGCAGAGGTGTAGGGAATTCTAACAAGACTTACATCTCTGCTTTATTGACCTGGTCAGGGCCTATGATACCATCAGTAGGCCTGGGCTCTGGGTAGTTCTTCATGCTTTCGGAGTCACTGACCCTCTGCTCACGCTCATTAATGACCTTCATGATGGTGAGCAGGCCCGGGTAAAACTACGTAGCCGGGAGTCAGAGCCATTCCCTGTACACCTTGGGGTGTGACAGGGATGTCCTCTGGCTCCAACATTTAACTTCTATTTCGACCACACAGTTCGTGAAGCCTTCAGTAGCTGTACTGGAGGAATTTCCGTCTGGTACAGATACAATGGGAGGCTGATCGATGCCCGGGTGCGGTCAAGGGATGGCTCCCTATTGGTCAACCACATTATGTATGCCGACGACCTGGTAATTGCTGCACATTCAAAGGAGGAGTTGGAGGCGCTGCTGCTGAAACTGGAGTGTGCCACTAAGAGGTGGGGACTTACTATCAGCCCCACCAAAACGAAGCACCTGCCTGGGTATTTTGTGCCATTGGGCACTCCACCCCCACAACTCCCAATCGGTGATGGGACAGTTGGGGAGAGAGTGGAGAGTTTCCCATACCTGGGCAGTGTGCTCATGACCGGCTCCGGTTTAACAGCAAAGGTCTCACTCCGAATTAGTCGAGCGGCATTATCTTTTCATCAGTTGTGTAACGTTGTGTGGAAGCTACCTGGTCTGTCGCTCCGCATGAAGCTTCGGGTCTTCTCGGTCACAGTCATTCCCTCCCTTCTCTACGCTTGCGAAACGTGGACCCCCTTAATGCAGCATCTTCACTGGTTGGAAACATTTAGGCTGGCCTGCCTATGATCAATCCTGGGTTTAACCTGGCTGGATTGTGTGAGGAGCTCACAAATCCTCGAAAGATCTGGACAAAGTCCCATCGGTGAGCTCCTCCAGCAGGCAAGGCTGCGTTGGCTGGGCCATGTAGCCCGCATGCCCAGTCACCGCATGCCCAAATAGCTTTTGTTCGGCCGGATTGAGGGGGCTAAACGGGCGTGGCGACGGGCTAGAGAAGAGATGGAGTGATGTGGTACAGGAGGATGTGGAGCTGAGTGGACTTGCCGATGACTGGTACCAGCGGTGTCAAGATCGGCCTCTGTGGAGGAGGCTCGTGAAGGGCGCTGCTACTGGGCAGTTGGAGGCAGTCACCCTACAACAACAACGGAGGGCGAAGGAGCGACGCTCAGAAAAACGAGCGGAGCGTCGGGTGGCTAAAGCTCAGCAAGTTGGCACAGTAAGGGGCACAGGTGGTGCATCAGCCAGCCACAAGCGTCGTGGTGATGTCACCGCCACTTAGTGGCGCATGGCGGTTGTTGTTTTGAGACAGTAAGAGAGTGTGAGGTCGACTCAACCTCAGATGAGTACCTGGTGCGATGTGTCGTAAACATCGCTACTGGGGGAGACAAAGGCCGCCGTGGAGGAGAATCCTCCAGGTGCTCACTGACAACACTCACCATGCAACTCACCAACCTGACTCACCACCCCAATCACCCCTCACCAACCGCACTCACCTCTCCAATCACACCTGGCAGCATCGACACGCCACAGGAATGGCGACGAATGTGTCGTGTAGATGCTGCCACCTACCGGCCACCAATGTGTCGTGTAGATTTTGACTTAAAACTTTCCTGACTTCAGGAATTAATATTTTTGGTTCTTTCGGTAAAGTCATGTAGATAGAAAATAAAAATAAAATAATAAAATAAAAGTTAAAAATGAAAAATACAAAAATAAATTGAAAATATTAAAAGCTTTTATTATTTTCTATTTATTATTTTAAATTGGCAGAATCTACACGCCACGCCATATTCTTGGTTCTTTTGGTAAAGTCACGTGGATTTGAAAATAAAAATGATATAATTTAATTTAAGAATATAAATTGAAAATAATAAAAGCTTTTTTAATAAATTGAAAATAATAAAAGCTTTGATTAGTTTCAATTTATTATTTTATCATTTTTATTTTTCTGCCACCTGCCGGCCACCAACGTGGCGTGTAGATTCTTCCAATTTAAAAAAAGTTACAAATAAAAATAAGAAATTGAATATAATAAGCAAAAACCCAGATTCATATTGGTTATTTCGGTAAAGTCACGTAGATAGAAAATAAAACTAAAATAAAATAATGACATAAAATTTAAACTTTTATAAAAGCTTTTATTTTCAATGTATTATTTACAAAATTAAAAAAACAAATAATAAATTGAAAATAATAAAAGCTTTTATTTTCAATTTATTATTTTAATTTTATTATTTTTATTTTCTATCTACGTGACTTTACCGAAGGAACCAAGCATCTGGCGTGTAGATCCTGCCATCTGCTGGCCACCAATGTTGGCAGGTGGCAGCATCTACACGCCATATTCTTGGTTCTTTGGGTAAGGTCATGTAGATATAAAATATAAAAAAATAAAGAAAAGTAAAAAAATAATTCATGATTTGTATTTTTTCATTTAATTCTATTATTTTCATTTTCAAATCTACGTTACTTTACCGAAAGAACCAAGAATATGGCGTGTAGATTCTGCCAATTGAAAAAAAATACTAATTAAAATAAATTGAAAATAATGAAAGCTTTCATTATTTTCCATTTATTTATTGTATTTGTTATTTAATTTTATTATTTTATTTTCAACCTACATGGCTTTACCGAAAGAACCAAGAATATGAATCTGGATTTTTGCTTATTATTTTCAATCTATTTTAATTTTTAAATTGGCACAATCTACACGCCATATTCTTGGTTCTATCGGTAAAGTCACGTCGATAGAAAATAAAAAAAGAATCAAATCAAAAGTGTGAAATTGAAAATAATAAAAGCAAAAAACCCACATTCATATGCTTGGTTCTTTCGGTAAAGTCACAGAGACAAAAAAAAATTGATATTAAAATAATAAATTGAAAATAATAAAAGCTTTGATTTAAAGCTTTCGTGACTGCAGTAATTCATATTCTTAGTTTTTTCGGTAAAGTCACGTTGAAGAGAAACAACAAAATAATAAAATATATATAAAACAATAAAAAAAATTCTCACGACGTTTCGACCATAACTCAAACGGTCGTCTTCAGGTGTGTTGGTTCGCATAAATTTATTTTTAAACGGCGCATTTATTTATTTATAAAAAACGTTAGCGCCACGCGCAACGATTTGGCAGTTTACCCAGGACTAGTCCATCTATTCTTTTCAGAATATAGAACTGCCAAATCGTTGCGCGTGGCGCTAACGTTTTTTAATAAATAAATAAATGCGCCGTTTACAAATAAATTTATGCGAACCAACACACCTGAAGACGACCGTTTGAGTTATGGTCGAAACGTCGTGATAATTTTTTATTGTTTTATATATATTTTATTATTTTGTTGTTTCTCTTCAACGTGACTTTACCGAAAAAACTAAGAATAATAAAAGCTTTTATTATTTTCCATTTATTTTCTTGTATTTTTAAAATGACAGAATCTACACGCCATATTCTTGGTTCTTTGGGTATAGTCACGTAGATAGAAAACAAAAATAATAAAAGAAAAGTAAAATTTTGGATATTTTTAAAAATATTTTTATTATTTTATTGTTTCCCTTCTACGTGACTTTACTGAAAGAACCAAGAATATGAATCCCTGCAGTCACGAAAGCTTTAAATCAACATTTTATAATAACAATTAATGATTTTTCATTTAATTCTTTTATTTTCAAATCTACGTGACTTTACCGAAAGAACCAAGATTATGGCGTGTAGATGCTGCCATCTGCCGGCCACCAACGTGGCGTGTAGGTTCTGCCAATTAAAAAAATAAAAAAATAAATGAATAAATTGCAAATAATAAAAGCTTTTATTATTTTCAATTTCTTTTTTGTATTTTTTATTAAATTTATTTTATTATTTAACTTGTATTTTCAATCTACATGACTTTACCGAAAGAACCAAGAATATGAACCTGGATTTTTCCTTATTATTTTCACGCACTCACAGCGCGAGGCTGACTCTTTACATCTCGCGGAGGATCGCTCCGCTGAACAAAGAAAGTTCCGCGGTTTCAGTTTACAAGCGCGAGTTCGCGGTTTCAGGCGATATAAATAATTTATATTTCATGTCAGTTGGTTCTGAAGGGCGGCTGTTTGTAATTTGGGCGTTCGTAAGTCGAGGACTGCCTGTAAATAAAGATTCCGATTGTGGCTTTAACCGTGGGGTGAGCTTGGCCCGATCTGCGGGGGAGTGGCTTGCACGACAGTGGGCGGGGCATAGCCGCGACGGGCGTGGCTTATCCAGGAAGTGGGAGGAGTCTCTCGCCTACGTGGGGGCGTGCAATAACAAAGGGGGCGTGGCGTGTCACCCTGGGTGACGCCTGCGCTGACCAATCGCAGAGGAGACCGCGATCGCCGGACTGCAAGCCAGAGAGAAGCGCGCTCCTTTTAAAGTTAACAACAACATTGTTAAATGTAAGTAGCGCCTCTCTACTTTATTATTGTTTTATTTGTTTAATACATTACTTGTGGTGCCGTGAGTCGAGTGAAATGAGTCAATAACCTTGCTAGACATGGCTAAGCTTTTAATAAGGGGCGCCGCGGTGTCGAGATGTTAACAACCTCGCCAGGCCTACAGCAGCGTGGAGGATCCATCCAGACCCTGACGCCTGCTCTGTATTTGTTTATTTTTTTCCCTGTGGTGGCGTAGATTCTTCTCCTGGTCCTTCTGTGTTCCCCTCCACATTTATAAGCGTGAGTTTAGAGTACTTGGCTGCTATAAATGTTCACATGATAAGCCACTTTCGTTGAGCTATCATTTGTGTCCAGGTCGCTTCTGATAAGAGTTATATAGCTCAGTGGGCCTTACCTGGTAAAATATAAATAGTTTATAGTTTAGTTTATAGTTCATAAGAACTCGTGACAAGGGTCAGTGTCTACTTCAAATATTGTTCAGGCTCTGGAGACCTCCAAAGTTATTCGTGATGTTATACATTTGGTTCGTTTTGAGCATAATCGCGACCTTATATAATTATGACGTGATGCACACGCTGAATATACGCACACAAACATCGTGTACACGTGTGTCGTGCCCTCTATTGTCCACATAGACGGCTTGTGCTGACTAGAGAACGGTCTTAACGTACAATGTCGTGACATGTATCAGCTCTTTGTCGATCCAGCGTCTTGATAGAGGCCTCCCCCACACCATGTCGTTTGTGGGAGTTGTTTAACCATACTTCACCATGCCGGTCAATGCGGGTTTGGTGAAGTGAGGAGGCCCAGAAACTGGTATATGCAGATACGAATTTGCCTGTGCTTGCATCTGCAGAATTACATTCTCACACATCTTCAAGTATAGTTTAATACTTCTAAAAATGCATTAATTCTTGAGGATTCCATAAAGTACTGTGGTAAAAATAAAACAACTTGATTTGAATAAATTTCGATTTAAAGCTTTCGTGACTGCAGGGATTCATCTTCTTGGTTCTTTCGGTAAAGTCACGTAGAAGGGAAATAATAAAATAATAAAATCAAAACATTATAAAATTCTCACGACGTTTCGACCACAACACAAGTAGCCTTCCTCAGGTGAAGAAACAGAACTGTCGGAAAGACAGCGCTCCAATGAACACTGCTAAGCTTGGCAGCGTATTTTAAGCTGGGTGGGAGGAGCAGAGCTCCTTGACAAAGGAGTTTACATATCAACAGAAGAATTTAGAATTGAAGTAGCTGTGTTAATGTGATAGATTAGCAGGATGTTAAAGTCAGAAATTAGCATGTAACTGGGAGATTAGCATGATGTTAATGTGAGGAATTAGCATGTAACTGGTGACAGAAGTAGCTATGTTAAAGTCAGAGTTTACATATCAACAGAGGCATTTAGTATATTGACGCTAAAGAACTGCAACTACCCAACTATCATACAATAAACCGATGTGAAAGAACTAAATATAAACTACATCAATATAATCAATGTACTCAATATATTCTCCACTAAGCTGAGCTACTAACAATAAGTTATTATACATTACACTTCTATGTCGCAAAAAATATTATAATATGCCTCCAAATAATATTTTTTATTATAAACTGCCATAGACAGACCCCAACATTGAATTATACACTGCGTTACTATACACTACCCTATACGTTAGATCAGTGGTTCTTAACCTTGTTGGAGGTACCGAACCCCACCAGTTTCATATGCGCATTCACCGAACCCCTCTTTAGTGAAAAATAAAATGTGATTTTTTTTCAAATTCAAGACTTAGATATGTTTTTTACTGGTACACAAAATGAGCCGTGCATGAACATTACCTTGTTCAAAGAATAAAACCAACACAATGCATAAACTCACAACAAATTACATACCTGGAAATCAATGTGACTTCTGCTGTTGCCTTTGAGAGATCAGTTCAGATATGCGTGGCTTCACCTTGGCAAGTGCCACTCTCATGTTATTTTCACAGCAAAGTCTGTTCCTTTTCTTCGTTTTTATGTCCAGCATCCTCGAAAAGGATTGCTCACAAAGATATGTTGTAACAAATGGTATAAAAAAATCCAGGGCTTTCTTAGCAATAACTAGATACTTGTTCATTTGTCGACACCAAAACGTTGAGAGCGTTGTTGTTCTGAAGAGTTGCTGTTGAACCTGGCTCTGCTGAATTTCAATGATTTCGTCGAGGAATTCATCATTGACATCTGCTGTTTCAACAGCAAACGTGAACGGCTGTCTCACCCATGCTGGATATGACTCTCTTGTAGGGAAATATCCGTCGAGAGACTTTGCAAGCTCATCTAAGTGCGTGGCAATTGTTTGCTTCAGTTCCGTGGATACAGAAATATCTCCGATTCCAGACACATCTTCGATCTTACTTGCACAGTCGTCCAGAAGCGGGAAGTTTGTGAAGTTATTGTTCTCTGTTCGTCGTTTCCATAACGGTAGCTTTTTTTGAAAAGCCTTCAGGTGTTCTTCCGCTTCCATGATATTGACTCCACCATCCTGCATCTGCTGATTGAGATGATTGAGAGCTGCGAATATATCAGCCATGTACGCTAAAATGAGAATGAACTCAGGATTTTTGAAGCAATCTGCATGGCAGTGTTGGTGCTCTTGCAAAAACAGGGCTAATTCCACACGCATGGCAAAAACACGATTCAGCACCTGTCCCCGGGATAACCACCGAATATTAGAATGGAGCAGAAGTACCTCAAATTCAGAGCCCATTTCTTTACACAGCTCACTGAAGATGCGGTGCCTCAGAGCACTTTTTCGCACATAGTTCACACATTCCACCACAGTTTTTAATACTTCTGTCATTTTTGGAGGTAAGGTTTTTGTTGCCAACGCATGCCTGTGCAGAATACAATGCGTCACAATGATGTGTGGTGCATCGGCCTTTACTAGCGCACCAAAACCAGACTTTCTTCCCAGCATGACTGGAGCTCCGTCCGTACAAACTGCAGAAACCATATCCCATGAAAGATTGTTGTCTCTGAAGAAGTCATCCACAAGCTTCTTCACATCGGCTGCCTTCGTTGTTGTTGTAAGAGGCTTACAAAATAAAAACTCTTCTTTTATCATGTCGTCTTTCACATAGCGTACAAAAACAGCAAGCTGGCTTAGATCAGAAACGTCTGTGGTTTCGTCGAGTTGAAGGCTGAATTTTGCCGGGCTTGAAATCAGATCCGCGACTACTTGAGCCAAGATGTCTTTACTCATGTCTTCTATTCTGTCACTGACGGTGTCATTTGAAAGAGGAATTTGAGATAATTTACCTTCGGCCGCTGTTCCGAGTATCAGATTCGCCATCTTTAATGCAGCTGGTTTCACAAGTGTTTCACCAATGGTGTGTGGCTTGCCCTGCTTTGCGATCAGGTAAGCAACTTTGTACGATGCTGTCAGGATCGGTTTGTTAACAGGTACAAATCCAAGAGCAGGCAGAGTGGCCCTTTCATCGAATCTGGCTCTCTTCACCCTGAATTCAGCAAGTGTTGTGTTCTTGTATTCCCCGTCTCCATGCAGCTTCAAGAAGTGTTCCTTTAGTTTTGCCGGTGCAAGACTAGAGTTGCTCAACTTGGCGTTGCAAATCATGCAGATAGGACGCTCACTCCCATCACGTTCCGTGATACATGAGAATCCATGTTGTACATATTCGTCCGACCACTTTCTTCTTTTGCCCGACAGAGTTAGTATGGATAAAATATTAAAGAAATCACACGACGTACGACAACAACAGTCACACGTTGACTACTGGGTACGCACTAAATTCCCCGCAGCGCTGATTGGCCAAGCAGTGTAGCATGATCATCTGCAGCCAGTGATGGCCAAGCGGGCCGTGTGTGTCATCACAAATTTACACAATAATTCAAGTGTGTCCGGACCTCCGTGGCGGGGGCTCTGCCGAACCCCTGAGATCGACTCACCGAACCCCTGGGGTTCGATCGAACCCAGGTTAAGAACCACTGCGTTAGATTATAATAATATTAGACTTGTAATATTACACTAAGTATTATTTTACCAACCCTACTGTATACCACACTGCTGTAGATTCACTATACAATTACGATACTGTATATTACCAAATAAATTATATTAAATATTACACTGAGTACTTTGTTGAACAGGGAATGCTTTTAGCTTGTGGGTTGAATCCATCTGTGTGGAGTTGTGTTATTTCCCAAAATGCAAGGTGGGGTCTCTCTGGGTTCCACTCACGCAAACATCTCAATGCAATGGGACCTTTCTGAAAATGCAGTACTTAGACGCAATGAAGCTTTCCTGGGTAACTAGTTAACATTGTAATAATTAGCATGAGAGATAATGACGTTCCCTTATAAGTGCCATTAGTAGTACTATACTGTACTTTTAATGAATACTATTTTACGTAGTTGTTTGTAAAAAAGTGTCCATTCCCAAAACTTCTTGACGGGCCCTCATACAGAAATGATATTACAATCTTACATGGAGGTTGCGAGTCAGAGTGTTGTGAATAGTGGAGTGAACGTGTGGTGCAATCATTATATTGTTGGTGTGTATATACAGAAAGACCTATTTGGTGGGTAACATTAGGAAAATGGAGGTAGTTAGTCATTGTTGTTTAGAAACAAAATATTACTTGGGTGGATAAGAGGGTAAAATCGTACATGATAGGAACTGCAATATTGTGGAGTTCTGGTATAATGAGTTGTAGTATATATGAATCTTATCACCTTAAGTATGCCTTTGTGAGTACACTCGTGACACGGGTGTCATGCGCGTGACCTTTGTCTTTTGTTTCAGATGTGCGAGAGCAACCCTGCTGCGAGTCATGGTGGTGCTGGGAGAATTGCCTTCACCATCGATGGCACTTCACCAGCACCCGTCTCAACCCCACCTCAATCCGGTAGAGTTACAAGAGCGAAAAAACTTATCTCTTGTGACGTCTGTGGGAAAAAAATCCAACTGGCATGGTGCCTAGAAGCCCACGTAAGAACGCATAACGAGACCCGTGAGCAATGGTGCGGCATATGTGGACAAAGGTTTAATCAGCCAGGAAAATTAAAAAGGCACATGAAGACCCATGAAAAGGATTATATGATAAAGGGTGCACCAGGCTTGGTGAATAACGGCAGTTTTGCCAATGTGGTGTTGAATCCACCGTCGCCCTATGAGATGTGCTCAGTCTGCGGATTTTTAAGTCCTATTGAAATCCTGAAAACTCATGAAAGTCTTCACGCACAGTTCTTGTACAGACCGAAGCCTGAACATGATTACACTTCGACAAAAGATAGCGGCGTTAAGATAAATTACATGAAATCCAATTTTTTTGAATGCTTTGGCCTAGTTCCACGTCAACAAACTGCTTCACCAGTCAGTGAGAATAAACCATACGCTGCTCTCGATCCTATTACGAGCATGAAAGTGTTGATGGCCTTGCAGCAGAAGAAGAAGGAAAAGCGAAGTAGACCTAAGTCCATTAAAAGAAAGGAGACCACCACCAGTGTCACCAATTGCAGCAGTAGCAACAGCCAGAATTCGGACATCAAGAGGATGGACTGCATGGAAGCAGGAGGCTGCGTGGAGCAGAGCATCCCCAAGGTGGATGAATCCAACCTGGCACCTTTAGGTACGTCCTAGTAATGCACACACTACATTTCATTTGGATGTAATTCATAATTTCACAAATTAGTTAATGTACGCATATGTTGACCATATTTGTATGCCTGCGCTGAGGAGTCTGGAGATCTGATGTGGTGCTGCTCGGATGTTGGGTTAAACCGTGAAACTCTGGGTTTCAGTCACCGAGCCACGATTAAACTGGCTTCTCCTTGATGGTCTTATCCAGTTACCAAACACTTCTTCCAGCAAACACTTGGACCAACAGCCCCAGAGCCCACTTGGACTCTTTGATGAATACCTCGAGATGGGTACAATGAGCTCAGAGGATCACACTACGGAGTCAACGCGTTTTACTTTATTATAAAAAAAACACGCACAATTGGGTATCATTTGACTATATAGGCACGTGTGTACGGCCCCTGTGTATCTGTCGGACATTGTTGTGGGAGGGAAATTACCCACACTTCGGGTTGTTGAAGGCAGGGAGCACAGATGTAACAGCTTAGATGTACAATACAACAATGTAATTTGCTGCACTGTCCTCTGCTGCTCACAACCCCACACTAACTATTGCATGGTCACCCATCCAACCAATTTTCAGGCTCAGCTCTCCTTAACTTCTGGGATCTGATTAAATCTGACGCATACTGGGTGATTTGGCCATAGGCACCAATCTATGGATATACTGTAACACAATTGTCTTTGAGCATGCGCGTATGTGCATATGTACGGAGTTAAGTTTTAGAAACAATAGGAGCACATATTTGCTCCTCTTGTCTGCTAACCAATGCAGCTACATTGGTCAGCTTGGGTTGACGTTTCTCCCCCTTACTATTTATTTAAAACTCTTGTGCATCATGTCCACTGTGGTTAACTGCTGTGATTTGTTGGCATTTCAGCCACAGTGCATATGCCTAAAAATGTGTGGTACGGTTAATGGAGTCCTCAATACAGGATGTGATCTAGTTATTATAGCCACCTAGTGGTGGAAAATGGTGCAAAAGAAACCCAGGTGAACCAGAGCTGAGCATTAAAGATGGTAGTGGCTGGTCGCATCTCAGTGGCCAATGTAATGGACACGATAATTTTGTGAACAAATGATACGAAAATGTGATCATATTTTGGGGTCTCCTTTGACTAAAACACATTCAATGCATTGAAAACATGTTTTATTTGCTTAAAGTAATCACAGCATAACAGCATTAAGAGTGTATGTCTATATCCTGTTTCACTCATTATTCTATCCTTGCCCCCCTACCCATTCTCAAAATATACCCCAGTTATCCAATTCGGGTTTGTCACTCTCTTCGTGGCATCATTTCCACTTGCGCCATTGCTCGCACTGCTCAACAACATCATTGAAGTGCGGGTCGACGCGTGGAAGCTCATAACAAAGATGAGGAGGCCTGTGGTTTCGCGAGCAAGAGGAATTGGAGCCTGGGCCGACATTCTGAGTATCATTGCCACCCTCTCCGTAATCACCAATGTAAGTCGCCAGATTGTCCGCTCGCTTTCTCGCTCAATATCCCATCTTATGAGTGACATAACATGTCATGTTAGCCGTGTAGGTTATTTTTACCATACTTCACCATTCTGGTCATGGCAGGTATGAGAAGAGGTGTAGTGGGGGACCAGGAGCGGTTCGGGTATAACTCGTCACTGATGTTAGTCGTAGCTGGAAGTCAATGGCATGTGTGCTGAATTCAAAGTGCAGTGCACGAATCACTGCACCACCGCTCCTATCCACTCCCAAAATCGCAAAAGGTAAAGCCTTGCAATTGCTTGCTCATGTCACTGCTGGCGGAAGGGCCTCAACTAAAGGTAGCTCTCGAGAACCCCTCTACATGGTATTTGGCCTACTCTTCCATGATGACCAGACATTTTGTAAGATGTGGAATTACCTGCGCTAAAACAGTGATGAACCCATTTATATTGCTAATTGGACAGAGGTGGGGGAGATTTAAGAAAATTATCCATTGCTTCAACTGTTGTGTCAGGAGACTGAACTGACGACTGCCAGATTGCAAGTCCTTATATGCTAACCATTACACTCTGACAGCAACCCTCCAAATTGTATTTGTGAAAATTAATGTAATTGTCAAGGTGAGATGTTCAGAAGCCTTGGTAAAATCATTGCATGCTAAGTGACTGCTATCGCTGTGCCTCCGTATGCTTATTCCACAGTCATGCATCTTGGCGTTCACAACGGACATCATCCCACGCCTGGTGTATTATTATGGATACTCAGCAGAGTATGGCACAGGTTCGCCTACAATGCATGGGTACACGGAGGACAGCTTTTCGATTTTCAAGATCAGCGACTTCAAGGAGCAAAATCATCCCAACATCCTGCCAGCCTGGTTTGATCCGGCAATCCACACAACCTGCAGGTTTGTGCTATTCAGTGTCATGCCCAGCTATCGGGGGTGCCGTCCCTGCGAATGTGATGCACTGATCTCTGGGTGTGTTGTCCAGGTAGATGCGACATCCTTCTGGGTGTGGCGTCCTCCTGGCTCCGCCCCTTCCCGATTAGGCTCGTTCTCTTCCTCTTTTCACTCTGTGACTTTCCTTTTAAGACCCACACTTCCCCTAGGCCCCACCTCTGTTTAGGCCCTGCCCCTTACCCTGGACACAGGGTTTGGCTTAGTTGGGAAGTAAGGGGTTGTGGTAGGGTTGGGGGAGGAGTGTGCGTGGTGGGCGGGGACAGTAAAGGGGGTGGGGGAGGGGGAATTGGAGGGGGGGAGCAGTGGGTACGGGTGGGATGGCTTCACAACCAAAGTCCCACTTAGAGAAGTATAATAATAGATTGATATAAATTCTAGCTCATTCTTACCTTGCTAAAGAGTAATGTTATTTATTTATCTATCAATCCACGACTGCTTAATTGAGTCTCAAGATCCCTTTGCAGGAAGACCGTGCATTGGGATTCCAGTTTAAGGTGGTTTTATGCATGTGGGATGCAATAAGAGGTGCTGGAGAACCCATGATAATGAAATGAAGCTTAAAGGTCCACACAGACATGAAACCACTTGCTCTACAGCCATCTTCTGGTCACCTCACAGCACAGTTAGTTAAGAAATTGATGCGATCTACCAACCCTTTTCTCTAACGTTTTTGAATTGCTGACATACACAACTATAATCAATATAACCATATTGATCGATATTTAATATAACCTTACTTGACTATGACCAAATCACCACGAATACAGCTGATCTTAGATTCCGGAAGTCAAGCAGGCTTGAGCCTTGTTCGTGCTTAGATTGATGATCACCATGCACAATGCAGGTGCAGTAGGTGACTGCGGAGCTAGGTTGTCAGCAGTGGGTAGTTCAGCAAAATTAACAGTTGTGCTATATTGCTCTCCCATTATCTTTAATCCCTGCCTTCACCAACCTGCCACGGACCAGCGTGAACCATGGTCAAAAGAGCCCCCACAAGCTGCACGTTGTGGGAAGGCCCTCTTTCAGAAGCGGATTTTTTAAAGGGCTGTGAACGCATATACCGTTTGTGCACAACCATACTTGTTCAATTTAGCGCCAACTCTACTTTCGAGGCACTTTGCTCAATATAGTCCATGCGTGCTTGTGGTTGTACGTGTGTAGGTATCCTGGTTATCGCTACCCACCGGATCATCCCCAAGCCTACTCCGTCACCAAGCAGTACTGGCAAGTACTGACGGCAAAGCTGGCCTTCGTCATTGCCATGCAGGTACACATCAACATGCACACACACACATTCATAAACTCATTGAAAGGTAAAGGTACAGCCCTCCAATTACTTGCTCATGTCACTGATGGCAAAAGGGCTCCTGCTATAGGGAGCTCAAGAGAGACCCTTAAGATGTATTTTAACTGCTCTTCCACACTTGTCAGACGTCTTGGGAAGAGGTGGGAGTTCCCACACTGGACAGCACCAAACTCAGCCGACCAATTGACTGGATGTATTCCATTTACACTGCTAGGTGGATAGAGGCAGTGGAATGTAAAAACACTTTCACCATTGTTTACACTGCCATGATCAAAGATCAATTCACAGCCGCGACCTCTGGATTGCAAGTCTAGTGTGCAAAGCTATACACTACGGCACCATCGTATAGACTCATCTGTGAGCAGTTGTTAAGGTCAGCAGAGCAAACCGTGATCATTGTCAATGGGTTATTACAGAAAATGTCAGTAATGCTATTACACCTCACAATTGCACAGTATTTCTGAGATCACAAATAATAGTGGTAATACAATACTCACTTTCATCATGCAGCAGACGATTCATGTTGTTGATGCAATTTGTCACACGTAAGCATGTGTGCGTGTGGGAAGGGGAGCGGCTGCGTAGTTGTTCGTGAACTGCGCTACCAATCCTGTGTGACCGGAGTACTATTCCTGGCCACAGCCAACATCAGTGGAAAATATTAGAACCAGTGTTGAGCTTCTCTTAAGTTGATTCTGCCTTAAAATGAGTACTTGATGAAGTGTGTGAAAATCATCACTGGCGAGATAAAGGTGCACACCACCCCCACAGGCACTGTGCCACCCATCATAGATGCACTTGTCTCAGTCTGTGAAAGGCTACACAGGGAATCTTTGTAGTGGTGACATGGCCGAGTGTAAGTGTTTGCTGATTGTTGCGGTAATTTGCGGCTGCCCAGGTGAATACGGTGGGTGCATTTACTGCACATCATAAATGTTGCCTGCTGCATAGTGAACGTAAAAACCCATTAATTCAAAAAAAGTGCCTCGGTATAATTTGCCAAATGTTAAAAAATTGCTCAAATGACTTAATTTAATTAGGAAAAACGACGTAACAATATAATATCCCTAGGCTTCAGGTCACCGGAATAGTTGACCTGAGATGAAAAGCACTTGAAGATGCTGCCATATTATATTTAGTAAGCACCCTTTACATGCAAATCCGGAAACTGAAAATCCTTTACCTGTGTGTGGACGTGTGCAGCACGTGGTGTTACTCACGAAGGCCTGCATTTGCATACATCATCCCGGACACGCTATCCCATGTGCGCGCCTGCATGCGCCGCGAGCGCTTCGTCGTACAGACGATTCTGCAGCAGGCAGAGCTGGGCCGTCTCCGTAACACCCTCCTCACCGATGCTCCCAGCTCACCGCCATCGCCACAATTCCACGTTGAGGATGAGCAGGCAGAGATGGGCCTGCTTCGCTGCTCGCTGCATAAGGAGTCTCCTGGCGTATTGCACCCACCCCAGCGGTGCCACATGAAGAATGAGCAGGCAGTGAAGACTGGTGACGACTCACTGCTGAAGGGATCCGAGGAGGAATCAAGCAGCGAGGATTCGTCAACTGTCTTCTACAGCATATAAATCTACTCTGACTTTTAAAGGAGGCTGCTATCCTAACTCTGTTTGCACGTGGACAAGGACATTGCAGTCGAGGACTATCTGTATATATTAATAAATACGTTTATGATTTAACATGTCTCAATCATCTCATGTCTTTTCATACGAATCACGATGTGAATGAGGAAAACTAGAAATTATTGTTTTGTATATATTTTAAATTTTGGTTTAACATGTAGGCTGTCGCGCCCAATATCATCCATAGAGGTGTTTTTTGGATTAGATCGCATACATATATAAACGTGTCGTTAAAACCCGCCACCACTCGACACAGCCAACTAGTAAGGGTTGTCACGGAAACAGAACAAGCCAATTCGTCACTGGTACTTTGGAGAGCCAAGCCACAACATTTACAATCGGAGTACGACGTTTTGTCAGTAATTACAACTAGCTTCATCAGGCGACAGCCAGATTTGTGGCACTCTCGCGCAAAGTGGGGGGGGGGGGGGGGGGAGATTACCAAGTCAACGTACATTATGCATGTGCATTATGAGAGCCCTTTGATTTTGTCCTTCCTGTCTATTGTGTATTAAAATAGCCGTACCAATGGTAATCCCTATTGGAGTATGCTGCCCTTTATAGGCATGCATTTAAATAATGTATTATTTGTTGGCACCCGTGTTCAGCAGTAGCAGAGCACACGTGCCAACAAGGACACTCAGTTGATTTTAATGTTGAAATTCTGTGCAAAACTAGCTACTACTGCCCAAGAATAATTCGAGAATCTATCGAAATTGGAAGAAAAATTTACAGTTCGGATAGCTACCGCCTTTCTGCTGTGTGGAAGCGACTCATCAAACAGTACATTAGATGAAACTCCGAGTACCCACTCAGGAGGTATAGTGGTAAAGCAGTGGAGGAAAAAAAAGCAATTTTTTTAATTTGCCCTTGTTGAATGATAGAGCCGATACACACAGCAAGCGAGATTAAGAAAGCGCATCGGAAGAAATACCGGAGGAGAGAAGACAATTGCTTGCTGGAGAAGGAAAGGCATTCCTACCGAGGGAGACAAGTTGACAAAGATTTTGATAATGGGAACCGGTGGCGTGGCTCGATCTTCCCTATGTGCGCAACACGCTACCGAAAGAAAACAGAAAATCCTATTCAAAGGCTAAAATAAGCTCCATTTTTTGTATAAGAGCCCGATAAACAATAACCCCATCCATAGACTGAGGAAGAGAGGGAAGAGCCTGAACAAAGGGGAGGAGATTACGACGGAGATGGGTTGGAGGTGGAGAGAAGGGGAGAGGGGAGGCCGTAAAGGCAGCTGCACATTCAAGGAAAGCGGTGTAGAAAGAGTTGAACGGGGACATGGAGACAGCAGAGACAAGGGTGGAGAAAGAGGAAGGGAGGATCTTTCAGTGCTCGCTACAGGAAACCCACAAAACTGAATTTCCTAAACTCGTGTCGCCTCCGTGACAGCAGCACCACCAACGCCACAGACTCACGCTCCCCAAATCGACAATACCATCTCCATTGCCGACCAGCCATGAGATGGCTGCTCTCAACACCTCGGTCGTGGTGTAAGCAGCAAAAGACTTCCGGCTGGTGAGCAACCGGCCATTGCGAGGGTTGGAAAGAAACTGAAGCATGGGGAGACTCCCACAACCTTCGGGTATTTCCAAACTGGATGACGTCTTGGGATGAAGCTAGAAGTAAGCCAAATCTGCACTCAATAAATGGGACAAAGATTCCAGAGAAGCCTCCAGAAATGTCACAGGAGGCTCGGGTGTGAGAAACCAGACTCCATGTGGGGTCCTCCAGACCTTTGCCCTCCAGTTCATCAACATTTGTAAAAGCAGGACGTCTCAAAGGTACGTAGCATGGGTGAGGTAAGAGGTTGAGAACCACGTTCCGAGATTAGGCGCTTTGACAGGTTGGGGTCCGAGTTAACGTTTAATGGAGCTCACCCTACGACATTATGGATAGAAGGGTAGTGTGCCGGCACAATCCGGACACCCTGCTACACCGAAACACTCTGCTGCACCAAACTCCCTGGTACAGCTAAACACTGGCACGATTGCGCTCAAATACACACAAACTCTCGCTCGGCCAGTTGGTACACAGGTTGTCAGTTGTGGGGGACGCGGGCCCCCGGCTCCCCCCCCCCTGGGGGAGGGCTGATCTCGGGAGGGCTGCGGGCTCCGGACTCCTCGCTCGAGTGAGAGCAGCCTCTACTCGACTCCTCGCTCGCGGTGAGAGGGCTGCCGCTCTCCGGCTCCTCTCCTCGCGCCGCAGCCCCTCGGGTCCGCGGGTCCTGTTTGTGGGGCATAGCTCGGGGCTGGCACGTGGCTGCCTGGAATCAATCCGTCGCTTCTCAGCCACTCAAACGCGACGTCTCCGCTCACACAACCCCGCGCACCACTCACACGAACTGAACGGGGGGTCAGGGGTCAGAGGGCAATGACGTCCTTCGCACACGCGTTGCCGCCGATGCCGGGCAATGGAGATTGTTTAAAGGGCTGCGGGGCGGGGATTTGGAGTCAGTTTTAGAGCGACACACCAATCGCACGCGCGGGACGGGGGGGTCGGGGGTTAGAGGGCAGGGACGTCACTCATACACGCGTAGCCGATTGGGGGGCTGTATTGGAGATTATTTAAAGGGCTGTGGGGGCGGATATTCGGGATTGGTGTTAGCCCGCAGTCACGAAAGCTTTAAATCGAAATTTATGTTAAATGTAATGTGTTGGTGTTAATAAAGTGTTGCCTCCCAAGAAGTTGTGTGCGCCTATCTCAGCCCATTACATATAAGTGTAGACGTGATTATGTAATTCTTGTGTTCATACAAGTGTAGTGACACAGCGCTGACTGCTGTCCAGCAGCGGCAACTGCAGTGGAAAGTTTGCACACACGCCGTTGAGCATATATACGGGTATGCCGGCTGGGCAGAGGAATTGGGGCAAGGGTCATGGAAGACCTCATAGGGAAGCCTCTGGAACCCTCTGGTCGGTTCGAGAAGGGAGGCGT
Source organism: Petromyzon marinus (assembly GCF_048934315.1). Taxonomy (NCBI): domain Eukaryota; kingdom Metazoa; phylum Chordata; class Hyperoartia; order Petromyzontiformes; family Petromyzontidae; genus Petromyzon; species Petromyzon marinus. The sequence continues at coordinate 6,992,659 of NC_133712.1, forward strand.
GGATAGGGCAGAGCCAAGCCGCGCCGAGTAGAATATAGAATATAATATAAGCAGCGGAGAGCGAGAGCTCCGGGCTGCCGGTTCTGGGAGTGGACTCGTCTCGTCGTCGCTGTCGTTGACACCGCATTCGCCCAATCATTGCGTGGCCAGACAGTAGTTGGCCTTCTCGGTCGATGCCGTCGGTGCAACACGGACAGGGTCGTGTCTAGGCCGGGCTCTATGGCAACGTGGTCGAGTGAGGCCGGAGTTGGTGTGAACAAGATAATAAAGAGACGATGTCTCCTGCAATTACCTCGTCTCCAACAGTGTGTGCGACACACACCACACGTCGGAAGGAGAACACTTCACAAGTATAAATGCTGCCTGTGTCAGTCGAGTCACATTTGCTCTAATTTATTTTGGTGACCTAAGACAGGAGAAGCAAAATGCACTTATTCTTAGTTTTTTCGGTAAAGTCACGTTGAAGGGAAACAACAAAATAATAAAATATATATAAAACAATAAAAAATTCTCACGACGTTTCGACCATAAGGTGTACCTGAAGATGACCGTTTGAGTTATGGTCGAAACGTCGTGAGAATTTGAAGATGACCATAACTCAAACGGTCATCTTCAGGTGTACCTGAAGATGACCGTTTGAGTTATGGTCGAAACGTCGTGAGAATTTTTTATTGTTTTATATATATTTTATTATTTTGTTGTTTCCCTTCAACGTGACTTTACCAAAAAAACTAAGAATATGAATTACTGCAGTCACGAAAGCTTTAAATCAAAATTCAAAATGCACTTCTTCAGGAAGTGATATTTTTTTCATAATGCAGAGGCTGTGCCTGATACACATCTTTCATGTGTTGTTTGGCAACCCTGGTGCCCAGTAAACGCCATATGGCCAGATCTTTGCATTGAATTCCAAGTATTAATTCCTCCATACTTGTGCACAGTTGAGTTTTTATTCCATTCCCTTCATGAACCATGTCTTTGAACTTTACATCATAGTAAGATAGTACATGCCAATGAATAATTAATAGATGCTTGAAAACATCTATCCCCAATCATCTGCCTGTGTTTGGCCTAAAACCCAATCACCCAGAATGCCCAAATTCACCTTACATACTCTAGGAATGTAAGCAGGTTAATGCTTGGATATCCATCACAATCATCACCCCCAAATGTGAAGACATGTCACGAGACTCGCTGACTTTTCTTAAAATACTTGAGAAATACAAATCATAGCTGAATATTTTCAATTCCATGTGTATAAGCCTTTGTCTCAGATTAATTGTAAAATAAATATACATGTACAATATAAACATTCAAATATCAGAAAATATTTAATGTATGTTGAATTTCTTTCACACTGTACATAACCAACCATGCTAAACAAGACATGATAAAAACAATCCAAGTCATGGGTTGCATACAATATGCAACTTTGGTTTATTGATTACAAGTTACATAAAAGGTTCTGAAATTTTACAATACAGGTATAGTGCAATCTAAATAAGCAAATGTACTTTTACAGTGATTTCCCAAATGTTTATAACTACACAAATACTAGCATGTATGTTCCCAATAAAGTAGTCTCCTTCCAAAATGGCTAAAACCAAAATAAGTTTAGTTGTGCTCACAATATTTTTCACATATCCGTTCTCTTTCAAGTGACATTTGAGTCTGCATGGATTTGCTGTGCAAAATACTGCTGCAACCATTCACTAACTCCAACCCTGAACGAACTTCATCACATTTTTCCAATACTTTGTTGTGGCACTTCCATTAACAGGGCAATTACTGTGCCCCACGGGCCCCACAAGTTCACAAGTAATTGCAATTCACACCACAGCACCTGAAGTACCATTGATGTTTAACAACCATGAATTAGCAGGACCAAGCGAACGTATCCTTCTGAGTACAAACCTCGACCACCGCCTTAAAATGCAGCCATCCTTGTTCTCCTTGATGGTGTCAACCAGCTCTTTCAGACGCGACAGGTGGTACACGGCCCTGAGAAGAGACACGATTGAGAGAAAATTACTTGGTTGACTTATCATGGTGGAAGCCAGAAAAATCTCACCAAGTCTCAGGCGGGTTTGGCAGTGATATTTTGCAAATTTCATCAGCGAGTGGTATGTGAGAGGAAATCGGAGAACCCAGTGAAAACAGAGGGAGTAAAATGCAAAACTCCGGATATAGATTCAAGATTCCATTGCTGTATTACTAACTCCTGGTTACCTAGCAGCCAAAATATATAATATATGCTATTACCAAATAGTCTCCCATCCAAGTAATAACCAGGCTTACCTGCTTAGCTTATAACATTCATAATCTGACATCATACTTAGAGGCGGTGCAGCCTCTATGCTGTGCGTGAGTGTGAATATAAAGATAAATTCACAATGGCATGGAGGGGTTTTCCCAGGGACGATCAGCCCCTAGGAAGACGTCCGTGTTGAAGCTGCCCGGGGAGGGGGCCTCCAAGCCGGGGGATTCCAACTCCATGCGCGCCCTGCTCAGCAGCTCCTCCAATGAGGCTGTGCATCAAGAATCACGCATCGCACGTCACAACCACATGGGTGGCCGCTCAGTCGTCTCTGTGAGAAAAGACTGAATATGTACCTGAAAACATATGAAATGTCATCTGCTATATACAGACTATATATATACACACACACCTAGGGATCTAAGGTCCTCTGACACGGGCTCCTCGTTGGCTACATTCGTAAGGCCGGAGATGTCCAAATCTTTGAGCCACTCTGGGTACTTTGGTCTGCGTTGCGGGCTCTGAGCGGCACCTGCTCTCTTCGTGCTGGTATCCGTCTCGTGGCTGCTGGTCTGGGAGTCCACATCGCAGTCACGCAGCCAGGCCGGGTACCTGAGCTCAGGAATGCTCGTGATCCCCGACACATCCAGCTCATCCTTTTGGCTTGTCAACCACCTGGGATAGGTACTTGTCGCACAGCCGCCGTTCGGCAAGTGCTCACGCCTAGTTGCTTCACTGCTCCGTAAGTACAACAAAACATTCTTCTGGTTAGAAAAGAAATATTTTTTGGGCTTTGCCGACTCATTTAATGGCATCAGGGCCTTGTTGCTTCTCGCTGTTGAGCTCAACCGTTCAGTTGGCTTATTGCCCCTCACCAATGATGCGCCGAGGCTGTGCGCGGTGACCCCGAGAGATGACCGCTTGCCTCTGTGCGACACTGCGAGGTCTCGGTGGGCGCCAGGCGAGCGGAACAAGGACTTGGAGGAACCGTCAACTGGTGCCTCTAGGAGCTGGTCCGTGGTTAGACTGACCGTCGGGCTATAAGCCATGACCGCTGCAGCGCAGCAGTGAGGCTGCACGTGCCCGAGATGAGGTCCTCCACAAGCAGCATGCCACCTGCAATGTAAGACCCACAGACATTTTACTGGTACACAATGAATTTGCTCTCCCCTAGATTCCTTGACCCCTGAACGGCAATCCTGCAATGTTGCCGTACTTTGCACCATCAATAACTAATGATGTTATCCGTTTGTGGAGTTTGTGAGAATATGGGATAAATCAGTGCATGAGCTGTTATTGTTTAAACTTCAGATGTGTCCAGTCTAGGATCTGAAAATTTTGACACAAAGGTTGGAGGATCACTTAGATTTCACAAACTTTACAAACTCGATAATCAGTGAAGTTGCTGGAAGATGACAGGAGAAAGAAATGCATGCACCGACCTATCTGTTCAGACCTATGCTATCCTCTCATATGCGTGTGCTTACTGTGGATAGTTTTCTCTGACATAAAATGAACTCATTAATGGAATTTGCCAAGCATCCCAGTGTGGGACTCTCACGAAAATGTATCTTTAGACCTTATTAAGGGTTTTTTTTTGCTAGGGGAATTACATTACATTCATGATAGCATAGCATAATTGACAAGCACCCAGTACAAGCAAATAAATGGGGTTCTCCTCTCCAATTATCCCCCCTCCAGTCAACTAGCTTCGATACCTTATGAGACCTCCTTTGCCAGTAACAAGATATAGTAATAGGTTTTTACCCTTTTATCTGGCACAAAAACTGACACCTTTATACAAGGGATCATGTTTGCGATAACCACAACGCAAGTAGTCAAAATGCAAACAAGAAGACGCTAAGAATAAGAAGACGCCTTTTTGCGTCTTCTGGTCCAACACCAGTGGAGACTGGGATCTCAGAAAAGCCATCTCGGGTGTGGACCAATCAAATTCAAGGACAGTGCATATTATCAGAGTTGTCTTTTTTGTTTGCATTTTGACTACTTGTGTTGTGGTTATTGCAAACATGATCCCTTGTATAAAGGTGTCAGTTTTTGTGCCAGATAAAAGGGTAAAAACCTATTACTATAGCTTCGATACCATTGCACCGCGTGCACACTCGATAGCCACTCGAGTGCAAGCACCACGGAGCGATTCCTCGCGTGGCGAGAGGCGCAACCCACCCTCATCCACACTGTGCATCCTCCTCTCCTCCGCGCGTCTCCGCTCCGCCATGCTGCACGGCGCTGTGCTCTGCACGTATCCTGGGTGGCGGTGACGCACAGATTCCGCTCTGCTCAAAGTCCTCGATGTAGGCGTCCAGCGCACCGCTCGCCTACGAGCAGCACCGCTCTCCGCACACCACAGGGCTGCGGTAACCCCCGCTTCCGGTCCGGAGCAGCGTGCTGCCCAGGCTGCCGCGAGGGCTTGTGTCCGTCACCGTGCTGTCGCCCGAAGGGCTGTTTGTCTCACCACCGTTGCAGTACATTTTGTACGATTTGGGATGCCTGGACCGGATGGGGCCAGGGAGAGGAATGGCTGTGGCTACAAGGTCACCACTGGTCCTGGTATGGGGGGCACCATGAGGAGCTGCTGTGTGCGGAAAGTGGATCCGCCGTCGCAACGCGATCGCATGGGCCAGTGTCGACCACTTCGCGTTAGGTCTCTTAAGCTACTGTGGCTGTTGTCCTTTTTTCAACAAAAATTCCAGCCTTTCCCATGGTTTCCTTCATCACACCTGCAAGCTCTATGTACAATTGAAGTGTCATAAATGCACTACCTGCCTACTACTACATTATGAATGATATACATTTAAGAATTAGCTGGAGACAACTCCATGTTTAAAACACACTCTATTCAAAAGAGAAGGCTTAACATTTAACATTGGTTAACGTTTGGCATGCACACCTGCATATAAAAAAATTACCGTACTACTAATACAATGAATGCTAAATATTACGTGGTATTACAGTAGTATGACTACTTATATTTATATATTATCGCACCCCCGAAGAGCACGGTTGGCTTTGTACGATGCGAAAGAGGTTCAACACACATACAGAATACAATACTTTCCGAGCACATTATGCGTACCGAACCTCCAAGTTCCTTACCCTACCCTGAATAAGAATGTGTGCGGAGTACAGCTCCTTTTTAAATCCATTGCTGGCTGACAGCTGTCCCATGCTATGCAGCTCCCAGGGGGAGGGGTTATTTACCATACTTCACCACGCTGGTCAGTGTGAGTTTGGTGATGGCAGGGGGCTATAGAAGTGCATTACAACCATGTACTGAATATTGCTGCACTGATGGCAGGGGGCTATAAAAGTGCATTACAACCACGTACTGAACATAGCTGCATTGGTAGCAGGGGCTATAGAAGTGCATTACAACCACGTACTGAATATTGCTGCACTGGTGGCAGGGGGCTATAGAAGTCCATTACAACCACGTACTGAATATTGCTGCACTGATGGCAGGGGGCTATAGAAGTACATTACAGTATACATCCTTTTTCAAACTGTATCGTCAACTGCAGACCACGCTAGTCAATGAACGCTAGACTCCCATCACTCAACTCGCACATCCATACCCTGAACCATACGCCTCACTGCTTTGGCGAACAACAATCAATTATCGTTACGTATCACACTCCATCCACAACTCCTCAATAAATACACCACTTTCATATTGCACACACCGACACCCAGACATAACTTACAGGATATATGTAATATCCACATTCTAACTGCCAAATGGAAAACTATTACAACAGTGCTGAAGTACCCAGTATGCATTCTCTTCAATATTGATGTTTTTGTTTATTTTGTTGCTATTGTACCCACACACAATGGATCTATCTCCCTTGTAAAATAGCAAAGCAACTAGCTAAGTGAGACCATCCCTGTAACAAATAAGGTGAACTCAAACAGTTGATTGACAAAGAGCTGTGCAAATTTTTATTTTATTAAGGTCTGCTGAAGTGACACCGACTGAAGCAGTTCAGTGATGCTACTTTGCAGAGCCGTTCTCTGATTGATTCCCATGTGAGGCTCTACTCACTGTAAGAGTTCAAGAAGTTTCCTCACCTCTTGACTTGACTCCCACAGTGACACAACTGAGAACAATGTATAACACAGATGGTCAATTTTGTTTGACAGAAGAAGAGGACCGAATATCAGGCAAGCCTGATGAAGATGGGGCTAGATCTCGAGATTGAACCCAAGGAGGTAAGTTTCCTGCGTGTCTCTCTGCTATAGATGACAGACACTGTATACAAATAAAAAGGTGTTAGACTGTAATTGCTTCATAATATCACTGCTGGCATACATTCCTTGAGTAGGAGCGCTAAAGATCCCCGCTGGAGGGTATATGGCCTACTCATCTATGCTTGCCAGACGTCTTGAAAGAGATAGCGAATACCCATACTTTACCCCACCATGCACAATCTTAAGATGGATTAATTGTGGCTTACCCATTTTATACTGGAGGGTATAACAGTCTCCACCTTAATGTGGCATGCCAGCTATTTATACTGTAGTAATAAGTGTTCGATAACTGCACGTACATTATGCAATTTGCTTTTGGGTTGTGCCACACGTTGATCGGCACGAGGTGCTAACAACACGTGACACAAGCACGAAAATCCACGCGGCCGTGGACACTCTTCCAAATGAGACCATCCTGTTCCCTTGAACTCTCACCTGGTCAAACAAAGTCTAATAAATACAACTAAATGCACTCATCTAGAGTCTGACGATGAACTTCGTGCCATCCACTAGGAGTCGTTGAGCGGACGCACCACCTTTGTGAAAGTACACGCGCCATGGAACCCACTCACCACCTATGCCGAGATTCTACACATCCAGGCAAGATTCTGATGGTCATTGTAATGATGATCATGATGATGCCGATGATTGTGATGATGATTGTGGTGATGATTGTGATTATGATGGTGATAATGAATGTGATGACAATAATGTTTGTGAAGATTCATCATGGTTGTGATGATAATTGCGTTGATCATGCATGTGATACAGAGTATGATGGTGAGGGTGATGATTGTGATGATTATAATTTATGACGTTCAACGATAATAATCGTAGCACTGACATTACGAGATATCGAGAGACGTAAATATACAAACGGATTAGAAAAACGTACATTTGAAAAAATATGCATATTAGCAACATATTGACTCTTTTTAGAAAAGTGAATGGGCTCGGGAAGGGCACGTTGCTTGAAGGGATGATGTCTGCTGGCCGAAAATGACATTGGAGTGGCAGCAGAAGGAGAGAACGTGCCCAAGATGATGTATATCATAGAGATGGCGAGATAAGATTGGCTCATGTGCGTGTGCTCATGACTGGAGATATTGGTGGGACAACTTGAAGAGTGGGTGGGGTATGCAGTGGAGGCTTTTGGCATATTAATTGTTGCATTATAGGACTTGTATTATAGGACTTGTTGTATTATAGGACTTGTATTATAGGACTTGTATAGAATGTTGTATTATAGGATGGTTGTATTATAGGACTTGTTGTATTTTAGGACTTGTTGTATTATAGGACTTGTATTATAGGACTTGTTGTATTATAGGACTTGTATTATAGGACTTGTTGTATTATATGACTTGTATAGAATGTTGTATTATAGGAATTGTTGTATTATAGGACTTGTTGTATTATAGGACTTGTTGTACTATAGAACTTGTATTACAGGACTTGTTGTATTATATGACTTGTTGTATTATAGGACTTGTATTGTAGGACTTGTTGTATTATAGGACTTGTTGTGTTATAGGACTTGTATTATAGAACTTGTTGTATAGGACTTGTTGTATTATAGGACTTGTTGTATTATAGGAATTGTTGTATTATAGGACTTGTATTATAGGACTTGTTGTATTACAGGACTTGTGGTATTATAGGACTTGTTGTATTATAGGACTTGTTGTATTATAGGACTTGTATTATAGGACTTGTTGTATTATAGGACTTGTTGTATTATAGGACTTGTATAGAACGTTGTATTATAGGACTTGTTGTATTATAGGACTTGTTGTATTATAGGACTTGTTGTATTAAAGGACTTGTTGTATTATATGACTTGTTGTATTATAGGACTTGTATAGATTGCAACAACTTGGGGAGACCTTCATCCATTCGTGGACTGATTTTGGCTGATGATGATGATTCAATGTGCTCGAGGCAAAGCGTTTAATACATTTAAAATCAAACAGGTGCCACTCAAGGAGAGCGACCTCCCCCAGGTGTCAGGCTCAGACAGTGGGCCTCTTCACTACCTGGGAAATATTCACCAACTGAACCCGGGAGCCGTGCCCAAACAACCGGACTATTTCACGGCACCCTTCCGGCGTTCGCAGCAGGACATCTATCCTATAAAGGATCATGACGTCCTCATCCCACCGGCCGTATGCAGCCAAATCGTACGTTTGTATCAAGAATGCTGTATCAATAATGCCAGAATGTTTTTTTTTAGCAATAACATATGTGAATTTAATAGGGTTTTGTCGTGTTTTTTTTATCATTTTTATTCAAGTTTATAGCTCTGTATCGCAACTTGTGATCTCTGAGTGACATGTGATTAGAAGTGTAAATCATTATGGTTTATTAAGAATGCCTGGATTTACGGTTTAGGGGTTGTGTTAATGTGTCCCTGTAGAAAAAGCTACCAAATTTCTGGTATGCTTAACCAGGAGACATGGTGAGCTAGCAGCCCCTCCCTTTGTAAGTCCTGCCCACATTATATAACCACGCCCCCTCAATCACTCTCCCCTGCACAACAAAAGAATGACAGACTACTGGTGATATGGTTCCTGGATCCTGGTGAGCAGGTATCCTGTCGAGCCAATATTGTGCTCATTTCGGGTTTTGATAGTATTGTATTCTGAATAAATTGCCTTTATGAATGGGAAGCATGGAGAAAATGTCTCCTTGAAATCTGGACATTGTACTTGCTGAAATCGGTACATATCTACTTCAGTTTTTGGGGCGTTCTGGGACGCTTCCGAGTAGGGACTCAATAAGAGTCATGGGCCCATTATAACTGTGTAGGCTGGTGGTGGTTGGAGAGGGGGAAACATTTCACAGTGGAGTGAGTAAATAATAGCTCACCTAGCCCTATGTGTCATGTTTGTGATGTTTGTCATGTGTCATGTGTGCTCACACAGGTCCACTACATGCTGCAAAACCCCATGCCACAAGACAGCACGAACATATTAAATATCAACCAAATGATTGAAAATGGCTGCTATACGGCAGCCTATCCACTGCATGACGTAAGTTGTTGGGGGGGGGAGGGGGTGGAGGGCACACTGACACCCTACGGGAGGCCCATGTACGACACCTGAATTGCACACCTGTTTAGGACGCTTCAGCATAGTCTAAAGCAGTGGTTCTTAACCTGGGTTCGATCGAACCCCAGGGGTTCGGTGAGTCGATCTCAGGGGTTCGGCAGAGCCCCCGCCACGGAGGTCCGGACACACTTGAATTATTGTGTAAATTTGTGATGACACACACGGCCCGCTTGGCCATCACTGGCTGCAGATGATCATGCTACACTGCTTGGCCAATCAGCGCTGCGGGGAATTTAGTGCGTACCCAGTAGTCAACGTGTGACTGTTGTTGTCGTACGTCGTGTGATTTCTTTAATATTTTATCCATACTAACTATGTCGGGCAAAAGAAGAAAGTGGTCGGACGAATATGTACAACATGGATTCTCATGTATCACGGAACGTGATGGGAGTGAGCGCCCTATCTGCATGATTTGCAACGCCAAGTTGAGCAACTCTAGTCTTGCACCGGCAAAACTAAAGGAACACTTCTTGAAGCTGCATGGAGACGGGGAATACAAGAACACAACACTTGCTGAATTCAGGGTGAAGAGAGCCAGATTCGATGAAAGGGCCACTCTGCCTGCTCTTGGATTTGTACCTGTTAACAAACCGATCCTGACAGCATCGTACAAAGTTGCTTACCTGATCGCAAAGCAGGGCAAGCCACACACCATTGGTGAAACACTTGTGAAACCAGCTGCATTAAAGATGGCGAATCTGATACTCGGAACAGCGGCCGAAGGTAAATTATCCCAAATTCCTCTTTCAAATGACACCGTCAGTGACATAATAGAAGACATGAGCAAAGACATCTTGGCTCAAGTAGTCGCGGATCTGATTTCAAGCCCGGCAAAATTCAGCCTTCAACTCGACGAAACCACAGACGTTTCTGATCTAAGCCAGCTTGCTGTTTTTGTACGCTATGTGAAAGACGACATGATAAAAGAAGAGTTTTTATTTTGTAAGCCTCTTACAACAACAACGAAGGCAGCCGATGTGAAGAAGCTTGTGGATGACTTCTTCAGAGACAACAATCTTTCATGGGATATGGTTTCTGCAGTTTGTACGGACGGAGCTCCAGTCATGCTGGGAAGAAAGTCTGGTTTTGGTGCGCTAGTAAAGGCCGATGCACCACACATCATTGTGACGCATTGTATTCTGCACAGGCATGCGTTGGCAACAAAAACCTTACCTCCAAAAATGACAGAAGTATTAAAAACTGTGGTGGAATGTGTGAACTATGTGCGAAAAAGTGCTCTGAGGCACCGCATCTTCAGTGAGCTGTGTAAAGAAATGGGCTCTGAATTTGAGGTACTTCTGCTCCATTCTAATATTCGGTGGTTATCCCGGGGACAGGTGCTTAATCGTGTTTTTGCCATGCGTGTGGAATTAGCCCTGTTTTTGCAAGAGCACCAACACTGCCATGCAGATTGCTTCAAAAATCCTGAGTTCATTCTCATTTTAGCGTACATGGCTGATATATTCGCAGCTCTCAATCATCTCAATCAGCAGATGCAGGGTGGTGGAGTCAATATCATGGAAGCGGAAGAACACCTGAAGGCTTTTCAAAAAAAGCTACCGTTATGGAAACGACGAACAGAGAACAATAACTTCGCAAACTTCCCGCTTCTGGACGACTGTGCAAGTAAGATCGAAGATGTGTCTGGAATCGGAGATATTTCTGTATCCACGGAACTGAAGCAAACAATTGCCACGCACTTAGATGAGCTTGCAAAGTCTCTCGACGGATATTTCCCTACAAGAGAGTCATATCCAGCATGGGTGAGACAGCCGTTCACGTTTGCTGTTGAAACAGCAGATGTCAATGATGAATTCCTCGACGAAATCATTGAAATTCAGCAGAGCCAGGTTCAACAGCAACTCTTCAGAACAACAACGCTCTCAACGTTTTGGTGTCGACAAATGAACAAGTATCCAGTTATTGCTAAGAAAGCCCTGGATTTTTTTATACCATTTGTTACAACATATCTTTGTGAGCAATCCTTTTCGAGGATGCTGGACATAAAAACGAAGAAAAGGAACAGACTTTGCTGTGAAAATGACATGAGAGTGGCACTTGCCAAGGTGAAGCCACGCATATCTGAACTGATCTCTCAAAGGCAACAGCAGAAGTCACATTGATTTCCAGGTATGTAATTTGTTGTGAGTTTATGCATTGTGTTGGTTTTATTCTTTGAACAAGGTAATGTTCATGCACGGCTCATTTTGTGTACCAGTAAAAAACATATCTAAGTCTTGAATTTGAAAAAAATCACATTTTATTTTTCACTAAAGAGGGGTTCGGTGAATGCGCATATGAAACTGGTGGGGTTCGGTACCTCCAACAAGGTTAAGAACCACTGGTCTAAAGCTTACCACATACTTAACATTAGTGTCCCACAGAGATGCGCCGTATAGGTGTCCAAGTTCCCCAGCTCACTAAACACACGTCTGATTTGCATGGTTGCCTACATACGGTGCAAAAGAAGTTCAATATCCATGCATTGGAAAGGACTCCACGAGCACTCTAGAGAGCCATTCTCAAGGGTATTTGGCCGACTATTTCACTTGGGACAGAAGTCTTTGGAAGAATTAGAAGTACCCACACTTCATCCCACAACACGTGACCAACCAATAGACTAACTGTGGGTGCACCCATTTACACTGCTTGCTGGGCAGAAGCAGCGTGATTAAGAAACGTGGTCATTGTTTTAACTGTCGTTCCCATGAAATCAAATGGGCGACCTCTAACTTTGCAAGTCCAGTGCAGTGTGCAACACCATTACACCACAGCAGCGCCACGGCAGAGTTTTGGGGGGGTGGAGCTGGTAATTTGTGAATGTCCATGCAGTGTTTGTGACTAACAATTGCTTTCCCCATGTCAGAGTGAGTCTGTTCATCCCACCAAAAACCCGAACACGCTGGGCGACCGCAACACGCTGCGACGGGAGTGGGCGAGAGCCGGGCGCTCTTTCAAGGAGCAGCCTCTTGACCTTGTGCGGTAAGTTCATGCCCTATCCACTGCTGGATGAAGACTTCTCCAAGCATTCACCATCTCTCCCAGTCTCCTGATGCAACGATCCATGTGGCTCCTGCACACATGCTGATTTTATTACTTAAATCTCTGTGGTGCACATCCTCTCAGACGCATTCCTTCTCTTGACTGCCACATCATTCTTAGTCTCGACCACAGGCCATCGTACCTCTTAGGGACGTGCCCTGTCCAGGAAGGTCCTAAGGCTGGACTTAAATGCTAGCTGGGAGTTGATAGCACAGACGGTTGGGAAAATGGAGTTCCAGAATAGCATTTGCCCATGCCTTCCCTGCTCTTCACATTTCCCTCCAGTCCATGGTCCTTGCTTACATATTCGATAGCTACACCACTGGTGCCATGTGTGGTTGGTGATGTTTGCGCTGTGTGTGCGAGTGATGTTGTCGGCACAGGTCATACTTCGGGTGGCAAGTGGGGCTCTATTTTGCATGGCTCGGCTTCTACACAAAGATGCTGATCTTCGCTGCAATCGTCGGCCTGATCTCCTTTTTCTTTGGAGTATTCAGCAAGGACCGTGACATCACTAGGTACTGGCCCGACACATGCATACAGACAAATGCATACAAACACACACACATACACTCATGTGTCAGATGTAGAAATCACACAGATCTCCTGTATGGCAATACAGACTGAACAATGAGTATCAGCAAGCACCTACTAAGGCTATACACAAGTACATATACACGTAAAGTACATATAGACATACATATACACTTATATACAATCCCATGGGATGCTGCCATGGTGTAATAGTTATATTTCTAGAATTGCAGTTTATAGATTTCCAGTGCGATCGCCTGGCATGGCAGCTGAAATAATGGCTAGGTTTCTTCAATTATCCCACATATGCTCAGCAGTATAAACGGAGACACCGCAGTTAGATGATTGGCAGTTCAGATGTGATGGGGTTAAATGTGGGTACTCCCACTGTGTCCAAGACGTCTGGCCATCATGGACGAGTAGGCCAAATATCATCTCGAGGGGCAATCTAGAGAATTCTTTAGTGGAGGACCTTCCACCAGCAGTGGCATGAGCAAGCAATTTCAGGGCCACATCTTTAACATTTAACTATTAAAGTACATATGCACATATATACAATCTCATACAGTTTATATACATATACAGTACAAATATAGTACATTCAATATATTGTATATGTATATATGTTCCAAATGTCTCTGTTTCTAAAAGTAAATCCAAAAAATCAAGCCTAGCTACAATATTTCGGACAATCCAGGGAAAATTAAACATTGTTTTGGATTGCTCAGAAAACATGACATCACCCATTGTGACGTCACTCACGACGACACGTATCACGTGGCATCGGGTTTCGTCACTCTTGTTCACATGAATATATTGTACATTCTTACAAATTGTAAATAATCCGAAAATCAAAAGCAAAAAATATTCAAATCCAAAATGTTTAAATGTGAAACGTATCCTTATAATACTACTTACACACATAGACTCTGCGGGGCTGCATGATAGACAGCGGGGAGGAAGTGCAGGAAATACATTGCTGTACTCTATGTCTGGAGTCTTCGCTTCCCATATTCAAGCCGTACTGACCAGTGTGGGATGACTAGAATTAAATAGCCCTCATGACCCACAAGGTGTGGGGAGGCCCTCAGCCAGCAGTGGATTGATAAAAGGGCTGTAAACACCCCTGTAAATCAATACATAGAGATGTTACACCACCGATATGAACGAAAATTATAATTAAACATCAGGAAATACGTTTTACTTTGGAAAATGCTCGACGTTGGAACCCATAATTTAGTCTGACTTTGTTTAAAGGGAGGGTAAGACACATTCAAAAGCGGCATGACCTTTAGGCAAATTATATTTCTCATCCAAGTGTACTATGCCCATTAGTGTGTTTATGTTCGTGCGTGTCTATGTGTGCAGTGGAGAAATATGCAACAACACCATCGGAGGATCCCTGGTCATGTGTCCCCAGTGTGACCAAAAATGCACCTTTTGGAGGCTAAATGATACCTGCGAGACTGCGAAGGTATCACACAAATACACCATCGATATTCCCTCTAAATAAGGATACCTATTGGTTATTGGTGCTGTGCATCATTATCACAAAGCGAACTCACGTTGCTGAGATTGTATCATTAACATTAACCATGATCACTAGATTGCAGCATATCATGCTAAACACTACGCTGCCATTCGTGTGGGTGTTAAAAAAATATTATACTAATAATACACGTGTGACCATTTTGAAGGTAATTATAGTTTTAGTAAATAGAGCATTTTAATGGGCGAAGTCGATGATTTGACAAATACATGAAAATGAATGCATCGTCACATCCCAGCGGGAGTGCAAAAGTGACTTTGTCTGAGTAAATCCGACACGATGTATTTCATGAGTATTTCTCCACGATCAATACAAGTGGACAAAGTATTTTTTAAATCTGAATTTCAGTGCTAATTAGTTGACATGTCATGCCGAAATAATGATTATTCACTTTAAAGTGTCTGAAATGTATGTACACAATCATGGAATTGCCCATTGCTTATTTTGCTCTTTCTGTCACATTTATACAGATTTGTTTGATACATGAATATCGCTATAATATCAGACATTGTAGAGCATTGTCATCTCCACAATTTAATGGATGTTTCATGAGTGATTAATCTATTTTAACTTAAAAATCAATCGATGCATCGTTACTTTCCTGCTGTTGATATTGAAAATACGTGGATGCTAAGATTTAAGGTTTAATTGTGACTAACACCTCTGATTGTGCCGTTGCAGACTTCACACATGTATGAAAATCTGGTCACCATATTCTTCGCAGTTTTCATGGGACTTTGGGGTAAGTGATTCTAAGCATTGGCACACATTGTCCAGACACAGTGACAAGTATCAACATGTTTGCAATGATGATGAGCACATTTGGCCACATACAGTGTTAAAGAAGTTCAACATACATACGTACAACCATATACAGTACGAGCATGTCTTGCAATGTTCGTATGCAGTGATCCTGACAGTCCTATTATGAACCCACTGCTCAATGAGGGCACATTTGGACCATGACTTGTACACATTGTCCTACTCTTACGAATGATAACCGATAATCTTTAATGTCCACTGTGAAGCAGATGGTGTGTATTTTTGTGTAATTAATACACCGGCAATATTAATCAGGGCAGCCACATAATTTGAACCACGAACCTCTGCAACAAGCAACGAATGCGCTACCCCAAGGCGATTCCATGAAAAATACAAAGTGGCCAGGTGGCTCAGAGTTCAGAGTACTGCGTTGCCGCCGCTGAGATTCTGTGTTGAAATGAAAGTGGCCACCTGCGATTAAACAAGTTTTTCAATTATAGCGAGATGATGGTCTCAACTCAATCACCGATATCTGCACAACAAATACAAAAAATACATAATGTTGAAGTTGCTTCTGTACTTAATTTGGCTACATTCCAGCTCTGAGAATAAAAATGTTAGCTTGACTATCACGTAACAAACGCTCCTCTCCGTGGCAAAGCAGTTGGGAAAGAGCTACCCCTACTATGTGGATCAGAGATCACAGAGGTAGCTCTGTGACATTCGCTTTTGTGTAACGTTTTATAACACGAAGAGCAGCACTGCTCTGTTATAGATCCAAAAGAAATCTCAATCTCATGCCATGCCACTCATGGTGCAAGTGGGATAAAATTGTGGCAATGTACCAAAAAAAGCCAATAAAGGTATTTATGAAAGAAGAAAAAAATACTAATGAAGTTACTTTGAACATTACATTTAACAGACTACATTAGGTAACTTTTGAACCCTTGAGCAATCGATAGTCAAATTACTTTTCAAAGTAAATCCTCCCCGTGTGGTGTGTCGCAACAGCCACGGTGTTCCTGGAATTTTGGAAGCGTCGCCAGGCATCGCTCGCGTACCACTGGGACCTGACGGCAGCGGCGCAGGAGGGAGACCCCATCCGGCCCGAGTACCTGGCTCGCTGCACGACCACGAAATGTAACATCATCACCATGGTAATGCTTTCTGCCGTCACCACGGCGACTACCTCATTGCACACACACACCTCTATTTTGTAATGTTGCATGTGTAACTGTTCACTGTTTTCCTAGTTTTTCTTCTAACATATTTGTTGGCCTTTGCTCAATTTTGTTTTCCTTCAAATATTATCCCGATTCTACTATCGGAATCGTTATGAAACAATGTCCATTTGGAACTCTATGTTATGGAAAGGTTTGCTCAAGCAGATGTTACATAATTACTTCTAAGATCCCTTCAAGTGAACACACACTAGAGGGTGGCCCTTTCCCATCAGCCCTGCTACAAATAAATGTTCATGATGGTCAAACTAATCTTTTTTTATTCTGAAAGGTGAAATTTGGCCAAATTAAGAAAAGAAACAAATGTAATATTGGTGACCAGGCTGATCGGCTTACTACTTGGTTTAATTGGAGGCAGCTGCCTGGATTCAAGCCAATGAATCTCAGCGCTGCCAGCTCAACTCTCAGACATCAGGACCATCAAATCCATTCCTTTATATCATCGCATGCTTAACTAGTAGTGGGGAAAACAAATAATGGTTCATCAGTCAACCTTAACGGCTCACACTAACATTGGTCACTCCTACAGACTAATCTATATACAAATGCTTTTCCGTCTATGTCCGTGCATTGTGAGTGCAGGAGGAGGAGCCTCATATGCCTAAGAGGATACTGAGGTTCCGTTACTGCCTCTCTGGGATCATGGTGTTGTTCTGGGTGAGTCCGCCAACTCAACAGCAACATTGAACCCCTTCTCCTGATCCAGTGAGCTATGGCCAAGTCACCTGCTATGTGCCTCATCTTGGAGGCGAAGCAGGTTTTGAGCCTGGGTACTGCACGAATCGGTAACCATCATGCACAAAATGGACTGTAGGCTGCTGCAGAGCTACCCTGTGGCCAACAGAGAACTGCATTCTCATGCTTCCATCCTTTACCAACCTGTACTGGTGTGCATGGTGAAGTATGGGAAAATAACCCTGACAACCTGCACAGGTTTGGGGAGGCCATCATCCAGCAGTGGATTCATATACGGGTTATACATATATATTTTTACTTGACCCAACCCCAACCTCCACACGCTGCTCCCCCAGTCAGAATCGCTCTCAAACTATGTTGTTCCTCCTGTGTGATCCATTGAGTGATTACAAGTGGGGGTATAGATACATGCATAATCATATAACTTACAGCCCTTTGTCAATCCAATCACCTGAAATATCTACTGCTGCCCCAAGGCAATGAATACCTCATGAGCCATATCATGTTATCCACCTGCTCCTGTCAACCTCGATTTGGGTTTCTCGAGACCAGTACTCGGCCTTAAGGCCAGATGAAAAACATGTCCTCAGCTCCTTGGCCTTGAGTGTGTGGCCTCAGTCCGAGGAGGTTTCTTAGAGGTACCAACCTTGACACTGGCCTCATACTAGCGCACCCAACCTTGAGTGACCTTGACACTGATTGTGGCCTAAAAAGCTGCCGCCTTGGCCTCACCTTGGCCTTGTAGCTTTTGGTCTCAACTTCACATCTGAACCTGGCTCGAGGTCTAGCAGGGCCAGGGATAGTAATTCCTTTCATAACATTGCATCATTTTCTACATTTGACCAAATGACGTTACCATTACACGTTCATTGTGTGTGATGTTAGCGAAACAGCTCAGGTTCTGTTTAACATGTAAGCTTTTCGCGACCAATATCATCCATAATATTTTTTTTGGGTTAGATCGCGTAAATATATGCCATGAAACCCACCACCACCCGACACAGCCAATTAGTAAAGTTGTTCACGTAAACAGAACATGCCAATTCGTTACTAGTACAGCAAATCCACAATATCTACAATCTGAGTACGACGTTTTGCCAGTCATTTGGTTCTGCAGTAGACAAACGAACTGGCACCTCCTGATTCACACCAGGCTAGCTTGGCACAGCTAACTCACGGCTTGGTTATACAGTGGAAAAGAGCTACAAGACTGTAAATCTCACCCACCTCTGTGTTTCTTGTGTTACTGGCAGATCCTCCTGATTCTTGCTGCAATTTTGGGTGTGGTTGTTTACCGCCTGTCCATCTTTGGCATACTCTCCTCGAGTATCCCCAATCATGTGACCAAGATCAAGGTGATCGGTGCCCTACTCACACCTGATATGGTTACCACCATCACGGCCTCCATCCTCAACATCATAATCATATTACTACTCAACAAAGGTTACGACAAGCTGGCCCTCGTCCTCACTGATCTGGGTAGGTGTCATCACCATCACGGTTTGCATATGTTTATTTTATTATACGCCACCAGAGAACACATGTAAATTTGAAGCTTGGATAAATGTTGTGCATGGTAAATATTGTCGCTGTAAAATGTCATCATGATTTTAACCTTGCACCATGAGGCCATGAATAGCAGCATCAGTGCATCATCCAATCACTTGTTCAACTACTGCCTGTTTTTGTCAGAACTCTGTTAAATTTTTCCTCCAGTTTCATTCCGATTGGGCTATCAGAATCGTGTCTTGAGATGAAGTATCCAATGGGATCTCTTGTAGACCAGTGCAACCCTTAATGTCATGAAATGGCCCTAGAAGTGAGCTACCTCTGAGACCCTTCATTCAAGTGAACTCTGGTTCACACATTAGAGGGAAGCACTTTCAATCCACACTGCTACGGAATATAATATTAATCTCGTAACAGTCAAATTGCTCATTCTCACAACTAAAATTTCACCAAATTAAGTGATGAACCAAATGGTGTATGTTACAGATGTAATGCCATCATTAGTAATCGTCCTGAAGCCATTAATTCACTGCACTTGAGAACACATGTTACCAGAGGCCGCTGCCTGGATTTAAACCCAGGATCTCAATGGTGCCAACTTAGCGCTCTGATTTCACCTCTCGATCCATTGAATCACTGAATGTAATTGTGGGCTGACCCTCACTGCTGCATTTCTACCTTCTAGCCAGCTGTCAGCTATCTGCTTGTGTTGCTCATGTTGCCCACTATTGAGACCTTTATTAGTAATTTATCCTGCTGAAGCCTGCACCCCCTCTGAAAGGTGACCCATGATAATTACTAAGATAAACCTTAAATATTTTCTTTGGTTCTTTCGGTAAAGTCACGTAGAATGAGAATAAAATAATAAATTGATAAAATAAAATAACACAATAATATTCTCACGACGTTTTGGCCACAACATAAGCGGCCTTCATCATGTGAAGAGACGAGACTGTCTAGAGGACAGCGCTGGAGTGCTAGAAGATGAATCCTTGCAGTCACGAAAGCTTTAAATCGAAATTTAATACACCTTAAAGATATTTGAAAATCAAGTGCACTGGCTTTCAGACATCATACGGACAGTGTAAATGGCTTAATTGCAAATGGAGACTGAATGACACTCCACAGGGTGAATGTGGTGAACAACACCTGGTAAACAACTTGTCCACTATTCATATTCTTAGTTTTTTCGGTAAAGTCACGTTGAAGAGAAACAACAAAATAACAAAATATATATAAAACAATTAAAAAAAAATTCTCACGACGTTTCGACCATAACTCAAACGGTCATCATCGAAACGTCGTGATAATTTTTTTTATTGTTGTTTCTCTTCAACGTGACTTTACCGAAAAAACTAAGAATATGAATTACTGCAGTCACGAAAGCTTTAAATCAAAACTTGTCCACTGTCACTCATTCCCCAGCAACATCTTTGAAATTCACTTTTTATCTTCAAATTCATTTTAATGGATATCAAAGCACGTCACATTGTGAAATGTTGCTATTCCTCAATGCGGCATCATTATCAGTGGCTTTTCGTAGCCTGTGTGCCAGAAACTATGTAAGTAACATCAAAACTGATTGCCCTGTTTGATGTTTGTGTCCATGTGTGCCTTTGTATCACACCCACAGAGATGCCCAAGACGCAAGGCGAATTTGAGTATCGGCTGACGTTCAAGAAATTCTTATTTCAGTTCGTCAACTTCTACTCGGCGTCTTTCTACATTGCATTTTTCAAAGGGAAATTCATCGGCTTCCCCGGAAGCTACACTTACTTTGGAAAATGGAGAATCGAGGAGGTGTGTAGATCTGAGGGGTTGGCCCTGTCTTTTCTATGTTGTTTGTACAACATTTTCATGTTTTTCTTTTGTAGTTGATATTTTTCCCAACAATTGTCTTCACACCGTGCTGTTAATGAAATGTCGAAATAAGGACTCTTTCTTTTGGAACTCTAAAAGGCCTCATTGTCTTCACACCTGGTCACCAGCTCTAGCATTAACACAGTCTCCGGAGTAAAAAAGTTTTCGAAACCAGACTTGAGAGAGCACGAGGTCACCACGAGCAGAACACGTGTTAGACTGATGCAATTGGTAACCCAGTTACCTTGAGGGTGTTAGTTTATCACATACTTTGCAAGTAGTACCCTTGTGGTCTCTCATTGGACATTTTCAATTATATACCGTATTTATCAAACGCCATTTATTTAAAATTATATATTTGATCATCCTTAAAAATGTACAGTATTTCAGCCCCCCTCAAGGATATGTTTAGCCACTACCTATGACTCACTGTGGCGCAGTGGAGCACGTTGTGTTAGAGAACGGCCCCATAACATGATATCAATAACGAATTCTGGAGTAAGGAATTAAGCAGCATTGCGTTGTGCACACGTTAAATCAATGTCATTAAGACAGTGTTAATGACACGTAGTTTAACATTTACATAATTGCCATTCAGAGTCACCCTGAGTATTTGCAGTCACTCTATGCTCGGAAGAAAGTCCATTGCCCAAAATGTGCACCTGTTGCTCATGTTTCTCTTTGAAGGCAGACTTATTGACACATGAGATGATTATGAATATATTTGGTGTTATATTAAGGTGCCTACTTCTCCTGCTGCAGATTTGCAGAAAATCGTCACGAGGGCGATTCATTGATTGATATCCTCTCAAAAACAATACAGATAAAGGATAAAGAATACAGCTTATTATTTAAGTGCCTCTGTGTTTTCTACCAACTTAATTTCATGTTTTACGATTATTATATTTACTAGACGATGCTCTGGAATTAAACTCACCTGATACTAAACACCAACTGCAGTATGCATGTTGTGTGTTGAACTTTTTTTGCACCATACACAGCCTGCATCGGATGTGTGGGGGAAGGACAACAAACAAAACATTATCAGATGCGCCACCATTTTCTTTATTTAAAATACATGAGGGGGAGGGGGAAAGTGTTTCTTATAATCTGGAGAATATTGATATTCTTAATCACTGTCCCCTCTAACATATGGAGCCGTCACTTTTGCAGTGTGCAATTGACTGAAGAGAAGAATGTGAGAGGATCATTAGAAATGATGTGTGGTATCCATATATGTATTACCCAATATTTCATATCTTCAGTGTTTAACCTGAATCTATTCTCCACCCCATCCCCCCTCCAGTGTCCCCCAAACGGCTGTCTCTTTGAACTGACTTCTCAACTCACTGTCATCATGGTAGTGAAGCAGATGGTTGGCAATTTTCAGGAGGTCATCATCCCGTAAGTATCGCATGAACACATGAAAGCTGTGAAGTCTGATTACGGCGTTTCCTCGTGTAACGCGGTAGATGCGTTTCTGAAAATTTCCGCGTGAAGTAAAAAGGCGCAAAGTAAGGAATTACTGAGTTAATCACATTTGCACAGTAAAATCAACCTGCAGTCATCCCATGGTGGGATAAATAACTCAGGCTAGGCTGCCGTGTTACTGTATCATTCGGCATACTTTATCAAACTGCTCAGCCGCGCAACTCAAGACAGTCGTTCATCGTCGACTGCTCAGGAACGCATTATAATGGCCGCGTTCGGCGTTTTAACAGTGTGCATTCCACATTATAATGGACACGTTCCACGTTGTGTGAAAAGTTTTCCCAAATATAAGAACCATGTTTCAATGAAAATGTGTTGTGTGAAAACGCATTCAGCGAAAACTCGGGTCGACAGCTTGTTAGCAGTGTGCACTGGTTAAGCAGTGAACACCAGTCAACTGGACAAAGTTCACCTCGTTAGTATCATGCGATATTCCGATCAGACGCTTCGTACATAGTTTCATAATATTAGACAAGCAACTCCCATGACTGAGAGAGTGTAGTGGATTGACCACGAGCTAAATGAAAAACAGCTACTACTTAGGTTTTAGCAGTTGTTTTGGTACAGCTCTCTGACATGTTTTGTGTCATACCGCATATTGTTTGGCATGTCTTGACGTTTCGCTCCACGTGCTTGGGATGTTCACATGATACAACCTGAAAACACAGTGGAAAGCTATGAAATAGCCAACCTAGAGTTGATGAACAAATGGATATACACGTGTAAGGGTGTCTCTGTGTCTGCACATGCGTACCTCCCTCCACAATTCCCCAGATGGTTCAGCAATTGGTGGGCCCAGCGTCGGGCCAAGCTAAGGCCTGAGGCTGTCTACACGCGCTGGGAGCAAGACATGGACCTACAGCCCCAGAGCCCACTTGGACTCTTTGATGAATACCTCGAGATGGGTACAATGAGCTCAGAGGAACACACTACGGAGTCAACGCGTTTTACTTTATTATAAAAAAACACACGATTGGGTAGCATTTGACTATATAGGCACGTGTGTATGGCCCCTGTGTATCTGTCGGACATTGTTGTGGGAGGGAAATTACCCACACTTCGGGTTGTTGAAGGCAGGGAGCACAGATGTAGGAGCTTAGATGTACAATACAACAATGTAATTTGCTGCACTGTCCTCCGCTGCTCACAACCCCACAACAACTGTTGCATGGTCACCCATCCAACCAATTTCCAGGCTCAGCTCTCCTTAGCTTCTGGGATCTGATTAAATCTGACGCATACTGGGTGATTTGGCCATAGGCACCAATCTATGGATATACTGTAACGCAATTGTCTTTGAGAATGCGCGTATGTGCATATGTACGGAGTTCAGTTTTAGAAACAATAGAAGCACATATTTGCTCCTCTTGTCTGCTAACCAATGCAACTACATTGGTCACCTTGGGTTGACGTTTCTCCCCCATACTATTTATTTAAAACTCTTGTGCATCATGTCCACTGTGGTTAACTGCTGTGATTTGTTGGCATTTCAGCCACAGTGCATATGCATAAAAATGTGTGGTACGGTTAATGGAGTCCTCAATACAGGATGTGATCTAGTTATTATAGCCACCTAGTGGTGGAAAATGGTGCAAAAGAAACCCAGGTGAACCAGAGCTGTGCATTAAAGATGGTAGTGGCTGGTCGCATCTCAGTGGCCAATGTAATGTACACGATAATTTTGTGAAGAAATTATACGAAAATGTGATCATATTTTGGGGTCTCCTTTGACTAAAACACATTCAATGCATTGAAAACATGTTTTGTTTGCTTAAAGTAATCACAACATAACAGCATTAAGAGTGTGTGTCTATATCCTGTTTCACTCATTATCCTATCCTTGCCCCCCTACCCATTCTCAAAATATACCCCAGTTATCCAATTCGGGTTTGTCACTCTCTTCGTGGCATCATTTCCACTTGCGCCATTGCTCGCACTGCTCAACAACATCATCGAAGTGCGGGTCGACGCGTGGAAGCTCGTAACAAAGATGAGGAGGCCTGTGGTTTCGCGAGCAAGAGGAATTGGAGCCTGGGCCGACATTCTGAGTATTGTTGCCACCCTCTCTGTAATCACCAATGTAAGTCACCAGATTGTCCGCTCGCTTTCTCGCTCAATATCCCATCTTATGAGAGACATAACATGTCATGTTAGCCGTGTGGGTTCTTTTTAGCATACTTCACCATTCTGGTCATGGCAGGTTTGAGAAGAGGTGTAGTGGGGGACCAGGAGCGGTTCGGGTATCACTCGTCACTGATGTTAGTCGTAGCTGGAAGTCAATTGCATGTGTGCTGAATTCAAAGTGCAGTGCACGAATCACTGCACCACCGCTCCTATCCACTCTCTCCCAAAATCGCAAAAGGTAAAGCCTTGCAATTGGTTGCTCATGTCACTGCTTTCAGAAGGGCCTCAACTAAAGGTAGCTCTAGAGAACCCCTCTACACGGTATTTGGCCTACTCTTCCATGATTACCAGACATGTTGTAAGATGTGGAATTACCTGCGCTAAAACAGTGATGAACCCATTTATATTGCTAATTGGACAGAGGTGGGGGAGATTTAAGAAAATTATCCATTGCTTCAACTGTTGTGTCAGGAGACTGAACTGACGACTGCCAGATTGCAAGTCCTTATATGGTAACCATTACACTCTGGCAGCAACCCCCCAAATTGTATTTGTGAAAATTAATGTAATTGCCAAGGTGAGATGTTCAGAAGCCTTGGTCAAATCATTGCATGCTAAGTGACCGCTATTGCTGTGCCTCCGTATGCTAATTCCACAGTCATGCATCTTGGCGTTCACAACGGACATCATCCCACGCCTGGTGTATTATGGATACTCAGCAGAGTATGGCACAGGTTCGCCTACAATGCATGGGTACACGGAGGACAGCCTTTCAATTTTCAAGATCAGCGACTTCAAGGAGCAAAATCATCCCAACATCCTGCCAGCCTGGTTTGATCCGGCAATCAACACAACCTGCAGGTTTGTGCCATTCAGTGTCATGCCCAGCTATCGGGGGTGCCGTCCCTGCGAATGTGATGCACTGATCTCTGGGTGTGTTGTCCAGGTAGATGCGACATCCTTCTGGGTGTGGCGTCCTCCTGGCTCCGCCCCTTCCTGATTAGGCTCGTTTTCTTCCTCTTTTCACTCCGTGACTTTCCTTTTAAGACCCACACTTCCCCTAGGCCCCACCTCTGTTTAGGCCCTGCCCCTTACCCTGGACACAGGGTTTGGCTTAGTTGGGTAGTAAGGGGTTGTGGTAGGGTTGGGAGAGGAGTGTGCATGGTGGGTGGGGACAGTAAAGGGGGTGGGGGGGGGGAATTGGAGGGGGGGAGCAGTGGGTACGGGTGGGATGGCTTCACAACCAAAGTCCCACTTAGAGAAATATAATAATAGATTGATATAAATTCTAGCTCATTGTTACCTTGCTAAAGAGTAATGTTATTTATTTATCTATCGATCCACGACTGCTTATTGAGTCTCAAGATCCCTTTGCAGGAAGACCGTGCATTGGGATTCCAGTTTAAGGTGGTCTTATGCATGTGGGATGCAATAAGAGGTCCTGGAGAACCCATGATAATGAAATGAAGCTTAAAGGTCCACACAGACATGAAACCACTTGCTCTACAGCCATCTTCTGGTCACCTCAGCACAGTTAGTTAAGAAATTGATGCGATCTACCAACCCTTTTCTGTAACGTTTTTGAATTGCTGGCATACACAACTATAATCAATATAACCATATTGATCGATATTTAATATAACCTTACTTGACTATGACCAAATCACCACGAATACAGCTGATCTTAGATTCTGGACGTCAAGCAGGCTTGAGCCTTGTTCGTGCTTAGATTGATGATCACCATACACAATGCAGGTGCAGTAGGCAACTGTGGAGCTAGGTTGTCAGCAGTGGGTAGTTCAGCAAAATTAACAGTTGTGCTATATTGTTCTTCCATTATCTGTACTCCCTGCCTTCACCAACCTGGCATGGACCAGCGTGAACCATAGTCAAAAGAGCCCCCACAAACTGAACGTTGTGGGAAGGCCCTATTTCAGAAGCGGATTTTTTAAAGGGCTGTGAACGCATATACCGTTTGTGCACAACCATACTTGTTCAATTTAGCGCCAACTCTACTTTCGAGGCACTTTGCTCAATATAGTCCATGCGTGCTTGTGGTTGTACGTGTGTAGGTATCCAGGTTATCGCTACCCACCGGATCATCCCCAAGCCTACTCCGTCACCAAGCAGTACTGGCAAGTACTGACGGCAAAGCTGGCCTTCGTCATTGCCATGCAGGTACACATCAACATGCACACACACACACATTCATAAACCCATAGAAAGATTAAGGTACAGCCCTCCGATTACTTGCTCATGTCACTGATGGCAAAAAGGGCTCCTGCTATAGGGAGCTCAAGAGAGACCCTTAAGATGTATTTTTACTGCTCTTCCACACTGGTCAGGCGTCTTGGGAAGATGTGGGAGTTCCCACACTGGACAGAACCAAACTCAGCCGACCAATTGACTGGATGTATTCCATTTACACTGCTAGGTGGATAGAGGCAGTGGAATGTAAAACACTTTCACCATTGTTTACACTCCCACGACCAAAGATCAGTTCACACCCGTGACCTCTGCATTGCAAGTCTAGTGTGCAAAGTCTTACACTACTGCACCATCGTATAGACTCATCTGTGAGCAGTTGTTAAGGTCAGCAGAGCAAACCGTGATCATTGTCAATGGGTCATTTCAGATATTGCCAGTAATGCTATTATACCTCACAATTGCACAGTATTTCTGAGATCACAAATAATAGTGGTAATACAATACTCACTTTCATCATGCAGCAGACGATTCATGTTGTTGATGCAATTTGTCACACGTAAGCATGTGTGCGTGTGGAAAGCGGAGCGGCTGCGTTGTTGTTTGTGAACTGCGCTACCAATCCTGTGTGACCGGAGTACTATTTCTGGACACAGCCAACAACAGTGGAAAATATTAGAACCAGTGTTGAGCTTCGCTTAAGTTGATTCTGTCTTAAAATGAGTACTTGATGAAGTGTGTGAAAATCATCACTGGCGAGATAAAGGTGCACACCACCCCCACAGGCACTGTGCCACCCTTCATAGATGCACTTGTCTCAGTCTGTGAAAGGCTACACAGGGAATCTTTGCAGTGGTGACATGGCCGAGTGTAGGTTTTGCTGATTGTTGCGGTAATTTGCGGCTGCCCAGGTGAATACGGTGGGTGCATTAACTGCCCATCATAAATGTTGCCTGCTGCATAGTGAACGTAAAAAACCCATTGAGTAATTCAAAAAAAGTGCCTCGGTATAATTTGCCAAATGTTCAAAAATTACTCAAATGACTTAATTTAATTGGGAAAACGACGTAACAATATAATATCCCTAGGCTGCAGGTCCCCGGAATAGTTGACCTGAGATGTAAAGCACTTTGAGATGCTGCTCTATTATATTTAGTAAGCACCCATTACATGCAAATCCTGAAACTGAAAATCCTTTACCTGTGTGTGGACGTGTGCAGCACGTGGTGTTACTCACGAAGGCCTGCATTGCATACATCATCCCGGACACGCCATCCCATGTGCGCGCCTGCATGCACCGCGAGCGCTTCGTCGTACAGACGATTCTGCAGCAGGCAGAGCTGGGCCGTCTCCGTAACACCCTCCTCACCGATGCCCCCAGCTCACCGCCATCGCCTCAATTCCACGTTGAGGATGAGCAGGCAGAGATGGGCCTGCTTCACTGCTCGCTGCATAAGCAGTCTCCTGGCGTATCGCACCCACCCCAGCGGTGCCACATGGAGAATGAGCAGGCAGAGAAGACTGGTGACGACTCACTGCTGAAGGGAACCGAGGAGGAATCAAGCAGCGAGGATTCGTCAACTGTCTTCTACAGTGTATAATTCTACTCTGACTTTTAAAGGAGGCTGCTATCCTAACTCTGTTTGCACGTGGACAAGGACATTGCAGTCGAGGACTATCTGTATATATATTAATAAATAGTTTATGATTTAACATGTCTCAATCATCTCATGTCTTTTCATACGAATCACGATGTGAATGAGGAAAACTAGAAATGATTGTTATTTTGTATATATTTTTAATTTTGGTTTAACACGTAGGCTTTCGGGTCCAATATTATACATAGAGGTGTTTTTTTTGGGTTAGATCGCGTACATATATAAACGTGTCGTTAAAACCCGCCACCACTCGACACAGCCAACTAGTAAGGGTTGTCACGGAAACAGAACAAGCCAATTCGTCACTGGTACTTTGGAGAGCCAAGCCACAACATTTACAATCGGAGTACGACGTTTTGCCAGTAATTACAACTAGCTTCATCAGGCGACAGCTAGATTTGTGACACTCTCACGCAAAGTGGGGGGGGGGGGGGGGGTGGGAGATTACCGAGTCAACGTACATTATGCATGTGCATTATGAGAGCCCTTTGATCTTGTCCTTCCTGTCTATTGTGTATTAAAATAGCCGTACCAATAGTAATCCCTATTGAAGTATGCTGCCCTTTATAGGCATGCATTTAAATAATGTATTTTTTTGTTGGCACCCGTGTTCAGCAGTAGCAGAGCACACGTGCCAACAAGGATACTCAGTTGATTTTAATGTTGAAGTTCTGTGCAAAACTAGCTACTACTGGCCAAAAATAAATCGAGAATCTATCGAAATTGAAAGAAAAATTTACAGTTCGGATAGCTACCGCCTTTGTGCTGTGTGGAAGCGACTCATCAAATAGTACATTAGATGAAACTCCGAGTACCCACTCAGGAGGTATAGTGGTAAAGCAGTGGAGGAAAAAAAAGCAAATTTTTAAATTTGCCCTTGTTGAATGATAGAGTCGATACACACAGCAAGCGAGATTAAGAAAGCGCATCGGAAGAAATACCGGAGGTGAGAGAGAGAAGACAATTGCCTGCTGGAGAAGGAAAGGCATTCCTACCGAGGGAGACAAGTTGACAAAGATTTTGATAATGGGAACCGGTGGCGTGACTCGATCTTCCCTATGTGCGCAACACGCTACCGAAGGAAAACAGAAAATCGTATTCAAAGGCTAAAATAAGCTCCATTTTTTATATAAGAGCCCGATAAACAATAACCCCATCCATAGACTGAGGGAGAAAGGGAAGAGCTTGAACAAAGGGAAGGAGATTACGACGGAGATGGGTTGGAGGTGGAGAGAAGGGGAGAGGGGAGGTCGTAAAGGCGGCTGCACATTCAAGGAAAGCGGCGTAGAAAGAGTTTAACGGGGACATGGAGACAACAGACAAAGGTTGGAGAAAGAGGAAGAGAGGATCTTTCAGTGCTCCCTACAGGAAACCCACAAAACTGAATTTCCTAAACTCGTGTCGCCTCCGTGACAGCAGCACCACCAACGCCACAGACTCACGCTCCCCTAATCGACAATACCATCTCCATTGCCGACCAGGCACGAGATGGCTGCTCTCAACACCTCGGTCGTGGTGTATGCAGGAAAAGACTTCCGGCTGGTGAGCATCCGGCCATTGCGAGGGTTGGAAATAAACTGAAGCACGGGGCGACTCCCACAACCTTCGGGTATTTCCCAACTGGATGACGTCTTGGGATGAAGCCAGAAGTAAGCCAAATCCGCACTCAATAAATGGGACAAAGATCCCAGAGAAGCCTCCAGAAATGTCACAGGAGGCTCGGGTGTGAGAAACCAGACTCCATGTGTGGTCCTCCAGACCTTTGCCCTCCAGTTCATCAACATTTGTAAAAGCAGGACGTCTCAAAGGTACGTAGCATGGGTGAGGGACGATGTTGAGAACCACGTTCCAAGATTAGGCGCTTTGACAGGTTGGGGTCCGAGTAAACTTTTAATGGAGCTCACATTACGGATAGAAGGATAGTGTGCCGGCACAATCCGGACACCCTGCTACACCGAAACACTCTGCTGCATCAAACTCCCTGGTACAGCTAAACACTGGCACGATTGCGCTCAAATACACACAAACTCTCACTTGGCCAGTTGGTACACAGGTTGTCAGTTGTGGGGGACGCGGGCCCCCGGCTCCCCCCCCCCGGGGGAGGGCTGATCTCGGGAGGGCTGCGGGCTCCGGACTCCTCGCTCGAGTGAGAGCAGCCGCTACTCGACTCCTCGCTCGCGGTGAGAGGGCTGCCGCTCTCCGGCTCCTCTCCTCGCGCCGCAGCCCCTCGGGTCCGCGGGTCCTGTTTGTGGGGCATAGCTCGGGGCTGGCACGTGGCTGCCTGGAATCAATCCGTCGCTTCTCAGCCACTCAAACGCGACGTCTCCGCTCACACAACCCCGCGCACCACTCACACGAACTGAACGGGGGGTCAGGGGTCAGAGGGCAATGACGTCCTTCGCACACGCGTTGCCGCCGATGCTGGGCAATGGAGATTGTTTAAAGGGCTGCGTGGTGGGGATTTGGAGTCGATTTTAGAGCGACACACCAATCGCACGCGCGGGACGGGGGGGTCCTGTTTGTGGGGCATAGCTCGGGGCTGGCACGTGGCTGCCTGGAATCAATCCGTCGCTTCTCAGCCACTCAAACGCGACGTCTCCGCTCACACAACCCCGCGCACCACTCGCACGAACTGAACGGGGGGTCAGGGGTCAGAGGGCAATGACGTCCTTCGCACACGCGTTGCCGCCGATGCTGGGCAATGGAGATTGTTTAAAGGGCTGCGTGGCGGGGATTTGGAGTCGATTTTAGAGCGACACACCAATCGCACGCGCGGGACGGGGGGGTCGGGGGTCAGAGGGCAGGGACGTCACTCGTACACGCGTAGCCGATGGGGGGCTGTATTGGAGATTATTTAAAGGGCTGTGGGGGCGGATATTCGGGATTGGTGTTAGCCCGCAGTCACGAAAGCTTTAAATCGAAATTTATGTTAAGTGTAATGTGTTGGTGTTAATAAATAGTGTTGCCTCCCAAGAAGTTGTGTGTGCCTATCTCAGCCCATTACATATAAGTGTAGATGTGATTATGTAATTCTTGTGTTCATACAAGTGTAGTGACACAGCGCTGACTGCTGTCCAGCAGCGGCAACTGCAGTGGAAAGTTTGCGCACAAGCCGTTGAGCATATATACGGGTGTGCCGGCCGGGCAGAGGAATTGGGGCAAGGGTCATGGAAGACCGCATAGGGAAGCCTCTGGAACCCTCTGGTCGGTTCGAGAAGGGAGGCATGGATAGGGCAGAGCCAAGCCGCGCCGAGTAGAATATAAGCAGTGGAGAGCGAGAGCTCCGGGCTGCCGGTTCTGGGAGTGGACTCGTCTCGTCGTCGTTGTCGTTGCCACCGCATTCGCCCAATCATTGCTTGGCCAGACAGTAGTTGGCCTACTCGGTCGACGCCGTTGGGGCAACGTGGACAGGGTCGTGTCTAGGCCGGGCTCTACGGAAACGTGGTCGAGAGAGTGAGGCCGGAGTTGGTGTGAACAAGATAATAAAGAGACGATGTCTCCCGCAACTACCTCGTCTCCGACAGTGTGTGCGACACACACCACACGTCGGAAGGAGAACACTTCACAAGTATAAATGCTGTCTGTGTCAGTCGAGTCACATTTGCTCTAATTTATTTTGATGGTGACCTAAGACAGGAGAAGCAAAATGCACTTCAGGAAGTGATATTTTTATAATGCAGAGGCTGTGCCTGATACACATCTTTCATGTGTTGTTTGGCAACCCTGGTGCCCAGTAAACGACATATGGCTAGATCTTTGCATTGAATTCCAAGTATTAATTCCTCCATACTTGTGTACAGTTGAGTTTTTATTCCATTCCCTTCATGAACCATGTTTTTGAACTTTACATCATAGTAAGATAGTACATGCCGATGAATAATTAATAGATGCTTGAAAACATCTATCCCCCACCATCTGCCTGTGTTTGGCCTAATACTCAATCACCCAAAATGCCCAAATTCACCATACATACTCTAGGAATGTAAGCAGGTTAATGCTTGGAAATCCATCACAATCATCACCCCCAAATGTGAAGACATGTCACGAGACTCGCTGACTTTTCTTAAAATACTTGAGAAATACAAATCATAGCTGAATATTTTCAATTCCATGTGTATAAGCCTTTGTATATTTATTTTACAATAAATCTGAGACATGCACAATATAAAACATTCAAATATCAGAAAATATTTAATGTATGTTGAATTTCTTTCACACTGTACATAACCAACCATGCTAAACAAGACATGATAAAAACAATCCAAGTCATAGGTTGCATACAATATACAACTTTGGTTTATTGATTACAAATTACATAAAAGGTTCTGAAATTTTACAATACAGGTATAGTGCAATCTAAATAAGCAAATGCACTTTTACAGTGATTTCCCAAATGTTTATAACTACACAAATACTAGCATGTATGTTCCCAATAAAGTAGGCTCCTTCCAAAATGGCTAAAACCAAAATTGGTTTAGTTGTGCTCAAAATATTGTTCACATATCTGTTCTCTTTCAAGTGACGTTCGAGTCTGTATGGAGTTGCTGTGCAAAATACTGCGGCAACCATTCACTAACTCCAACCCTGAACGAATTTCATCACATTTTTCCATACTTTGTTGTGGCACTTCCGTTAACAGGGCAATTACTGTGCCCCACGGGCCCCACACGTTCACAAGTAATTGCGATTCACACCACAGCACCTGGAGTACCGTTGATGTTCAACAACCATGAATTAGCAGGAGGACCAAGCGAACGTATCCTTCTGAGGACAAACCTCGACCACCGCCATAAAGTGCTTTCGGGCTTTCTACATCACGGGTAGTCAGCCATCCTTGTGCTTCTTGATGATGTCAACCAGCTCTTTCAGACACGACAGGTGGTACACGGCCCTGAGAAGAGACACGATTGAGAGAAAATTACTTGGTTGACTTATCATGGTGGAAGCCAGAACAATCTCACCAAGTCTCAGGAGGGTTTGGTAGTGATATTTTGCAAATTTCATCAGCGAGTGGTATGTGAGAGGAAACCGGAGAACCCGGTGAAAACAGAGGGAGTAAAATGCAAAACTCCGCAAATAGATTCAAGATTCCATTGCTGTATTACTAACTCCTGGTTACCTCTCAGCCAAAATCTCTAATATATGCTATTCCCAAATAGTCTCCCATCTAAGTAATAACCAGGCTTACCTGCTTAGCTTATAACATTCATAATCTGACATCATACTTAGAGGCGGTGCAGCGTCTAAGCTGTGCGTGAGTGTGAATATAAAGATAAATTCACAATGGCGTGGAGGGGTTTTCCCAGGGACGATCAGCCCCTAGGAAGATGTCTGTGTTGAATCTGCCCGGGGAGGGGGCCTCCAAGCCGGGGGAGTCCAACGCCATGTGCGCCCTGCTCAGCAGCTCCTCCAATGAGGCTGTGCATCAAGAATCACGCATCGCATGTCACAACCATATGGGTGGCCGCTCGGCCGTCTCTGTGAAAAAAGACTGAATATGTACCTGAAAAGATATGAAATGTCATCTGCTATATACAGACTATATCTATATATACACACACCTAGGGATCTAAGGTCCTCTGACACGGGCCCCTCGTTGGCTACATTCGTAAGGCTGGAGATGTCCAAATCTTTGAGCCACTCTGGGTAGTTTGGTCTGCTTTGCGGGTTCTGAGCGGCACCTGCTCTCTTCGTGCTGGTATCCGTCTAGTGGCTGCTGGTCTGAGATGCCACATCGCAGTCACGCAGCCAGGGCGGGTACCTGAGCTCAGGAATGCTCGTGATCCCTGACACACCCAGCTCATCCTTTTGGCTTGTCAACGACCTGGAATAGGTACTTGTCGCACAGCCGCCGCCGTTCGGCAACTACTCACGCCTAGTTGCTTCACTGCTCCGTAAGTACGACAAAACGTTCTTCTGGTTAGAAAAAAAATATTTTTTGGGCTTCGCCGACAAATTTAACGGCGGCAGAGCCTTGCTGCTTCTCGCTATTTAGCTCAACCGTTCAGTTGGCTTATTGCCCCTCACCAATGATGCGCCGAGGCTATGCGCGGTGACCCCGAGAGATGACCGCTTGCCTCTGTGCGACACCACGAGCCCTCGGTGGGCGCCAGGCGAGCAGAGCAAGGACATGGAGGAACCGTCAGCTGGCGCCGCTAGGAGCTGGTCCGTGGTTAGACTGACCATCTTTCTCTGAACCACGACCGCTGCAGCGCAGCAGTGAGGCTGCACGTGCCCGAGATGAGGTCCTCCACAAGCAGCATGCCACCTGCAATGTAAGACCCACAGACATTTTACTGGTACACAATGAATTTGCTCTCCCCTAGATTCCTTGACCCCTGAACGGCAATCCTGCAATGTTGCCTTACTTTGCGCCATCAGTAACTAATGATGTTACCCGTTTGTGGAGTTTGTGAAAAAAAAATCAAGAATATTGGATAAATCAGTGCATGAGCTGTTACTGTTTAAACTTCAGATGTGTCCAGTCTAGGATCTGCAAATTTTTACACAAAGGTTGGAGGATCACTTTGATTTCACAAACTTTACAAACTCGATAATCAGTGAAGTTACTGGAAGATGACAGGAGAAAGAAATGCATGCACCGACCTATCTGTTCAGACCTATGCTATCCTCTCATATGCGTGTGCTTACTATGGATAGTTTTCTCTGACATAAAATGAACTCATTAGTGGAATTTGCCAAGCATCCCAGTGTGGGACTCTCACGAAAATGTCTCTTTAGACCTCATTAAGGGTTTTTTTTCTTTTTCTCGGGGAATAACATTACATTCATGATAGCATAGCATACTTGGCAAGCACCCAGTATAAGTAACTAGCTTCGATACGATTGCACCGCCTGCACACTCGATAGCCACTCGAGCGCAAGCACCACGGAGCGATTCCTCGCGTGGTGAGAGGCGCAACCCACCCTCATCCACGCTGCGCATCCTCCTCTCCTCCACGTGTCTCCGCTCCGCCATGCTCTGCACGCATCCTGGGTGGCGGTGACGCACAGATTCCGCTCTGCTCAAAGTCCTCGATGTAGGCGTCCAGCACATCGCTCGCCGACGAGTAGCACCGCTCTCCATACACCACAGGGCTGCGGTAGCGCCCGCTTCCGGTCCGGAGCAGCGAGCTGCCCAGGCTGCCGCGGGGGCTTGTGAAGAGGTCCGTCACTGTGCTGTCGCCCGAAGGGCTGCTTGTTTCACCACCGTTGCTGTACATTTTGTACGATTTGGGATGCCCGGACCGGATGGGGCCAGGGAGAGGAATGGCTGTGGCTACCAGGTCACCACTGGTCCTGGTATGGGGGGCACCATGAGGAGCTGCTGTGTGCGGAAAGTGGGTCCGACGTCACAACGCATGGGCCAGTGTCAACCACTTCGCGTTAGCAGCTTCAGCGTTAGGTCTCTTAAGCTACTGTGGCTGTTGTCCTTTTTTCAACAAAAATCCCTGCCTTTCCCATGGTTTCCTTCAACACACCTGCAAGCTCTATGTACAATTGAAATGTCACAAATGCACTACCTGCATACTACTACATTATGAATGATATACATTTAAGAAATTAGCTGGAGACAACTCCATATTTAAAACACACAATTCAAAAGAGAAGGCTTAACATTTAACATTGGTTAACGTTTGGCATGCACACCTGCATATCAACAAATTACCGTACTACTAATACAATGCATGCTAAATATTAATAGTGGTATTACAGTAGTATGACTACTTATATTTATATATTATCGCACCTCCGAAGAGCACGGTGGGCTTGGTACGGTACGAAAGAGGTTCAACACACATACAGAATACAATACTTTCTGAGCACATTATGCATACCGAACCTCCAAGTTCCTTACCCTACCCTGAATAACAACGTGTGCGGAGTACAGCTCCTTTTTCAATCCATTGCTGGCTGACAGCTGTCCCATGCTATGCAGCTCCCAGGGAGAGGGGTTATTTACCATACTTCACCACGCTGGTCAGTGTGAATTTGGTGATGGCAGGGGACTATAGAAGTGCATTACAACCATGTACTGAACATTGCTGCACGATGTCAGGGGGCTATAGAAGTGCATTACAACCACGTACTGAATATTGCTGCACTGATGGCAGGGGGCTATAGAAGTGCATTACAACCATGTACTGAATATTGCTGCACCGGTGGCAGGGGGCTATAGAAGTGCATTACAACCATGTACTGAATATTGCTGCACTGATTGCAGGGGGGTATAGAAGTGCATTACAACCACGTACTGAATATAGCTGCATTGGTAGCAGGGGGCTATAGAGGTGCATTACAACCACGTACTGAATATTGCTGCACTGATGGCAAGGGGCTATAGAAGTGCATTACAACCACGTACTGAATATTGCTGCACTGATGGCAGGGGGCTATAGAAGTGCATTACAACCACGTACTGAATATAGCTGCATTGGTAGCAGGGGCTATAGAAGTGCATTACAACCACGTACTGAATATTGCTGCACTGGTGGCAGGGGGCTATAGAAGTGCATTACAACCACGTACTGAATATTGCTGCACTGATGGCAGGGGGCTATAGAAGTACATTACAACCATGTACTGAATATTGCTGCACTGATGGCAGGGGGCTATAGAAGTGCATTACAACCATGTATTGAATATTGCTGCACTGGTGGCAGGGGGCTATAGAAGTACATTACAACCATGTACTGAATATTGCTGCACTGATGGCAGGGGGCTATAGAAGTGCATTACAACCACGTACTGAATATAGCTGCATTGGTAGCAGGGGCTATAGAAGTGCATTACAACCACGTACTGAATATTGCTGCACTGGTGGCAGGGGGCTATAGAAGTGCATTACAACCACTTACTGAATATTGCTGCACTGATGGCAGGAGGCTATAGAAGTACATTACAACCATGTACTGAATATTGCTGCACTGATGGCAGGGGGCTATAGAAGTGCATTACAACCATGTATTGAATATTGCTGCACTGGTGGCAGGGGGCTATAGAAGTACATTACAACCATGTACTGAATATTGCTGCACTGATGGCAGGGGCCCACCGCGCACTGAACTCCGCGTTCCCGTCTGCGGCCCTGGCGAAGGCGAGGTACTCGTGTTCCAGTCGCAACCTCGCCCTCTCCAGGCCCCGCAGCGTCGCCACCGCCGAACAGCCGCTGTCCGCGGCGCCCTGCAGCTTCCTCTTTCGCGACATATAAACCGCCAGCCTGGCCTGAGAGCAGGCAAAGTTCACCAGGTCGTGGCGTTTGCCGGCTGTGTAGGGGGCCCGGTGCACCATCCAGCCCCTTCGGAAGGCCATCCCCAGTTTCCTGGAGATGGCCCCGAGGAGCTGGTACAGCGGTGCCAATCGCAGGCAGGTTAGGTACAGGTGTTCTAGGTCCTCCCGCTTGGCGCAAAACGGGCACTCCTCCGACGCCCCCGGGGTGACTCAGCTGAGCCACGCGGCCGAGGGCAGCGCCCAGTGGAGCGGCCGCCACCGCAGGTCCCCGCAGCGCTTGCAATGGGGGGCCTGTAAATCCGGCCCCACTGGGGGGCCCGCCTCCTCGGACGGCGCGAGCACGCCCCTCCACTTCGTATCCGGGAGCACCCCCAGCTCGCGGCAGTGCAGCGCCTTGACGCTGCACTCGTACAGCGTCTTCTTGCACGCGCACCGGAAGGCCACGTCCCGGCAGCCGGCGAGCCGCAGCAGCCACCCGGAGTCACCGCCGTCGCGCTCGGGGGGCCGGGCGCACGCAAAGCTCAGCTCTGGGAAGGGAGGGGGGAGGGGGGATGGGGGGAGGGGGAGGGAGGGTGGGGGGAGGGGGGGGGAGTGGGGGGGAGAGAACTCGGGCGTGTCCAGCCGCAGCCGTGACTGGCGCATCGCTTCGAGCGCCGCCCGCAACAACTTCGCCCCGGCCAGCACGGTGCGGAGCCCCGCCGCCCCGCTGATATCGGCCGCGGGTTTCCACGCGGGGTGCCCGCCGCGGTCCCGCACCAGGTCCGCCACCGTCCGCACCCCGCCGAGGCGAAGCGGCGGGCCAGCGCCGCCTCCTCCCGGATCCCCGCGAAGCGGCCGTTGTGGAACAGGGGCTCGCGCAGAAACTCCCCGAGCGTGCTGCCGCGCGTCCAGGAGGCTCCGCTGGAAAACCGGCAGTCTCCCGTAGTCCACCTGGGCCAGGTCCATCAGGAATAGTTTGCGCCCATAGCCCAGGCCGCCACCGGTGTCTCACAGCAGGGCGAGGGTGGGCGCCACGCAGGGCGCGGCCTCCCCGCCGTACAGCAGCCGCCGCACGGTCTGGAGTCGGAAGGTCAGGACCCTGGCGGTGACGTCCACCAGGCCCTGACCGCCCTCGTCCACCGGCAGGCGGAGGACCCCCGGCCTCAACCAATGTTTGCCCTGCCACGCAAAGCGGGTGAGCGAGCGCACCACAACCACGAGCAGCCACTCCGGGGGCTGGAGGGCCTTCGCCCTGTGCCAGAGGACCGCGGCCGCCAGGTTGTTGCCCACCAGCACCCGCCCCCTGAAAGACAATGCCGGCGCGAAGCGCGCCCACGCCGCCAGCCTGGCCTCGAACCGGTCCCGTAGGTCGGTCCAGTTCTCCCGCGTGACGTGGGGCTTCCCGAGGTGGACGCCCAGGTACTTGACGCCATCGGTTTGCCAGGCGACGCCTCCTGGTAGGAGCACCGGGCACGCGGCGCCCCGTGGCCCCAGACGCAGGGCCGTGGTCTTCCCCCAGTTGATTTTGGCGCCGGACGCCACCTCGTACGCCTCCACCGCCCGGCACACCGCGGCCACGTCGCGCGCGTCCGTTGCGACGACGCATAGGTCGTCGGCGTACGCCGACACTCTGATGGTCGCCGCCTCGGGGCCCGGCACCCTGTACCCCGACAGGGAGAGCTGCAGGCGGCGCACGAGGGGTTTGATCGCCAGGGAGTAAAGGAGGCCCGACAACGGGCACCCTTGCCTGACCCCGCTCGCCACGGAAAAAGGGGCGCCGAGCCGCTGGTTGATTTTCAGCGTGCTCGACACACCCGTGTACAGGAGCCGCACCTGCGCCCGGAAAGTCCGCCCGAACCCGTACGAGGCGAGCAGATCCTCCAGGCATCCATGGTTGATCCAGTCGAATGCCTTCTCCTGGTCGAGGAAGAGGAGGCCTAGATCCGTGCCGTCCCTCCCCGCCAAGGAGATCACATCCCTGACCGTGCCTATGTTGCCGTGCAGGCACCGGCCAGGGACGCAATAGGTTTGTTCCGGCCGCACCAGCTGACCCACCACCGATTTGAGGCGGTTGGCCAGCACCTTCACAAACACCCTGTAATCGGCGCACAGGAGGGACACCGGACGCCAGTTCTCCATTCGGCGCAGGTCTCCCCTCTTTGGCAGCAGGATGACGACGGCCCTCCTGCAGCTCGGCGGGAGCTCCCCCTCCCTCAGGCTCTCCGCTAACACCTCCAGCAGCTGGGGGCCGAGCTCCTTCCAGAAGGCTGCGTAAAACTCGATCGGCAGGCCGTCGATTCCCGGGGCCCTTCCGGTCGATAGACCCCGCATCGCGGCGTGAAGCTCCTCCAGGGTGATGGGGCCCTCCAGACGCTCGCTCTCCGGGTCCGCCAACGCGGGGGTCCCGTCGAGCAAGTCCCGGACCGCCCCGTCCTGCACGCTCCGTGCCCCAAAGAGGTCGACGTAGTACCCCCTGGCGACCCTGGCGATCTCGTCCTCCGTCGTGGCCATCGTCCCCTCCTGGGTCAGCAGGCCCGAGAGAATCCTGTTGGTGTCCGGTTTGCGCTCTCGCGCCTGGCGATAAAACAACCTGGAGGGCGAGTCCATGTGGACCAGGTGCTGCATCCGTTTGCGCACGAAGGAGCGGTGTGCCTGCTGGTCTGTCACGGCCCTAAAGAGCCGGTGCTTCTCCAGCAGCGCGCCGCCCTTGTCCTCGTGCGCGTCCCGGTCAGCACCCAGCTCCGCCTCCAGGAGCAGCAGCTCTGCCTGCAGGTGCTCGGCCACCTCGTCTCTGGCCGCGGCGCAGTGACCCCGGAACTGCATGCACAGTGCCCGCACCTGCGCCTTCGTGTGCTCCCACCACCGCGAGGTGCTTCTGAATCCACTCTTTGCGGCCACCCATTTGACCCAGCAGGCCCTGAAGAGCCCCGCGAAGGCCGGGTCCTCAAGCAGCCGCACGTCGAGCCTCCAGTAGGTGCTACAGCGGCTCTCCCTTGGGACCCGCAGCTGCACAGACGCCATGTGGTGGTCTGAGAAACCAGTCGGGACGATTTCGCTGTCACCGAGCAGGTTGGCGTCCGCGGCGCTCACGTACAGCCTGTCCAGTCTGGCGAGGCTCACCCTTCCCCGAAAGTCGCAGCGGCACCACGTGTACTGCCGCTGGGTCGGCTGGTGCAGCCGCCATGCGTCCAGCAGCCCCAGCTGCCGCACCAGGTCCCCTCACGCTCGAGCCGACTCCGGGTGAGGCTCGGCGCCGTTCCGGTCAAGGGCTGGGTCAAAGCTGCAATTAAAGTCCCCACCCACGACTGTCAACACCCCGTCCCCATCGCATGCCTCCAGGGCGTCCCGGAGTGCGCCGGAGAAAAAGAGCCCCCTCCCGCGGCTCTTGCTCGGCGCGTACACGCTGAAGCACCGCATCCTGACGCCGTTGAGCGCAAAATCTACTGAGATCAAGTGGCCCTTCACGATATCTTTGAAGGCCACGTCCCTGGGGACGAAGTTCGGGCCGAAAACTATCGCGACGCCTGCCCGGTTGTCCTCACCATGGCTTAAAAAAGACCGGCCGTCCATGAGGTGTTGTCGCCGGCCCTGCAGGGCGTCGTCGAGGTGCGTCTCCTGTAGGAGGGCCACGTCGACCTTCCGATCCCTGAGCAGGCAGCACACGCAGTGCCATCTCGCGTCGCTGCGGGCGCTGTTGCAATTCAGCGTGGCTATCCTAACACCTGCAGCCATCATGATGATTATTCACAGGGTACCGGCCCTCTTGCGTTGGGTAGGAGGGGCGGGGCCCCCTCCAGCTTCCGGATGATCGGTCTCACCCTGAAGATCTCCCTCGAGGTGAGGATGCTTTCACTATTGGCACGGCAAGCCTCCTTCGCCACTTTCAGGAAGCGCGTTGTGTCGGGGAAGTGGTCCTCGACCCGGACATTCCACTGCCCGAAGGTGCTTTCCAGAAAGCCTCGGATGCCCCCGGCCGTGTATTCCCACGCGCCCGCGTCATCCTCGTCGTCGGTGTCGGACTCCGCCTGCTCGTCGTCCGAGCTGGCGGGCGCACTCTCAGGGAGCTCGGTGTTCATCGCCTCCATCGTGCCCCCCGGGGCCGGGGTCTCCCCCGGCTCGGGGCGGGTCTCTCCCGCGGCTCCGGCGCGGCCGGAGCCGGGCCCGAGGTCGCCGGCCACTCCGTCGCCGCCCCGTCGCTGCCCGGCGGGCGGAGGTCGCCGTCGTCGCCCGTCTCGTCCCGCAGTTCGGGCTCGTCGTCGTCGCTCCTCATCGCCCCGTCCGCGTGGCCCTCCGGCGCGCTGTCGGCGCTGGCGACCGTCGTCCGCTTTGAAGGGGTCCCGACGTATTGTGCTCCTGCTGGTCCGGCCTTGGCCTTCCGCTTTTAGGGCTGGACCGGGGTGAAACCGCCTTGCTCGTCCTCGAGCATTGGTACTTCACAGCCGGCTGTCTGGATGACGAGGTCCTCTCGCTGCCCCTGCCGCTGGTGTTGCTGCTGCTGCTGCTGGTGTTGCTGCTGCTGCTGCAGCTGCTGTGGCTGCTGCTGCAGCTGCTGTGGCTGTTGCTCCTGCTGCTGTTGTTGCTGCTGCTGCTGTTGCAGCTGCAGCTGCTGCGGCGGCTGTTGCTGCAGTTGCTGCTGCTGTTGTTGCTGCCGCTGCTGCTGCTCCGTCAATGATCTGCCACGGCCGAGGTGTTGGTCCTACCGTGTTTAAGGTTTGCTTTGTGTTCACGAATGCGGTCCGAGATATGGCGTTTGGTTTCTCCAATGTAACTACTACCACAGAGGCAACTTAGTTTGTAGACACCAGGGTACTGTATGTCCGGAATCACATCTTTTACA
Organism: Petromyzon marinus; assembly: GCF_048934315.1. Classification (NCBI taxonomy): domain Eukaryota; kingdom Metazoa; phylum Chordata; class Hyperoartia; order Petromyzontiformes; family Petromyzontidae; genus Petromyzon; species Petromyzon marinus. Next base: position 7,035,016 of record NC_133712.1, read on the forward strand.
GACAGAACCAGATCACGGATTTTATGTAATGTGTTGAAACGGACCTGGATCTTGTGTTTATTCAAGATTTTGGAGATCTTTTTTGTGATCCCCGCAATGTAGGGTAAAGTGATGGTTTTGAAAGGCTCCTCAAGAGGGTCCTTCTTCATGGTTTGAGTGATAGCTTTGCGGATTGTATAGTCGGAGTAACCATTAGCCTTAAGAGCTTGGTGTACGTGCTTGAGTTCACTGCCTATGTGTTCCTGGTCGGATATGCATTGGGCTCTATGATACAAAGTCTTGGCTACCATGAGAGATTCGTTCATGAGGCTATCCACATATACAAGCACAGAGACAATTTCAACCGAGAAGATGGATTCTGGCTTAGCAATCATTGGAAAGATTTGATAAACCATTTCAGGTCTTAATTGATTGTTCACGCTTACAGTGGCTTTCAGACAGCATACATAAATTTTTCGTCTCCCCCCTCCTCTTTTCAGAACATAGATGGACTAGTCCTTCTAAATAAACTGCCAAATCGCTATGCGTGGTGCTGACATTGTTTTATAAATAAATACACCGTTTAAAAATAACTAAATTTATGCAAACCGACACACCTGATGACGACCGTATGTGTTATGGTCGAAACGTCGTGAGAATTTTTATTGTTTTATATATATTTTATTATTTTATTGTTTCCCTTCAACGTGACTTTACCGAAAGAGCTAAGAATATGAATTATTGCAGCCACGAAAGTTTTAAATCAAAAAGAAATGATCAGTCTATAATTTTAATGGTAGATTTATTTGAACAGTGAGAGACAGAATAACAACCACAAAATCCAGAAAAACGCATGTCAAAAATGTTATAAATTGATTTGCATTTTAATGAGGGAAATAAGTATTTGACCCCTCTGCAAAACATGACTTAATACTTGGTGGCAAAACCCTTGTTGGCAATCACAGAGATCAGACGTTTCTTGTAGTTGGCCACCAGGTTTGCACACATTTCAGGAGGGATTTTGTCCCACTCCTCTTTGCAGATTTTCTCCAAGTCATTAAGGTTTCGAGGCTGACGTTTGGCAACTCGAACCTTCAGCTCCCTCCACAGATGTTCTATGAGATTAGGGTCTGGAGACTGGCTAGGCCACTCCAGGACCTTAATGTGCCTCTTCTTGAGCCACTCCTTTGTTGCCTTGGCCGTGTGTTTTGGGTCATTGTCATGCTGGAATACCCATCCACGACCCATTTCAATGCCCTCGCTGAGGGAAGGAGGTTCTCACCCAAGATTTGACGGTACATGGCCCCGTCCATCGTCCGTTTGATGCGGTGAAGTTGTCCTGTCCACTTAGCAGAAAAACACCCCCAACGCATAATGTTTCCACCTCCATGTTTGACGGTTGGGATGGTGTTCTTGGGGTCATAGGCAGCATTCCTCCTCCTCCAAACACGGCGAGTTGAGTTGATTCCAAAGAGCTCCATTTTGGTCTCATCTGACCACAACACTTTCACCCAGTTGTCCTCTGAATCATTCAGATGTTCATTGGCAAACTTCAGACGGGCATGTATATGTATTTTCTTGAGCAGGGGGATCTTGTGGGCACTGCAGGATTTCAGTCCTTCACGGCGTAGTGTGTTACCAATTGTTTTCTTGGTGACTAGAGTCCCAGCTGCCTTCAGATAATTGACAAGATCCTCTAGTGTAGTTCTGGGCTGATTCCCCACCGTTCTCATGATCATTGCAAATCCACGAGGTGAGATCTTGCATGGAGCCCCAGACCGAGGGAGATTGACAGTTCTTTTGTGTTTCTTCCATTTGCAAATAATCGCACCAACTGTTGTCACCTTCTCACCAAGCTGCTTGGCAATGGTCTTGTAGCCCATTCCAGCCTTGTGTAGGTCTACAATCTTGTCCCTGACATCCTTGGAGCGCTCTTTGGTCTTGGCCATGGTGGAGAGTTTGGAATCTAATTGATTGCTTCTGTGGACAGGTGTCTTTTATACATGTAACAAGCTGAGATTAGGAGCACTCCCTTTAAGAATGTGCTCCTAATCTCAGCTCGTTACCTGCATAAAAGACACCTGGGAGCCATAAATCTTTCTGATTGAGAGCAGGTCAAATACTTATTTCCCTCATTAAAATGCAAATCAATTTATAACATTTTTGACATGCGTTTTTCTGGATTTTGTTGTTGTTAGTCTGTCTCTCACTGTTCAAATAAACCTACCATTAAAATTATAGACTGATCATTTCTTTGTCAGTGGGCAAACGTACAAAATCAGCAGGGGATCAAATATTTTTTTCCCTCACTGTATGTGTGCGGTGGGACGGAGTCATCAAAATAAATAAATAATTCCCATTTTACTTCCGTTCATTCGGGACCCCAGAGTCCCGCCATAAGGTTCAATTTTATAATGGTGTAGTGAGTCATTCAGAGACACTATTTAAGAGGCAACAACGTTTATTCTACACTTCACGCAACACCGTTACACACAGGACTAAATACATCTATTCTCACTCTTGTTACACATCGGACCACAATACACCTATTTCTCTCGCATACGGGATATCTATAATCGGGTCAGAGCAGCCAACGTGCTGCCTGACCCATGATGTTGAAGACGGAGACGAAGACGTAGACATAGCACTGGGGTTCCACTTCACCTGCAGACAGCCTGGATCTCTGATCGCGGCTTCCCTTTTAGCTCTCTCGGCATGGCCTGGCTCCACCCTCAGCCGCGCCCTACTTGCAGAATATTCCCGACGGTTCCAGGCTACACCGCACCTGTGCCCTCTCTGGCTCCGCCCTTAACCACGCCTCTTTCGGGAACTCTCTAGACATCCTCAGCTACTCCCCCCGTGCCCCCTCGTTCACCTTTGGGCCACATTACTCACCCCGGCCCATCACTGGGGTGAGTACTTTTTTAGATGGCCCTTTACCTTTTTTACTGGCCAAATTTTTTCACTTTTATGACCACTTTTTTTTAACAGTCAATTTTTTCTTAAATGGCAACTCTTTTTTAACCAGTCGCTTTTTTTGATGGCCACTTTTGTTTAATGGCCACTTTTTTTAACGGGCATTTTTTTTGATGGCCACATTCTTTAACTGGACAATTTTTTTTGACAGGTCTTTTTTTATGGGCAAATAATTTTTTGGTCGGCCACTTTTTTTAATGGACACTTTTTTAACCGGTCACTTTTTATATGGCCATTTAGCTCTTTTACCGGCCAATTTTTTCACTTATTTATGACCACTTTTTTTTACCAGTCAATTTTTTCTTTAATGGTCACTCTTTTTTAACCAGTCACTTTTTTTGATGTCCACATTTTTTTTAATGGGCACTTTTTTTATCCGGTAATTTTTTTGATGGCCACATTCTTTAACTGGCCAATTTTTTTTGACTGGTCTTTTTTATGGGCCAATTATTACTTGGTCGGCCACTTTTTTTTAATGGCCACTCTTTTTTTACCGGTCACTTTTTTAGATGGCCATTTACCTTTTTTACGGCCATTTTTTTCACTTTTATGACCACTTTTTTTACCAGTCATTTTTTCTTTAATGGCCATTCTTTTTTACCCAGTCACTTTTTTTGATGGCCACTTATCTTTTTTAACGGCTATTATTTTTTGCCGGTAATTTTTTTCATTTCCACATTCTTTTACTGGCCACTTTTTTTTGACTGGTCTTTATTATGGGCCAATTATTACTTGGTCGGCCACTTTTTTTTAATGGCCACTCTATTTTTTACCGGTCACTTTTTTAGATGGCCATTTACCTTTTTTACCGGCCAATTTTTTTCACTTTTAAGACTTTTTTACCAGTCAATTTTTTCTTCAATTGGTTTAACATGTAGGCTTTTGTGACCAATATTATTCATAATAAAGGTTTTTGGCTTAGATCGCGTTATTTATAAATGTGTCATAACCCTCCACCACCCGACAGGGCCAATCAGCAAAAAAGTGTCACGTTGACAAAAGACAATTAGTTCACTACTTTAGCCCACTGGTGTGTTGAAGAGTGAATCCACAACATTTACAGTTTGAATACGACGTTTCGCTGGTAATTACATCCAGCATCATCGGGCAATTCGCCAGAATGGTAAAGCCCTCACTTGCTCCCGGTCTTAAATAGAGCAGAAGGGTGGCATCATCATTTAACTCATTCATTTGCAGTAATTATATAATCGATTGGTAATCAGTCAATGGTTATGATTAGTAATGAGTTGTAATTTGTGTTATTGTGAATATACTCTACATTAGTAATCCATTAATTAGTATGTGTTTCCCCTATAAGGAAATGAAATATGTATTATTTAATAATACGCTTCCAAGCCGCAAAAAGCCTATAGCTATCAGAGCGATTAAAGTTATTTCTATTTCTCTCAATTTCAATGGATTCTCTAATTAATCTTTGCCAGTAATCATTAGTATTACACAACACTTCAACGTTATCAAAATCAATTGAGTGTTCTTGTTGACAAGCATGTTCTGCCACTGCCGACAGTTGTTTTTGAGATAATTTAATATTTCTTTGGTGTTCTTTCAGTCTTATGCTGATGTTGCGTCCCGTCTGTCCAATATAGCATCTGCCACAAAAGCAATTAATCTGATATACACCTTCTGTTGATAATTTAGGTAATTCGTCTTTAGTGCAAGATACTTTAATGGCCACTCTTTTTTTAACCAGTCACTTTTTTTGATGGCCACTTTTTCTTTAATGGCCACTTTTTTTAACCGGTAATGTTTTTTGATGGCCACATTCTTTTACTGGCCAATTTTTTTTTACTGGTCTTTTTTTATGGGCCAATTATTTTTTGGTCGGAAACTTTTTTAATGGCTACTCTTTTTTAACTGGTCACTTTTTTAGATGGACATTTACCTTTTTTACCGGCCAATTTTTTTCACTTTTATGACCACTTTTCTTTACCAGTCAATTTTTTCTTTAAAGGCCACTCTTTTTTAACCAGTCACTTTTTTATGGCCATTTATCTCTTTTACCGGCCATTTTTTTCACTTTTTTATGACAACTTTTTTTTACCAGTCAATTTTTTCTTTAATGGCCACTCTTTTTCAAACGGTCACTTTTTTAGATGGCCATTTACCTTTTTTACCGGCCAATTTTTTTCACTTTTTTTATGACCACTCCTTTTTTTTACCAGTCAATTTTTTCTTTAATTGGTTTGACACGTAGGCTTTCGCGACCAATATTATTCATAATAAATGTTTTTGGGTTAGATCGTGTTATTTATAAATGTGTCATAACCCTCCACTGCCTGACACGGCCAATCAGCAAAAAAAGTGTCACATTGATAAAAGACAATTAGTTCACTACTTTAGCCCACCGGTGTGTTGAAGAGTGAATCCACAACATTTACAGTTTGAATACGACGTTTCGCTGGTAATTACATCCAGCATCATCGGGCAATTCGCCAGAATGGTAAAGCCCTCACTTGCTCCTGGTCTTAAATAGAGCAGCAGGGTGACGTCATAATTTAACTCATTCAGGTGCAGTAATTCTATAATCGATTAGTAATCAGTCAATGGTTATGATTAGTAATGAGTTGTAACGTGTGTTATTGTGAATATACGCTACGTTAGTAATCCGATAATTAGTATGTGTTTCCCTTATGAGGAATTGTAATATGTATTATTTAATAATACGCTTAAAAGCCGCACAAAGCCTATAGCTATCAGCCCGATTAAAGTTATTTCTATTTCTCTCAATTTCAATGGATTCTCTAATTAATCTTTGCCAGTAATAATTAGTATTACACAACACTTCAACGTTATCAAAATCAATTGAGTGTCCTTGTTGACAAGCATGTTCTGCCACTGCCGACAGTTGTTTTTGAGATAATTTAATATTTCTTTGGTGTTCTTTCAGTCTTATGCTAATGTTGCGTCCCGTCTGTCCAATATAGCATCTGCCACAAAAGAAATTAATCTGATATACACCTTCTGTTGATAATTTAGGTAATTCGTCTATAGTGCAAGATACTTTAATGGCCACTCTTTTTTAACCAGTCACTTTTTTAGATGGCCACTTTTTTTAATAGCCACTTTCTTTTTTAACCGGTAATTTTTTTTGGTGGCCACATTCTTTTACTGGCTATTTTTTTTTACTTGTCTTTTATATGGGCCAATTATTTTTTGGTCGGCCACTTTTTTTAATGGCCACTCTTTTTTAACCGGTCACTTTTTTAGATGGCCATTTACCTCTTTTACTGGCCAATTTTTTCACTTTTTTATGACCACTTTTTTTTTACCAGTCAATTTTTTCTTTAATGGCCACTCTTTTTTAACCGGTTATTTTTTAAGATGGCCATTTATCTTTTTTACCGGCCAATTTTTTTTAACTTTTTTATGACCACTTCTTTTTTTTACCAGTCAATTTTTTCTTTAATTGGTTTAACACGTAGGCTTTCGTGACCAATATTATTCATAATGAAGGTTTTTGGGTTAGATCGTGTTATTTATAAATGTGTCGTAACCCTCCATCACCCGACACGGCCAATCAGCAAAAAAAGTGTCACGTTTACAAAAGACAATTAGCTCACTACTTTAGCCCACCGGTGTGTTGAAGAGTGAATCCACAACATTTACAGTTTGAATACGACGTTTCGCTGGTAATTACATCCAGCATCATCGGGCAATTCGCCAGAATGGTAAAACCCTCACTTGCTCCTGGTTTTAAATAGAGCAGCAGGGTGACGTCATCATTTAACTCATTCAGGTGCAGTAATTCTATAATCGATTAGTAATCAGTCAATGGTTATGATTAGTAATGAGTTGTAATGTGTGTTATTGTGAATATACGCTACGTTAGTAATCCGATAATTAGTATGTGCTTCCCTTATGAGGAATTGTAATATGTATTATTTAATAATACGCTTAAAAGCCGTACAAAGCCTATAGCTCTCAGCCCGATTAAAGTTATTTCTATTTCTCTCAATTTCAATGGATTCTCTAATTAATCTTTGACAGAAATAATAAGTATTAAACAACACTTCAACGTTATCAAAATAAATTGAGTGTCCTTGTTGACAAGCATGTTCTGCCACTGCCGACAGTTGTGTTTGAGATAATTTAATATTTCTTTGGTGTTCTTTCAGTCTTATGCTGATTTTACGTCCCGTCTGTCCAATATAGCATCTGCCACAAAAGCAATTAATCTGATATACACCTTCTGTTGATAATTTAGGTAATTCGTCTTTAGTTCAAGATACTTTAATGACCACTCTTTTTTAACCAATCACTTTTTTAGATGGCCATTTATCTCTTTTACCGGCCAATTTTTCCACTTTTTTATGGGCCAATTATTACTTGGTCGGCCACTTTTTTTTAATGGCCACTCTTTTTTTACCGGTCACTTTTTTAGATGGCCATTTACCTTTTTTACCGGCCATTTTTTTCACTTTTATGACCACTTTTTTTTACCAGTCATTTTTTTCTTTAAAGGCCATTCTTTTTTACCCAGTCACTTTTTTTGATGGCCACTTATCTTTTTTAACGGCTATTATTTTTTTGCCGGTAATTTTTTTCATTTCCACATTCTTTTACTGGCCACTTTTTTTTGACTGGTCTTTTTTATGGGCCAATTATTACTTGGTCGGCCACTTTTTTTTAATGGCCACTCTATTTTTTACCGGTCACTTTTTTAGATGGCCATTTACCTTTTTTACCGGCCAATTTTTTTCACTTTTAAGACTTTTTTTACCAGTCAATTTTTTCTTCAATTGGTTTAACATGTAGGCTTTTGTGACCAATATTATTCATAATAAAGGTTTTTGGCTTAGATCGCGTTATTTATAAATGTGTCATAACCCTCCACCACCCGACAGGGCCAATCAGCAAAAAAAGTGTCACGTTGACAAAAGGCAATTAGTTCACTACTTTAGCCCACCGGTGTGTTGAAGAGTGAATCCACAACATTTACAATTTGAATACGACGTTTCGCTGGTAATTACATCCAGCATCATCGGGCAATTCGCCAGAATGGTAAAGCCCTCACTTGCTCCCGGTCTTAAATAGAGCAGAAGGGTGGCATCATCATTTAACTCATTCATTTGCAGTAATTATATAATCGATTGGTAATCAGTCAATGGTTATGATTAGTAATGAGTTGTAATGTGTGTTATTGTGAATATACTCTACATTAGTAATCCATTAATTAGTATGTGTTTCCCCTATAAGGAAATGAAATATGTATTATTTAATAATACGCTTCCAAGCCGCAAAAAGCCTATAGCTATCAGAGCGATTAAAGTTATTTCTATTTCTCTCAATTTCAATGGATTCTCTAATTAATCTTTGCCAGTAATCATTAGTATTACACAACACTTCAACGTTATCAAAATCAATTGAGTGTTCTTGTTGACAAGCATGTTCTGCCACTGCCGACAGTTGTGTTTGAGATAATTTAATATTTCTTTGGTGTTCTTTCAGTCTTATGCTGATGTTGCGTCCCGTCTGTCCAATATAGCATCTGCCACAAAAGCAATTAATCTGATATACACCTTCTGTTAATAATTTAGGTAATTCGTCTTTAATGCAAGATACTTTAATGGCCACTCTTTTTTAACCAGTCACTTTTTTGATGGCCACTTTTTTTAAAGGCCACTTTTTTTACCGGAATTTTTTTTGATGGCCACATTCTGTTACTGGCCAATTTTTTTGGACTGGTCTTTTTTATGGGCCAATTATCACTTGGTCGGCCACTTTTTTTTAATCGCCACTCTTTTTTTACCGGTCACTTTTTTTATGGCCAAATTCTTTTACTGGCCAATTTTTCTTGACTGATCTTTTATTATGGGCCAATGATTTTTTTGGTCAACCACTTTTTTTTAATGGACACTTTTTTAACTGATCACTTTTTTAGTTGGCCATTTATCTCTTTTACCAGCCAATTTTTTCACTTTTTTATGACCACTTTTTTTACCAGTCAATTTTTTCTTTAATGGCCACTCTTTTTTAACCAGTCACTTTTTTTGATGGCCACTTATCTTTTTAATCACTATTTTTTTTTTTACCGGTAAATTTTTTGATTTTCACATTCTTTAACTGGCCAATTTTTTTTTACTGGTCTTTTTTATGGGCCAATTATTACTTGGTCGGCCACTTTTTTAATGGCCACTCTTTTTTAACCGGTCACTTTTTTAGATGGCCATTTACCTTTTTTACCAGCCAATTTTTTTCACTTTTACGACCACTTTTTTACCATTTTTTTCTTTAATGGCCATTCTTTTTTACCCAGTCACTTTTTTATGACCAATTTTTTTTCTATACCAGTCAATTTTTTCTTTAATGGCCACTTTTTTTAACCAAGCACTTTTTTTTGCTGGCCACTGATCTTTGTTAATGACGTTTTTTACCGGTATTTTTTATTTATTTCCACATTCTTTTACTGGCCAATTTTTTTTGACTGGTCTTTTTATGGGCCAATTATTACTTGGTCGACCACTTTTTTAATGGCCACTCTTTTTTTAACCAGTCACTTTTTTTGATGGCCACTTTTTCTTTAATGGCCACTTTTTTTAACCGTTAGTGTTTTTTGATGGCCACATTCTTTTACTGGCCAATTTTTTTTTACTGTTCTTTTTTTATGGGCCAATTATTTTTTGGTTGAAAACTTTTTTAATGGCTACTCTTTTTTAACCGGTCACTTTTTTAGATGGACATTTACCTTTTTTACCGGCCAATTTTTTTCACTTTTATGACCACTTTTTCTTTACCAGTCAATTTTTTCTTTAAAGGCCACTCTTTTTTAACCAGTCACTTTTTTTATGGCCATTTATCTCTTTTACCGGCCATTTTTTTCACTTTTTTATGACAACTTTTTTTTACCAATCAATTTTTTCTTTAATGGCCACTCTTTTTTAAACGGTCACTTTTTTAGATGGCCATTTACCTTTTTTACCGGCCAATTTTTTTCACTTTTTTTATGACCACTCCTTTTTTTTACCAGTCAATTTTTTCTATAATTGGTTTGACACGTAGGCTTTCGCGACCAATATTATTCATAATAAATGTTTTTGGGTTAGATCGTGTTATTTATAAATGTGTCATAACCCTCCACTGCCTGACCCGGCCAATCAGCAAAAAAAGTGTCACATTGATAAAAGACAATTAGTTCACTACTTTAGCCCACCGGTGTGTTGAAGAGTGAATCCACAACATTTACAGTTTGAATACGACGTTTCGCTGGTAATTACATCCAGCATCATTGGGCAATTCGCCAGAATGGTAAAGCCCTCACTTGCTCCTGGTCTTAAATAGAGCAGCAGGGTGACGTCACAATTTAACTCATTCAGGTGCAGTCATTCTATAATCTATTAGTAATCAGTCAATGGTTATGATTAGTAATGAGTTGTAACGTGTGTTATTGTGAATATACGCTACGTTAGTAATCCGATAATTAGTATGTGTTTCCCTTATGAGGAATTGTAATATGTATTATTTAATAATACGCTTAAAAGCCGCACAAAGCCTATAGCTATCAGCCCGATTAAAGTTATTTCTATTTCTCTCAATTTCAATGGATTCTCTAATTAATCTTTGCCAGTAATAATTAGTATTACACAACACTTCAACGTTATCAAAATCAATTGAGTGTCCTTGTTGACAAGCATGTTCTGCCACTGCCGACAGTTGTGTTTGAGATAATTTAATATTTCTTTGGTGTTCTTTCAGTCTTATGCTAATGTTGCGTCCCGTCTGTCCAATATAGCATCTGCCACAAAAGCAATTAATCTGATATACACCTTCTGTTGATAATTTAGGTAATTCGTCTATAGTGCAAGATACTTTAATGGCCACTCTTTTTTAACCAGTCACTTTTTTAGATGGCCACTTTTTTTAATAGCCACTTTCTTTTTTAACCGGTAATTTTTTTTGGTGGCCACATTCTTTTACTGGCTAATTTTTTTTTACTTGTCTTTTATATGGGCCAATTATTTTTTGGTCGGCCACTTTTTTTAATGGCCACTCTTTTTTAACCGGTCACTTTTTTAGATGGCCATTTACCTCTTTTACTGGCCAATTTTTTTCACTTTTTTATGACCACTTTTTTTTACCAGTCAATTTTTTCTTTAATGGCCACTCTTTTTTAACCGGTCATTTTTTAAGATGGCCATTTACCTTTTTTACCGGCCAACTTTTTAAAACTTTTTTATGACCGCTTCTTTTTTTTACCAGTCATTTTTTTCTTTAATTGGTTTAACACGTAGGCTTTCGTGACCAATATTATTCATAATGAAGGTTTTTGGGTTAGATTGTTTTAATATATAAATGTGTCGTAACCCTCCACCACCCGACACGGCCAATCAGCAAAAAAAGTGTCACGTTTACAAAAGACAATTAGCTCATTACTTTAGCCCACCGGTGTGTTGAAGAGTGAATCCACAACATTTACAGTTTGAATACGACGTTTTGCTGGTAATTACATCCAGCATCATCGGGCAATTCGCCAGAATGGTAAAACCCTCACTTGCTCCTGGTTTTAAATAGAGCAGCAGGGTGACGTCATCATTTAACTCATTCAGATGCAGTAATTCTATAATCGATTAGTAATCAGTCAATGGTTATGATTAGTAATGAGTTGTAATGTGTGTTATTGTGAATATACGCTACGTTAGTAATCCGATAATTAGTATGTGCTTCCCTTATGAGGAATTGTAATATGTATTATTTAATAATACGCTTAAAAGCCGTACAAAGCCTATAGCTCTCAGCCCGATTAAAGTTATTTCTATTTCTCTCAATTTCAATGGGTTCTCTAATTAATCTTTGACAGAAATAATAAGTATTAAACAACACTTCAACGTTATCAAAATAAATTGAGTGTCCTTGTTGACAAGCATGTTCTGCCACTGCCGACAGTTGTGTTTGAGATAATTTAATATTTCTTTGGTGTTCTTTCAGTCTTATGCTGATTTTACGTCCCGTCTGTCCAATATAGCATCTGCCACAAAAGCAATTAATCTGATATACACCTTCTGTTGATAATTTAGGTAATTCGTCTTTAGTTCAAGATACTTTAATGACCACTCTTTTTTAACCAATCACTTTTTTAGATGGCCACTTTTTTTTAATAGCCACTTTCTTTTTTAACCAGTAATTTTTTTTGATGGCCACATTCTTTTACTGGCTAATTTTTTTTTACTTGTCTTTTTTTATGGGCCAATTATTTTTTGGTCGGCCACGTTTTTTTAATGGCCACTCTTTTTTAATCGGTCACTTTTTTAGATGGCCATTTATCTCTTTTACCGGCCAATTTTTCCACTTTTTTATGACCACTTTTTTATCAGTCAATTTTTTCTTTAATGGCCACTCTTTTTTAACCGGTCACTTTTTTAGATGGCCATTTACCTTTTTTACCGGCCAATTTTTTTCATTTTTTTATGACCACTTCTTTTTTTACCAGTCAATTTTTTCTTTAATTGGTTTAACATGTAGGCTTTCGCGACAAATATTATTCATAATAAAGGTTTTGGGTTAGATCGTGTTATTTATAAATGTGTCGTAACCCTCCACCACCCAACACGGCCAATCAGCAAAAAAGTGTCACGTTGACAAAAGACAATCAGTTCACTACTTTAGCCCACCGGTGTGTTGAAGAGTGAATCCACAACATTTACAGTTTGAATACGACGTTTCGCTGGTAATTACATCCAGCATCATCGGGCAATTCGCCAGAAAAGTAAAGCCCTCACTTGCTCCTGGTCTTAAATAGAGCAGCAGAGTGACGTCATCATTTAACTAATTTCAGGTGCAGTGATTTGAGGCGGAGGGGGGGTATTGTAATTATATAATCGATTAGTAATCAGTCAATGGTTATGATTAGTAATGAGTTGTAATATGTATTATTGTGAATATACGCTACGTTAGTAATCCGATAATTAATATGTGTTTCCCTTATGAGGAATTGTAATATGTATTATTTAATAATACGCTTAAAAGCCGTACAAAGCCTATAGCTCTCAGCCCGATTAAAGTTATTTCTATTTCTCTCAATTTCAATGGATTCTCTAATTAATCTTTGCCAGTAATAATTAGTATTAAACAACACTTCAACGTTATCAAAATAAATTGAGTGTCCTTGTTGACAAGCATGTTCTGCCACTGCCGACAGTTGTGTTTGAGATAATTTAATATTTCTTTGGTGTTCTTTCAGTCTTATGCTGATTTTACGTCCCGTCTGTCCAATATAGCATCTGCCACAAAAGCAATTAATCTGATATACACCTTCTGTTGATAATTTAGGTAATTCGTCTTTAGTTCAAGATACTTTAATGACCACTCTTTTTTAACCAATCACTTTTTTAGATGGCCACTTTTTTTTAATAGCCACTTTCTTTTTTAACCAGTAATTTTTTTTGATGGCCACATTCTTTTACTGGCTAATTTTTTTTTACTTGTCTTTTTTTATGGGCCAATTATTTTTTGGTCGGCCACTTTTTTTTAATGGCCACTCTTTTTTAATGGGTCACTTTTTTAGATGGCCATTTATCTCTTTTACCGGCCAATTTTTCCACTTTTTTATGACCACTTTTTTATCAGTCAATTTTTTCTTTAATGGCCACTCTTTTTTAACCGGTCACTTTTTTAGATGGCCATTTACCTTTTTTACCGGCCAATTTTTTTCATTTTTTTATGACCACTTCTTTTTTTACCAGTCAATTTTTTCTTTAATTGGTTTAACATGTAGGCTTTCGCGACAAATATTATTCATAATAAAGGTTTTGGGTTAGATCGTGTTATTTATAAATGTGTCGTAACCCTCCACCACCCAACACGGCCAATCAGCAAAAAAGTGTCACGTTGACAAAAGACAATCAGTTCACTACTTTAGCCCACCGGTGTGTTGAAGAGTGAATCCACAACATTTACAGTTTGAATACGACGTTTCGCTGGTAATTACATCCAGCATCATCGGGCAATTCGCCAGAAAAGTAAAGCCCTCACTTGCTCCTGGTCTTAAATAGAGCAGCAGAGTGACGTCATCATTTAACTAATTTCAGGTGCAGTGATTTGAGGCGGAGGGGGGGTATTGTAATTATATAATCGATTAGTAATCAGTCAATGGTTATGATTAGTAATGAGTTGTAATATGTATTATTGTGAATATACGCTACGTTAGTAATCCGATAATTAATATGTGTTTCCCTTATGAGGAATTGTAATATGTATTATTTAATAATACGCTTAAAAGCCGTACAAAGCCTATAGCTCTCAGCCCGATTAAAGTTATTTCTATTTCTCTCAATTTCAATGGATTCTCTAATTAATCTTTGCCAGTAATAATTAGTATTAAACAACACTTCAACGTTATCAAAATAAATTGAGTGTCCTTGTTGACAAGCATGTTCTGCCACTGCCGACAGTTGTGTTTGAGATAATTTAATATTTCTTTGGTGTTCTTTCAGTCTTATGCTGATTTTACGTCCCGTCTGTCCAATATAGCATCTGCCACAAAAGCAATTAATCTGATATACACCTTCTGTTGATAATTTAGGTAATTCGTCTTTAAATTTCGATTTAAAGCTTTCGTGACTGCAATGATTCATCTTCTTTGGTTCTTTCGGTAAAGTCACGTAGAATGAGAATAAAATAATAAATTGATAAAATAAAATAACACAATAATATTCTCACGACGTTTCGGCCACAACACAAGCGGCCTTCATCAGGTGAAGGGGGCGAGACTGTCTGGTAGGACAGCGCTGGAGTGAGAGAGCCACGTTCAGATCACGGCTTTTAAGCTGTGTGAGAGGAACAAAGAGCCTTGACACAGGAATTAGCATAACATTTAGCATTGAAATGGCTGAATGATTAGCTTGTGACTGGTCACAGAAATAGCTATGTTAAAAGTTAAAGCATACACATCCGCAGAGGCACCCATTGTTAAAAGGAATTAGCATAGAATTTAGCATTGAAATAGCTAAGTTAAGGCATACACATCCGCAGAGGCACCCCTTGACAATGGGATTAGCATAGAATTTAGCATTGAAATGGCTGAGTGATTCGCTTGTAACTGCTACAGAAATAGCTACGTTGAAGTCAGAGCATACACATTCACCGAGGCACTTAGTACAAATCAAACAGGAGAATTTAGCATTGAAATAACTAGGCGAATTTAGCATTGAAATAACTGGGTGATTTGCTAGTGACTGGTCACAGAAATGACTACACATCTGAGCTATTCACAGTACTATATAGTGAACCAATAAAAACTAAAATATAAATTACCTTCATGTTATCAATAAACTCTATATTCTTAGCTGATTGGAGAATATAGAGTTTATTGATAACATGAAGGTAATTTATATTTTAGTTTTTATTGGTTCACTATATAGTACTGTGAATAGCTCAGATGTGTAGTCATTTCTGTGACCAGTCACTAGCAAATCACCCAGTTATTTCAATGCTAAATTCGCCTAGTTATTTCAATGCTAAATTCTCCTGTTTGATTTGTACTAAGTGCCTCGGTGAATGTGTATGCTCTGACTTCAACGTAGCTATTTCTGTAGCAGTTACAAGCGAATCACTCAGCCATTTCAATGCTAAATTCTATGCTAATCCCATTGTCAAGGGGTGCCTCTGCGGATGTGTATGCCTTAACTTAGCTATTTCAATGCTAAATTCTATGCTAATTCCTTTTAACAATGGGTGCCTCTGCGGATGTGTATGCTTTAACTTTTAACATAGCTATTTCTGTGACCAGTCACAAGCTAATCATTCAGCCATTTCAATGCTAAATGTTATGCTAATTCCTGTGTCAAGGCTCTTTGTTCCTCTCACACAGCTTAAAAGCCGTGATCTGAACGTGGCTCTCTCACTCCAGCGCTGTCCTACCAGACAGTCTCGCCCCCTTCACCTGATGAAGGCCGCTTGTGTTGTGGCCGAAACGTCGTGAGAATATTATTGTGTTATTTTATTTTATCAATTTATTATTTTATTCTCATTCTACGTGACTTTACCGAAAGAACCAAAGAAGATGAATTCGTCTTTAGTTCAAGATACTTTAATGACCACTCTTTTTTAACCAATCACTTTTTTAGATGGCCACTTTTTTTTAATAGCCACTTTCTTTTTTAACCAGTAATTTTTTTTGATGGCCACATTCTTTTACTGGCTAATTTTTTTTTACTTGTCTTTTTTTATGGGCCAATTATTTTTTGGTCGGCCACTTTTTTTTAATGGCCACTCTTTTTTAATGGGTCACTTTTTTAGATGGCCATTTATCTCTTTTACCGGCCAATTTTTCCACTTTTTTATGACCACTTTTTTATCAGTCAATTTTTTCTTTAATGGCCACTCTTTTTTAACCGGTCACTTTTTTAGATGGCCATTTACCTTTTTTACCGGCCAATTTTTTTCATTTTTTTATGACCACTTCTTTTTTTACCAGTCAATTTTTTCTTTAATTGGTTTAACATGTAGGCTTTCGCGACAAATATTATTCATAATAAAGGTTTTGGGTTAGATCGTGTTATTTATAAATGTGTCGTAACCCTCCACCACCCAACACGGCCAATCAGCAAAAAAGTGTCACGTTGACAAAAGACAATCAGTTCACTACTTTAGCCCACCGGTGTGTTGAAGAGTGAATCCACAACATTTACAGTTTGAATACGACGTTTCGCTGGTAATTACATCCAGCATCATCGGGCAATTCGCCAGAAAAGTAAAGCCCTCACTTGCTCCTGGTCTTAAATAGAGCAGCAGAGTGACGTCATCATTTAACTAATTTCAGGTGCAGTGATTTGAGGCGGAGGGGGGGTATTGTAATTATATAATCGATTAGTAATCAGTCAATGGTTATGATTAGTAATGAGTTGTAATATGTATTATTGTGAATATACGCTACGTTAGTAATCCGATAATTAATATGTGTTTCCCTTATGAGGAATTGTAATATGTATTATTTAATAATACGCTTAAAAGCCGTACAAAGCCTATAGCTCTCAGCCCGATTAAAGTTATTTCTATTTCTCTCAATTTCAATGGATTCTCTAATTAATCTTTGCCAGTAATAATTAGTATTAAACAACACTTCAACGTTATCAAAATAAATTGAGTGTCCTTGTTGACAAGCATGTTCTGCCACTGCCGACAGTTGTGTTTGAGATAATTTAATATTTCTTTGGTGTTCTTTCAGTCTTATGCTGATTTTACGTCCCGTCTGTCCAATATAGCATCTGCCACAAAAGCAATTAATCTGATATACACCTTCTGTTGATAATTTAGGTAATTCGTCTTTAGTTCAAGATACTTTAATGACCACTCTTTTTTAACCAATCACTTTTTTAGATGGCCACTTTTTTTTAATAGCCACTTTCTTTTTTAACCAGTAATTTTTTTTGATGGCCACATTCTTTTACTGGCTAATTTTTTTTTACTTGTCTTTTTTTATGGGCCAATTATTTTTTGGTCGGCCACTTTTTTTTAATGGCCACTCTTTTTTAATGGGTCACTTTTTTAGATGGCCATTTATCTCTTTTACCGGCCAATTTTTCCACTTTTTTATGACCACTTTTTTATGACCACTTTTTTATCAGTCAATTTTTTCTTTAATGGCCACTCTTTTTTAACCGGTCACTTTTTTAGATGGCCATTTACCTTTTTTACCGGCCAATTTTTTTCATTTTTTTATTACCACTTCTTTTTTTACCAGTCAATTTTTTCTTTAATTGGTTTAACATGTAGGCTTTCGCGACAAATATTATTCATAATAAAGGTTTTGGGTTAGATCGTGTTATTTATAAATGTGTCGTAACCCTCCACCACCCAACACGGCCAATCAGCAAAAAAGTGTCACGTTGACAAAAGACAATTAGTTCACTACTTTAGCCCACCGGTGTGTTGAAGAGTGAATCCACAACATTTACAGTTTGAATACGACGTTTCGCTGGTAATTACATCCAGCATCATCGGGCAATTCGCTAGAAAAGTAAAGCCCTCACTTGCTCCTGGTCTTAAATAGAGCAGCAGAGTGACGTCATCATTTAACTAATTTCAGGTGCAGTGATTTGAGGCGGAGGGGGGGTATTGTAATTATATAATCGATTAGTAATCAGTCAATGGTTATGATTAGTAATGAGTTGTAATATGTATTATTGTGAATATACGCTACGTTAGTAATCCGATAATTAATATGTGTTTCCCTTATGAGGAATTGTAATATGTATTATTTAATAATACGCTTAAAAGCCGTAGAAAGCCTATAGCTCTCAGCCCGATTAAAGTTATTTCTATTTCTCTCAATTTCAATGGATTCTCTAATTAATCTTTGCCAGTAATAATTAGTATTAAAAAACACTTCAACGTTATCAAAATAAATTGAGTGTCCTTGTTGACAAGCATGTTCTGCCACTGCCGACAGTTGTGTTTGAGATAATTTAATATTTCTTTGGAGTTCTTTCAGTCTTATGCTGATTTTACGTCCCGTCTGTCCAATATAGCATCTGCCACAAAAGCAATTAATCTGATATACACCTTCTGTTCATAATTTAGGTAATTCGTCTTTAGTTCAAGATACTTTAATGACCACTCTTTTTTAACCAGTCACTTTTTTTGATGGCCACTTTTTTTAATAGCCACTTTCTTTTTTAACCAGTAATTTTTTTTGATGGCCACATTCTTTTACTGGCTAATTTTTTTACTTGTCTTTTTTTATGGGCCAATTATTTTTTGGTCGGCCACTTTTTTTTAATGGCCAATCTTTTTTTAGATGGCCATTTACCTTTTTACTGGCCAATTATTTTCACTTTTATGACAACTTCATTTTTACCAGTCAAATTTTTTCTTAAATGGCCATTATTTCTTTAACCAGTCACTTTTTTTGATGGCCACTTATCTTTTTACTGGCCAATTTTTTTCGACTGGTCTTTTTTTACAGGCAAATTATTTTTTGGTAGGCCACTGTTTTTTTAATGGCCACTCTTTTTTAACCGGTCACTTTTTTGGATGGCCATTCATCTTTTTTACCGGCCAATTTTTTTCACTTTTTTCATGACCATTTTTTTTACCAGTCAAATTTTTTCTTTAATGGCCACTCTTTTTTAGCCAGTCACTTTTTTTGATGGCCAATTATCTTTTTTACTGGCCAATTTTTTTCAACTGGTCTTTTTTCATGGGCCAATTCTTTTTTGATCGGCCACTTTTTTTAATGGCCACTCTTTTTTAATCGGTCACTTTTTTTGATGGCCATTTATCTTTTTTACCGGCCAATTTTTTTCACTTTTTTCATGACCATTTTTTTTACCAGTCAAATTTTTTCTTTAATGGCCACTCTTTTTTAGCCAATCACTTTTTTTGATGGCCAATTATCTTTTTTACTGGCCAATTTTTTCAGTTTGACTTTTTTACCATTTTGAACTAAATCTTTCGTGATTGCAGCGATTCATATTCTGGTTCTTTCGGTAAAGTCACATAGAAGGGAATTTAATTGTTTTATATTTGTATTTTTTTTTAATAGTCACATTTTTTTATGGCGACTCATCTTTTTTTACTGGCCAATTCTTTTACTGGTCTCTTTTTTTATGGGCCACCTACCTCTTCCGCCTCCTCCTCCTCCGCCTCCTCCTCCGCCTCCTCCTCCGCCTCTGCCTCCTCCTCCGACTCCTCCGCCTCCTCCTCCGCCTCCTCCGCCTCCTCCAACTCACTGTGTGATGGCCAATACGTTTTTTTACTGACCAATTTTGTTTGACTGGTCTTTCCTTTTTTACGGGCCAATTTTTTGTAGTCACTTTTTTTAATGGGCAAATTTTTTTAACCGGTCACTTTTTTTGATGGCCATTTATCTTTTTTACTGGCCAATTTTTTTCGACTGGTCTTTTTTTACGGGCCAATTATTTTTTGGTAGACCAATGTTTTTTTAATGGCCACTCTTTTTTAACGGGTCACTTTTTTTGATGGCCATTTATCTTTTTTATCGGCCAATTTTTTTCACTTTTTTTATGACCATTTTTTTTACCAGTCAATTTTGTTCCTTAATGGCCACTCTTTTTTAACGGGTCACTTTTTTGGATGGCCATTCATCTTTTTTACCGGCCAATTTTTTTTGACCGGTCTTTTTTTTTATGGGCCAATTCATTTTTGATCGGCCACTATTTTTTTAATGGCCACTCTTTTGTAACCGGTCACTTTTTTTGATGGCCAATTATCTTTTTTACTGGCCAATTTTTTCAGTTTGACTTTTTTACCATTTTGAATTAAAGCTTTCGTGACTGCAGGGATTCATTAACCGGTCACTGCAGGATTCATTAACCGGTCACTTTTTTGGATGGCCATTCATCTTTTTACCGGCCAATTTTTTTTGACCGGTCTTTTTTATATGGGCCAATTCATTTTTGATCGGCCACTATTTTTTTAATGGCCACTCTTTTTTACCGGTCACTTTTTTTGATGGCCATTTATCTTTTTTCCCGGCCAATTTTTTCACGACCATTTTTTTTTTACCAGTCAATTTTTTTCTTTAATGGCCACTCTTTTTTAATCAGTCACTTTTTTATGGCCAATTATCTTTTTTACTGACCAATTTTTTCAGTTTGACTTTTTTACCATTTTGAACTAAAGCTTTCGTAACTGCAGCGATTCATATTCTGGTTCTTTCGGTAAAGTCACATAGAAGGGAATTTAATTGTTTTATATTTGTATTTTTTTATAGTCACATTTTTTCATGGCGACTCATCTTTTTTTACTGGCCAAATCTTTTACTGGTCTCTTTATTACAGGCCACCTACCTCTTCCGCCTCCTCCTCCTCCGCCTCCTCCTCCGCCTCCGCCTCCGCCTCCGCCTCCTCCTCCGCCTCCTCCTCCGCCTCCTCCGCCTCCTCCTCCGCCTCCTCCTCCGCCTCCTCCGCCTCCTCCTCCGCCTCCTCCGCCTCCTCCTCCGCCTCCTCCGCCTCCTCCAACTCACTGTGTGATGGCCAATACATTTTTTTACTGACCAATTTTGTTTGACTGGTCTTTCCTTTTTTACGGGCCAATTTTTTGTAGTCACTTTTTTTAATGGGCAATTTTTTTAACCGGTCACTTTTTTGGATGGCCATTCATCTTTTTTACCGGCCAATTTTTTTCGACCGGTCTTTTTTTTATGGGCCAATTCATTTTTGATCGGCCACTATTTTTTTAATGGCCACTCTTTTTTAACCGGTCACTTTTTTTGATGGCCAATTATCTTTTTTACTGGCCAATATTTTCAGTTTGACTTTTTTACCATTTTGAATTAAAGCTTTCGTGACTGCAGGGATTCATTAACCGGTCACTGCAGGATTCATTAACCGGTCACTTTTTTGGATGGCCATTCATCTTTTTACCGGCCAACTTTTTTTGACCGGTCTTTTTTATATGGGCCAATTCATTTTTGATCGGCCACTATTTTTTTAATGGCCACTCTTTTTTAACCGGTCACTTTTTTTGATGGCCATTTATCTTTTTTATCGGCCAATTTTTTTCACTTTTTTTATGACCATTTTTTTTACCAGTCAAATTCTTTCTTTAATGGCCACTCTTTTTTAACCGGTCACTTTTTTGGATGGCCATTCATCTTTTTTACCGGCCAATTTTTTTCGACCGGTCTTTTTTTTATGGGCCAATTCATTTTTGATCGGCCACTATTTTTTTAATGGCCACTCTTTTTTAACCGGTCACTTTTTTTGATGGCCATTTATTTTTTTTCCCAGCCAATTTTTTCACTTTTTTCATGACCATTTTTTTTAACCCGTCAAATTTTTTCTTTAATGGCCACTCTTTTTTAATCAGTCACTTTTTTTGATGGCCAATTATCTTTTTTACTGGCCAATTTTTTCAGTTTGACTTTTTTACCATTTTGAATTAAAGCTTTCGTGACTGCAGGGATTCATTAACCGGTCACTGCAGGATTCATTAACCGGTCACTTTTTTGGATGGCCATTCATCTTTTTAACGGCCAATTTTTTCGACTGGTCATTTTTTTATGGGCCAATTAATTTTTGATCGACCACTTTTTTTTTAATGGCCACTCTTTTTTAACCGGTCACTTTTTTGATGGCCATTTATCTTTTTACCGGCCAATTTTTTTCACTTTTTCATGACCATTTTTTTTTACCAGTCAAATTTTTTCTTTAATGGCCACTCTTTTTTAACCAGTCACTTTTTTTGATGGCCAATTATCTTTTTTACTGGCCAATTTTTTCAGTTTGACTTTTTTACCATTTTGAACTAAAGCTTTCGTAACTGCAGCGATTCATATTCTGGTTCTTTCGGTAAAGTCACATAGAAGAGAATTTAATTGTTTTATATTTGTATTTTTTTTTTAATAGTCACATTTTTTCATGGCGACTCATCTTTTTTTACTGGCCAAATCTTTTACTGGTCTCTTTTTTTACGGGCCACCTACCTCTTCCGCCTCCTCCTCCTCCGCCTCCTCCTCCTCCGCCTCCGCCTCCTCCTCCGCCTCCTCCTCCGCCTCCTCCGCCTCCTCCTCCGCCTCCTCCGCCTCCTCCTCCGCCTCCTCCGCCTCCTCCAACTCACTGTGTGATGGCCAATAAATTTTTTTACTGACCAATTTTGTTTGACTAGTCTTTCCTTTTTTACGGGCCAATTTTTTGTAGTCACTTTTTTTAATGGGCAATTTTTTTAACCGGTCACTTTTTTGGATGGCCATTCATCTTTTTTACCGGCCAATTTTTTTCGACCGGTCTTTTTTTATGGGCCAATTCATTTTTGATCGGCCACTATTTTTTTAATGGCCACTCTTTTTTAACCGGTCACTTTTTTAGATGGCCAATTATCTTTTTTACTGGCCAATTTTTTCAGTTTGACTTTTTTACCATTTTGAATTAAAGCTTTCGTGACTGCAGGGATTCATTAACCGGTCACTGCAGGATTCATTAACCGGTCACTTTTTTGGATGGCCATTCATCTTTTTACCGGCCAACTTTTTTTGACCGGTCTTTTTTATATGGGCCAATTCATTTTTGATCGGCCACTATTTTTTTAATGGCCACTCTTTTTTAACCGGTCACTTTTTTTGATGGCCATTTATCTTTTTTATCGGCGAATTTTTTTCACTTTTTTTATGACCATTTTTTTTACCAGTCAAATTCTTTCTTTAATGGCCACTCTTTTTTAACCGGTCACTTTTTTGGATGGCCATTCATCTTTTTTACCGGCCAATTTTTTTCGATCGGTCTTTTTTTTATGGGCCAATTCATTTTTGATCGGCCACTATTTTTTTAATGGCCACTCTTTTTTAACCGGTCACTTTTTTTGATGGCCATTTATTTTTTTTCCCGACCAATTTTTTCACTTTTTTCATGACCATTTTTTTTAACCCGTCAAATTTTTTCTTTAATGGCCACTCTTTTTTAATCAGTCACTTTTTTTGATGGCCAATTATCTTTTTTACTGGCCAATTTTTTCAGTTTGACTTTTTTACCATTTTGAACTAAAGCTTTCGTGACTGCAGCGATTCATATTCTGGTTCTTTCGGTAAAGTGACATAGAAGGGAATTTAATTGTTTTATATTTGTATTTTTTTTTAATAGTCACATTTTTTTATGGCGACTCATCTTTTTTTACTGGCCAATTCTTTTACTGGTCTCTTTTTTTACGGGCCACCTACCTCTTCCGCCTCCTCCTCCTCCGCATCCTCCTCCGCCTCCTCCTCCGCCTCCTCCTCCGCCTCTGCCTCCTCCTCCGCCTCCTCCGCCTCCTCCTCCGCCTCCTCCGCCTCCTCCTCCGCCTCCTCCGCCTCCTCCAACTCAGTGTGTGATGGCCAATACATTTTTTTACTGACCAATTTTGTTTGACTGGTCTTTCCTTTTTTACGGGCCAATTTTTTGTAGTCACTTTTTTTAATGGGCAATTTTTTTAACCGGTCACTTTTTTTGATGGCCATTTATCTTTTTTACTGGCCAATTTTTTTCGACTGGTCTTTTTTTACAGGCCAATTATTTTTTGGTAGACCAATGTTTTTTTAATGGCCACTTTTTTAACCGGTCACTTTTTTTGATGGCCATTTATCTTTTTTATCGGCCAATTTTTTTCACTTTTTTTATGACCATTTTTTTTACCAGTCAAATTTTTTCTTTAATGGCCACTCTTTTTTAACCAGTCACTTTTTTGGATGGCCATTCATCTTTTTTACCGGCCAATTTTTTTCGACCGGTCTTTTTTTTATGGGCCAATTCATTTTTGATCGGCCACTATTTTTTTAATGGCCACTCTTTTTTAACCGGTCACTTTTTTTGATGGCCAATAATCTTTTTTACTGGCCAATATTTTCAGTTTGACTTTTTTTACCATTTTGAATTAAAGCTTTCGTGACTGCAGGGATTCATTAACCGGTCACTGCAGGATTCATTAACCGGTCACTTTTTTGGATGGCCATTCATCTTTTTACCGGCCAATTTTTTTTGACCGGTCTTTTTTATATGGGCCAATTCATTTTTGATCGGCCACTATTTTTTTAATGGCCACTCTTTTTTAACCAGTCACTTTTTTTGATGGCCATTTATCTTTTTTCCCGGCCAATTTTTTCATGACCATTTTTTTTTTACCAGTCAATTTTTTTCTTTAATGCCACTCTTTTTTAATCAGTCACTTTTTTTGATGGCCAATTATCTTTTTTACTGACCAATTTTTCAGTTTGACTTTTTTACCATTTTGAATTAAAGCTTTCGTGACTGCAGGGATTCATATTATTGGTTCTTTCGGTAAAGTCACGTAGAAGGGAATTTAATTGTTTTATATTTCTATTCTTTTATTTTTTTTACCAGTCAATTTTTTTCATGGCCACTGATCTTTTTTTACTGGCCAATTCTTTTACTGGTCTCTTTTTTTACGGGCCACCTACCTCTTCCGCCTCCTCCTCCGCCTCTGCCTCCTCCTCCGCCTCCTCCGCCTCCTCCTCCACCTCCTCTGCCTCCTCCACCTCACTGTGATGGCCAATACATTTTTTTACTGACCAATTTTGTTTGACTGGTCCTTCCTTTTTTACGGGCCAAATTTTTTGTAGTCACTTTTTTTAATCGGCAATTTTTTTAACCGGCAATTTTTTTAACCGGTCACTTTTTTGATGGCCACTTATCTTTTTTACTGGCCAATTTTTTTCGACTGTTTTTTTTACGCGCCAATTATTTTTTGGTAGGCCGCTATTTTTTAATGGCCACTCTTTTTTAACCGGTCACTTTTTTTGATGGCCATTTATCTTTTTTACCGGCCAATTTTTTTCACTTTTTTCATGACCATTTTTTTTTTACCAGTCAAATTTTTTCTTTAATGGCCACTATTTTTTAACCAGTCACTTTTTTTGATGGCCAATTATCTTTTTTACTGGCCAATTTTTTCAGTTTGACTTTTTTACCATTTTGAATCAAAGCTTTCGTGACTGCAGGGATTCATATTCTTGGTTCTTTCGGTGAAGTCATGTAGAAGGGAATTTAATTGTTTTATATTTCTATTATTTTTTTTACCAGTCAAATTTTTTTATGGCCATTCATCTTTTTTTACTGGCCAATTCTTTTACTGGTCTCTTTTTTTACGGGCCACCTACCTCTTCCGCCTCCTCCTCCTCCGCCTCCTCCTCCACCTCCTCCTCCGCCTCCTCCTCCTCCGCCTCCTCCTCCTCTGCCTCCTCCTCCGCCTCCTCCGCCTCCTCCTCCGCCTCCTCCACCGCCTCCTCCACCTCTTCCTCCACCTTCTCCGCCTCCTCCACCTCACTGTGTGATGGCCAATACATTTTTTTACGGACCAATTGTGTTTGACTGGTCTTTCCTTTTTTATGGGCCAATTTTTGCAGTCACTTTTTTTAATGGGCAATTTTTTAACCAGTCACTTTTTTTGATGGCCACTTATCTTTTTTACTGGCCAATTTTTTTTGACTGGTCTTTTTTTACGGGCCAATTATTTTTTGGTAGGCCACTGTTTTTTTAATGCCCACTCTTTTTTAACCGGTCACTTTTTTTGATGGCCATTTATCTTTTTTATCGGCCCATTTTTTTCACTTTTTATGACTATTTTTTTTACCAGTCAAATTTTTTCTTTAATGGCCACTCTTTTTTAACCGGTCACTTTTTTGGATGGCCATTCATCTTTTTTACCAGCCAATTTTTTTCGACCGGTCTTTTTTTTATGGGCCAATTCATTTTTGATCGGCCACTATTTTTTTAATGGTGACTCTTTTTTAACCGGTCAATTTTTTTGATGGCCATTTATCTTTTTTCCCGGCCAATTTTTTCACTTTTTTCATGACCATTTTTTTTACCAGTCAATTTTTTTCTTTAATGGCCACTCTTTTAATCAGTCACTTTTTTGATGGTCAATTATCTTTTTTACTGGCCAATTTTTTCAGTTTGACTTTTTTTACCATTTTGAATTAAAGCTTTCGTGACTGCAGGGATTCATTAACCGGTCACTGCAGGATTCATTAACCGGTCACTTTTTTGGATGGCCATTCATCTTTTTACCGGCCAACTTTTTTTGACCGGTCTTTTTTATATGGGCCAATTCATTTTTGATCGGCCACTATTTTTTTAATGGCCACTCTTTTTTAACCGGTCACTTTTTTTGATGGCCATTTATCTTTTTTATCGGCCAATTTTTTTCACTTTTTTTATGACCATTTTTTTTACCAGTCAAATTCTTTCTTTAATGGCCACTCTTTTTTAACCGGTCACTTTTTTGGATGGCCATTCATCTTTTTTACCGGCCAATTTTTTTCGATCGATCTTTTTTTTATGGGCCAATTCATTTTTGATCGGCCACTATTTTTTTAATGGCCACTCTTTTTTAACCGGTCACTTTTTTTGATGGCCATTTTTTTTTTTCCCGACCAATTTTTTCACTTTTTTCATGACCATTTTTTTTAACCCGTCAAATTTTTTCTTTAATGGCCACTCTTTTTTAATCAGTCACTTTTTTTGATGGCCAATTATCTTTTTTACTGGCCAATTTTTTCAGTTTGACTTTTTTACCATTTTGAATTAAAGCTTTCGTGACTGCAGGGATTCATTAACCGGTCACTGCAGGATTCATTAACCGGTCACTTTTTTGGATGGCCATTCATCTTTTTAACGGCCAATTTTTTCGACTGGTCATTTTTTTTATGGGCCAATTAATTTTTGATCGACCACTTTTTTTTTAATGGCCACTCTTTTTTAACCGGTCACTTTTTTGATGGCCATTTATCTATTTTACCGGCCAATTTTTTTCACTTTTTTCATGACCATTTTTTTTTACCAGTCAAATTTTTTCTTTAATGGCCACTCTTTTTTAACCAGTCACTTTTTTTGATGGCCAATTATCTTTTTTACTGGCCAATTTTTTCAGTTTGACTTTTTTACCATTTTGAACTAAAGCTTTCGTGACTGCAGCGATTCATATTCTGGTTCTTTCGGTAAAGTGACATAGAAGGGAATTTAATTGTTTTATATTTGTATTTTTTTTTAATAGTCACATTTTTTTATGGCGACTCATCTTTTTTTACTGGCCAATTCTTTTACTGGTCTCTTTTTTTACGGGCCACCTACCTCTTCCGCCTCCTCCTCCTCCGCATCCTCCTCCGCCTCCTCCTCCGCCTCCTCCTCCGCCTCTGCCTCCTCCTCCGCCTCCTCCGCCTCCTCCTCCGCCTCCTCCGCCTCCTCCTCCGCCTCCTCCGCCTCCTCCAACTCACTGTGTGATGGCCAATACATTTTTTTACTGACCAATTTTGTTTGACTGGTCTTTCCTTTTTTTACGGGCCAATTTTTTGTAGTCACTTTTTTTAATGGGCAATTTTTTTAACCGGTCAGTTTTTTTGATGGCCATTTATCTTTTTTACTGGCCAATTTTTTTCGACTGGTCTTTTTTTACAGGCCAATTATTTTTTGGTAGACCAATGTTTTTTTAATGGCCACTTTTTTAACCGGTCACTTTTTTTGATGGCCATTTATCTTTTTTATCGGCCAATTTTTTTCACTTTTTTTATGACCATTTTTTTTACCAGTCAAATTTTTTCTTTAATGGCCACTCTTTTTTAACCGGTCACTTTTTTGGATGGCCATTCATCTTTTTTACCGGCCAATTTTTTTCGACCGGTCTTTTTTTTATGGGCCAATTCATTTTTGATCGGCCACTATTTTTTTAATGGCCACTCTTTTTTAACCGGTCACTTTTTTTGATGGCCAATTATCTTTTTTACTGGCCAATATTTTCAGTTTGACTTTTTTTACCATTTTGAATTAAAGCTTTCGTGACTGCAGGGATTCATTAACCGGTCACTGCAGGATTCATTAACCGGTCACTTTTTTGGATGGCCATTCATCTTTTTACCGGCCAATTTTTTTTGACCGGTCTTTTTTATATGGGCCAATTCATTTTTGATCGGCCACTATTTTTTTAATGGCCACTCTTTTTTAACCAGTCACTTTTTTTGATGGCCATTTATCTTTTTTCCCGGCCAATTTTTTCATGACCATTTTTTTTTTACCAGTCAATTTTTTTCTTTAATGCCACTCTTTTTTAATCAGTCACTTTTTTTGATGGCCAATTATCTTTTTTACTGACCAATTTTTCAGTTTGACTTTTTTACCATTTTGAATTAAAGCTTTCGTGACTGCAGGGATTCATATTATTGGTTCTTTCGGTAAAGTCACGTAGAAGGGAATTTAATTGTTTTATATTTCTATTCTTTTATTTTTTTTACCAGTCAATTTTTTTCATGGCCACTGATCTTTTTTTACTGGCCAATTCTTTTACTGGTCTCTTTTTTTACGGGCCACCTACCTCTTCCGCCTCCTCCTCCGCCTCTGCCTCCTCCTCCGCCTCCTCCTCCACCTCCTCCGCCTCCTCCACCTCACTGTGATGGCCAATACATTTTTTTACTGACCAATTTTGTTTGACTGGTCCTTCCTTTTTTACGGGCCAAATTTTTTGTAGTCACTTTTTTTAATCGGCAATTTTTTTAACCGGTCACTTTTTTGATGGCCACTTATCTTTTTTACTGGCCAATTTTTTTCGACTGTTTTTTTTACGCGCCAATTATTTTTTGGTAGGCCGCTATTTTTTAATGGCCACTCTTTTTTAACCGGTCACTTTTTTTGATGGCCATTTATCTTTTTTACCGGCCAATTTTTTTCACTTTTTTCATGACCATTTTTTTTTTACCAGTCAAATTTTTTCTTTAATGGCCACTATTTTTTAACCAGTCACTTTTTTTGATGGCCAATTATCTTTTTTACTGGCCAATTTTTTCAGTTTGACTTTTTTACCATTTTGAATCAAAGCTTTCGTGACTGCAGGGATTCATATTCTTGGTTCTTTCGGTGAAGTCATGTAGAAGGGAATTTAATTGTTTTATATTTCTATTATTATTTTTTTACCAGTCAAATTTTTTTATGGCCATTCATCTTTTTTTACTGGCCAATTCTTTTACTGGTCTCTTTTTTTACGGGCCACCTACCTCTTCCGCCTCCTCCTCCTCCACCTCCTCCTCCACCTCCGCCTCCTCCTCCTCCGCCTCCTCCGCCTCCTCCTCCGCCTCCTCCGCCTCCTCCTCCGCCTCCTCCACCGCCTCCTCCACCTCTTCCTCCACCTTCTCCGCCTCCTCCACCTCACTGTGTGATGGCCAATACATTTTTTTACAGACCAATTGTGTTTGACTGGTCTTTCCTTTTTTACGGGCCAATTTTTGTAGTCACTTTTTTTAATGGGCAATTTTTTAACCAGTCACTTTTTTTGATGGCCACTTATCTTTTTTACTGGCCAATTTTTTTTGACTGGTCTTTTTTTACGGGCCAATTATTTTTTGGTAGGCCACTGTTTTTTTAATGCCCACTCTTTTTTAACCGGTCACTTTTTTTGATGGCCATTTATCTTTTTTATCGGCCCATTTTTTTCACTTTTTATGACTATTTTTTTTACCAGTCAAATTTTTTCTTTAACGGCCACTCTTTTTTAACTGGTCACTTTTTTGGATGGCCATTCATCTTTTTTACCGGCCAATTTTTTTCGACCGGTCTTTTTTTTATGGGCCAATTCATTTTTGATCGGCCACTATTTTTTTAATGGTGACTCTTTTTTAACCGGTCAATTTTTTTGATGGCCATTTATCTTTTTTCCCGGCCAATTTTTTCACTTTTTTCATGACCATTTTTTTTACCAGTCAATTTTTTTCTTTAATGGCCACTCTTTTAATCAGTCACTTTTTTGATGGTCAATTATCTTTTTTACTGGCCAATTTTTTCAGTTTGACTTTTTTTACCATTTTGAATTAAAGCTTTCGTGACTGCAGGGATTCATTAACCGGTCACTGCAGGATTCATTAACCGGTCACTTTTTTGGATGGCCATTCATCTTTTTGCCGGCCAACTTTTTTTGACCGGTCTTTTTTATATGGGCCAATTCATTTTTGATCGGCCACTATTTTTTTAATGGCCACTCTTTTTTAACCGGTCACTTTTTTTGATGGCCATTTATCTTTTTTATCGGCCAATTTTTTTCACTTTTTTTATGACCATTTTTTTTACCAGTCAAATTCTTTCTTTAATGGCCACTATTTTTTAACCAGTCACTTTTTTGGATGGCCATTCATCTTTTTTACCGGCCAATTTTTTTCGATCGGTCTTTTTTTTATGGGCCAATTCATTTTTGATCGGCCACTATTTTTTTAATGGCCACTCTTTTTTAACCGGTCACTTTTTTTGATGGCCAATTATCTTTTTTACTGGCCAATATTTTCAGTTTGACTTTTTTTACCATTTTGAATTAAAGCTTTCGTGACTGCAGGGATTCATTAACCGGTCACTGCAGGATTCATTAACCGGTCACTTTTTTGGATGGCCATTCATCTTTTTACCGGCCAATTTTTTTTGACCGGTCTTTTTTATATGGGCCAATTCATTTTTGATTGGCCACTATTTTTTTAATGGCCACTCTTTTTTAACCAGTCACTTTTTTTGATGGCCATTTATCTTTTTTCCCGGCCAATTTTTTCATGACCATTTTTTTTTTACCAGTCAATTTTTTTCTTTAATGCCACTCTTTTTTAATCAGTCACTTTTTTTGATGGCCAATTATCTTTTTTACTGACCAATTTTTTCAGTTTGACTTTTTTACCATTTTGAATTAAAGCTTTCGTGACTGCAGGGATTCATATTATTGGTTCTTTCGGTAAAGTCACGTAGAAGGGAATTTAATTGTTTTATATTTCTATTCTTTAATTTTTTTTACCAGTCAATTTTTTTCATGGCCACTGATCTTTTTTTACTGGCCAATTCTTTTACTGGTCTCTTTTTTTACGGGCCACCTACCTCTTCCGCCTCCTCCTCCGCCTCTGCCTCCTCCTCCGCCTCCTCCTCCACCTCCTCCGCCTCCTCCACCTCACTGTGATGGCCAATACATTTTTTTACTGACCAATTTTGTTTGACTGGTCCTTCCTTTTTTACGGGCCAAATTTTTTGTAGTCACTTTTTTTAATCGGCAATTTTTTTAACCGGTCACTTTTTTGATGGCCACTTATCTTTTTTACTGACCAATTTTTTTCGACTGTTTTTTTTACGCGCCAATTATTTTTTGGTAGGCCGCTATTTTTTAATGGCCACTCTTTTTTAACCGGTCACTTTTTTTGATGGCCATTTATCTTTTTTACCGGCCAATTTTTTTCACTTTTTTCATGACCATTTTTTTTTTACCAGTCAAATTTTTTCTTTAATGGCCACTATTTTTTAACCAGTCACTTTTTTTGATGGCCAATTATCTTTTTTACTGGCCAATTTTTTCAGTTTGACTTTTTTACCATTTTGAATCAAAGCTTTCGTGACTGCAGGGATTCATATTCTTGGTTCTTTCGGTGAAGTCATGTAGAAGGGAATTAAATTGTTTTATATTTCTATTATTTTTTTTTTACCAGTCAAATTTTTTTATGGCCATTCATCTTTTTTTACTGGCCAATTCTTTTACTGGTCTCTTTTTTTACGGGCCACCTACCTCTTCCGCCTCCTCCTCCTCCGCCTCCTCCTCCACCTCCTCCTCCGCCTCCTCCTCCTCCGCCTCCTCCTCCTCCGCCTCCTCCTCCGCCTCCTCCACCTCTTCCTCCACCTTCTCCACCTCCTCCACCTCACTGTGTGATGGCCAATACATTTTTTTACGGACCAATTGTGTTTGACTGGTCTTTCCTTTTTTACGGGCCAATTTTTGTAGTCACTTTTTTTAATGGGCAATTTTTTAACCAGTCACTTTTTTTGATGGCCACTTATCTTTTTTACTGGCCAATTTTTTTTGACTGGTCTTTTTTTACGGGCCAATTATTTTTTGGTAGGCCACTGTTTTTTTAATGCCCACTCTTTTTTAACCGGTCACTTTTTTTGATGGCCATTTATCTTTTTTATCGGCCCATTTTTTTCACTTTTTATGACTATTTTTTTTACCAGTCAAATTTTTTCTTTAATGGCCACTCTTTTTTAACCGGTCACTTTTTTGGATGGCCATTCATCTTTTTTACCGGCCAATTTTTTTCGACCGGTCTTTTTTTTATGGGCCAATTCATTTTTGATCGGCCACTATTTTTTTAATGGCCACTCTTTTTTAACCGGTCACTTTTTTGGATGGCCATTCATCTTTTTTACCGGCCAATTTTTTTCGACCGGTCTTTTTTTTATGGGCCAATTCATTTTTGATCGGCCACTATTTTTTTAATGGTGACTCTTTTTTAACCGGTCAATTTTTTTGATGGCCATTTATCTTTTTTCCCGGCCAATTTTTTCACTTTTTTCATGACCATTTTTTTTACCAGTCAATTTTTTTCTTTAATGGCCACTCTTTTAATCAGTCACTTTTTTGATGGTCAATTATCTTTTTTACTGGCCAATTTTTTCAGTTTGACTTTTTTTACCATTTTGAATTAAAGCTTTCGTGACTGCAGGGATTCATTAACCGGTCACTGCAGGATTCATTAACCGGTCACTTTTTTGGATGGCCATTCATCTTTTTACCGGCCAACTTTTTTTGACCGGTCTTTTTTATATGGGCCAATTCATTTTTGATCGGCCACTATTTTTTTAATGGCCACTCTTTTTTAACCGGTCACTTTTTTTGATGGCCATTTATCTTTTTTATCGGCCAATTTTTTTCACTTTTTTTATGACCATTTTTTTTACCAGTCAAATTCTTTCTTTAATGGCCACTCTTTTTTAACCGGTCACTTTTTTGGATGGCCATTCATCTTTTTTACCGGCCAATTTTTTTCGATCGGTCTTTTTTTTATGGGCCAATTCATTTTTGATCGGCCACTATTTTTTTAATGGCCACTCTTTTTTAACCGGTCACTTTTTTTGATGGCCAATTATCTTTTTTACTGGCCAATATTTTCAGTTTGACTTTTTTTACCATTTTGAATTAAAGCTTTCGTGACTGCAGGGATTCATTAACCGGTCACTGCAGGATTCATTAACCGGTCACTTTTTTGGATGGCCATTCATCTTTTTACCGGCCAATTTTTTTTGACCGGTCTTTTTTATATGGGCCAATTCATTTTTGATCGGCCACTATTTTTTTAATGGCCACTCTTTTTTAACCAGTCACTTTTTTTGATGGCCATTTATCTTTTTTCCTGGCCAATTTTTTCATGACCATTTTTTTTTTACCAGTCAATTTTTTTCTTTAATGCCACTCTTTTTTAATCAGTCACTTTTTTTGATGGCCAATTATCTTTTTTACTGACCAATTTTTTCAGTTTGACTTTTTTACCATTTTGAATTAAAGCTTTCGTGACT
The DNA here is from genome assembly GCF_048934315.1 of Petromyzon marinus. NCBI lineage: Eukaryota > Metazoa > Chordata > Hyperoartia > Petromyzontiformes > Petromyzontidae > Petromyzon > Petromyzon marinus. The sequence goes on from NC_133712.1 coordinate 7,068,726, forward strand.
GCAGGGATTCATATTATTGGTTCTTTCGGTAAAGTCACGTAGAAGGGAATTTAATTGTTTTATATTTCTATTCTTTTATTTTTTTTACCAGTCAATTTTTTTCATGGCCACTGATCTTTTTTTACTGGCCAATTCTTTTACTGGTCTCTTTTTTTACGGGCCACCTACCTCTTCCGCCTCCTCCTCCGCCTCTGCCTCCTCCTCCGCCTCCTCCTCCACCTCCTCCGCCTCCTCCACCTCACTGTGATGGCCAATACATTTTTTTACTGACCAATTTTGTTTGACTGGTCCTTCATTTTTTACGGGCCAAATTTTTTGTAGTCACTTTTTTTAATCGGCAATTTTTTTAACCGGTCACTTTTTTGATGGCCACTTATCTTTTTTACTGGCCAATTTTTTTCGACTGTTTTTTTTACGCGCCAATTATTTTTTGGTAGGCCGCTATTTTTTAATGGCCACTCTTTTTTAACCGGTCACTTTTTTTGATGGCCATTTATCTTTTTTACCGGCCAATTTTTTTCACTTTTTTCATGACCATTTTTTTTTTACCAGTCAAATTTTTTCTTTAATGGCCACTATTTTTTAACCAGTCACTTTTTTTGATGGCCAATTATCTTTTTTACTGGCCAATTTTTTCAGTTTGACTTTTTTACCATTTTGAATCAAAGCTTTCGTGACTGCAGGGATTCATATTCTTGGTTCTTTCGGTGAAGCCATGTAGAAGGGAATTAAATTGTTTTATATTTCTATTATTATTTTTTTACCAGTCAAATTTTTTTATGGCCATTCATCTTTTTTTACTGGCCAATTCTTTTACTGGTCTCTTTTTTTACGGGCCACCTACCTCTTCCGCCTCCTCCTCCTCCGCCTCCTCCTCCACCTCCTCCTCCGCCTCCTCCTCCTCCGCCTCCTCCTCCTCCGCCTCCTCCTCCGCCTCCTCCACCTCTTCCTCCACCTTCTCCACCTCCTCCACCTCACTGTGTGATGGCCAATACATTTTTTTACGGACCAATTGTGTTTGACTGGTCTTTCCTTTTTTACGGGCCAATTTTTGTAGTCACTTTTTTTAATGGGCAATTTTTTAACCAGTCACTTTTTTTGATGGCCACTTATCTTTTTTACTGGCCAATTTTTTTTGACTGGTCTTTTTTTACGGGCCAATTATTTTTTGGTAGGCCACTGTTTTTTTAATGCCCACTCTTTTTTAACCGGTCACTTTTTTTGATGGCCATTTATCTTTTTTATCGGCCCATTTTTTTCACTTTTTATGACTATTTTTTTTACCAGTCAAATTTTTTCTTTAATGGCCACTCTTTTTTAACCGGTCACTTTTTTGGATGGCCATTCATCTTTTTTACCGGCCAATTTTTTTCGACCGGTCTTTTTTTTATGGGCCAATTCATTTTTGATCGGCCACTATTTTTTTAATGGCCACTCTTTTTTAACCGGTCACTTTTTTGGATGGCCATTCATCTTTTTTACCGGCCAATTTTTTTCGACCGGTCTTTTTTTTATGGGCCAATTCATTTTTGATCGGCCACTATTTTTTTAATGGTGACTCTTTTTTAACCGGTCAATTTTTTTGATGGCCATTTATCTTTTTTCCCGGCCAATTTTTTCACTTTTTTCATGACCATTTTTTTTACCAGTCAATTTTTTTCTTTAATGGCCACTCTTTTAATCAGTCACTTTTTTGATGGTCAATTATCTTTTTTACTGGCCAATTTTTTCAGTTTGACTTTTTTTACCATTTTGAATTAAAGCTTTCGTGACTGCAGGGATTCATTAACCGGTCACTGCAGGATTCATTAACCGGTCACTTTTTTGGATGGCCATTCATCTTTTTACCGGCCAACTTTTTTTGACCGGTCTTTTTTATATGGGCCAATTCATTTTTGATCGGCCACTATTTTTTTAATGGCCACTCTTTTTTAACCGGTCACTTTTTTTGATGGCCATTTATCTTTTTTATCGGCCAATTTTTTTCACTTTTTTTATGACCATTTTTTTTACCAGTCAAATTCTTTCTTTAATGGCCACTCTTTTTTAACCGGTCACTTTTTTGGATGGCCATTCATCTTTTTTACCGGCCAATTTTTTTCGATCGGTCTTTTTTTTATGGGCCAATTCATTTTTGATCGGCCACTATTTTTTTAATGGCCACTCTTTTTTAACCGGTCACTTTTTTTGATGGCCAATTATCTTTTTTACTGGCCAATATTTTCAGTTTGACTTTTTTTACCATTTTGAATTAAAGCTTTCGTGACTGCAGGGATTCATTAACCGGTCACTGCAGGATTCATTAACCGGTCACTTTTTTGGATGGCCATTCATCTTTTTACCGGCCAATTTTTTTTGACCGGTCTTTTTTATATGGGCCAATTCATTTTTGATCGGCCACTATTTTTTTAATGGCCACTCTTTTTTAACCAGTCACTTTTTTTGATGGCCATTTATCTTTTTTCCCGGCCAATTTTTTCATGACCATTTTTTTTTTACCAGTCAATTTTTTTCTTTAATGCCACTCTTTTTTAATCAGTCACTTTTTTTGATGGCCAATTATCTTTTTTACTGACCAATTTTTTCAGTTTGACTTTTTTACCATTTTGAATTAAAGCTTTCGTGACTGCAGGGATTCATATTATTGGTTCTTTCGGTAAAGTCACGTAGAAGGGAATTTAATTGTTTTATATTTCTATTCTTTTATTTTTTTTACCAGTCAATTTTTTTCATGGCCACTGATCTTTTTTTACTGGCCAATTCTTTTACTGGTCTCTTTTTTTACGGGCCACCTACCTCTTCCGCCTCCTCCTCCGCCTCTGCCTCCTCCTCCGCCTCCTCCTCCACCTCCTCCGCCTCCTCCACCTCACTGTGATGGCCAATACATTTTTTTACTGACCAATTTTGTTTGACTGGTCCTTCCTTTTTTACGGGCCAAATTTTTTGTAGTCACTTTTTTTAATCGGCAATTTTTTTAACCGGTCACTTTTTTGATGGCCACTTATCTTTTTTACTGGCCAATTTTTTTCGACTGTTTTTTTTACGCGCCAATTATTTTTTGGTAGGCCGCTATTTTTTAATGGCCACTCTTTTTTAACCGGTCACTTTTTTTGATGGCCATTTATCTTTTTTACCGGCCAATTTTTTTCACTTTTTTCATGACCATTTTTTTTTTACCAGTCAAATTTTTTCTTTAATGGCCACTATTTTTTAACCAGTCACTTTTTTTGATGGCCAATTATCTTTTTTACTGGCCAATTTTTTCAGTTTGACTTTTTTACCATTTTGAATCAAAGCTTTCGTGACTGCAGGGATTCATATTCTTGGTTCTTTCGGTGAAGTCATGTAGAAGGGAATTAAATTGTTTTATATTTCTATTATTTTTTTTTTACCAGTCAAATTTTTTTATGGCCATTCATCTTTTTTTACTGGCCAATTCTTTTACTGGTCTCTTTTTTTACGGGCCACCTACCTCTTCCGCCTCCTCCTCCTCCGCCTCCTCCTCCACCTCCTCCTCCGCCTCCTCCTCCTCCGCCTCCTCCTCCTCCGCCTCCTCCTCCGCCTCCTCCACCTCTTCCTCCACCTTCTCCACCTCCTCCACCTCACTGTGTGATGGCCAATACATTTTTTTACGGACCAATTGTGTTTGACTGGTCTTTCCTTTTTTACGGGCCAATTTTTGTAGTCACTTTTTTTAATGGGCAATTTTTTAACCAGTCACTTTTTTTGATGGCCACTTATCTTTTTTACTGGCCAATTTTTTTTGACTGGTCTTTTTTTACGGGCCAATTATTTTTTGGTAGGCCACTGTTTTTTTAATGCCCACTCTTTTTTAACCGGTCACTTTTTTTGATGGCCATTTATCTTTTTTATCGGCCCATTTTTTTCACTTTTTATGACTATTTTTTTTACCAGTCAAATTTTTTCTTTAATGGCCACTCTTTTTTAACCGGTCACTTTTTTGGATGGCCATTCATCTTTTTTACCGGCCAATTTTTTTCGACCGGTCTTTTTTTTATGGGCCAATTCATTTTTGATCGGCCACTATTTTTTTAATGGCCACTCTTTTTTAACCGGTCACTTTTTTGGATGGCCATTCATCTTTTTTACCGGCCAATTTTTTTCGACCGGTCTTTTTTTTATGGGCCAATTCATTTTTGATCGGCCACTATTTTTTTAATGGTGACTCTTTTTTAACCGGTCAATTTTTTTGATGGCCATTTATCTTTTTTCCCGGCCAATTTTTTCACTTTTTTCATGACCATTTTTTTTACCAGTCAATTTTTTTCTTTAATGGCCACTCTTTTAATCAGTCACTTTTTTGATGGTCAATTATCTTTTTTACTGGCCAATTTTTTCAGTTTGACTTTTTTTACCATTTTGAATTAAAGCTTTCGTGACTGCAGGGATTCATTAACCGGTCACTGCAGGATTCATTAACCGGTCACTTTTTTGGATGGCCATTCATCTTTTTACCGGCCAACTTTTTTTGACCGGTCTTTTTTATATGGGCCAATTCATTTTTGATCGGCCACTATTTTTTTAATGGCCACTCTTTTTTAACCGGTCACTTTTTTTGATGGCCATTTATCTTTTTTATCGGCCAATTTTTTTCACTTTTTTTATGACCATTTTTTTTACCAGTCAAATTCTTTCTTTAATGGCCACTCTTTTTTAACCGGTCACTTTTTTGGATGGCCATTCATCTTTTTTACCGGCCAATTTTTTTCGATCGGTCTTTTTTTTATGGGCCAATTCATTTTTGATCGGCCACTATTTTTTTAATGGCCACTCTTTTTTAACCGGTCACTTTTTTTGATGGCCAATTATCTTTTTTACTGGCCAATATTTTCAGTTTGACTTTTTTTTACCATTTTGAATTAAAGCTTTCGTGACTGCAGGGATTCATTAACCGGTCACTGCAGGATTCATTAACCGGTCACTTTTTTGGATGGCCATTCATCTTTTTACCGGCCAATTTTTTTTGACCGGTCTTTTTTATATGGGCCAATTCATTTTTGATCGGCCACTATTTTTTTAATGGCCACTCTTTTTTAACCAGTCACTTTTTTTGATGGCCATTTATCTTTTTTCCCGGCCAATTTTTTCATGACCATTTTTTTTTTACCAGTCAATTTTTTTCTTTAATGCCACTCTTTTTTAATCAGTCACTTTTTTTGATGGCCAATTATCTTTTTTACTGACCAATTTTTTCAGTTTGACTTTTTTACCATTTTGAATTAAAGCTTTCGTGACTGCAGGGATTCATATTATTGGTTCTTTCGGTAAAGTCACGTAGAAGGGAATTTAATTGTTTTATATTTCTATTCTTTTATTTTTTTTACCAGTCAATTTTTTTCATGGCCACTGATCTTTTTTTACTGGCCAATTCTTTTACTGGTCTCTTTTTTTACGGGCCACCTACCTCTTCCTCCTCCTCCTCCGCCTCTGCCTCCTCCTCCGCCTCCTCCGCCTCCTCCTCCACCTCCTCCGCCTCCTCCACCTCACTGTGATGGCCAATACATTTTTTTACTGACCAATTTTGTTTGACTGGTCCTTCCTTTTTTACGGGCCAAATTTTTTGTAGTCACTTTTTTTAATCGGCAATTTTTTTAACCGGTCACTTTTTTGATGGCCACTTATCTTTTTTACTGGCCAATTTTTTTCGACTGTTTTTTTTACGCGCCAATTATTTTTTGGTAGGCCGCTATTTTTTAATGGCCACTCTTTTTTAACCGGTCACTTTTTTTGATGGCCATTTATCTTTTTTACCGGCCAATTTTTTTCACTTTTTTCATGACCATTTTTTTTTTACCAGTCAAATTTTTTCTTTAATGGCCACTATTTTTTAACCAGTCACTTTTTTTGATGGCCAATTATCTTTTTTACTGGCCAATTTTTTCAGTTTGACTTTTTTACCATTTTGAATTAAAGCTTTCGTGACTGCAGGGATTCATTAACCGGTCACTGCAGGATTCATTAACCGGTCACTTTTTTGGATGGCCATTCATCTTTTTACCGGCCAACTTTTTTTGACCGGTCTTTTTTATATGGGCCAATTCATTTTTGATCGGCCACTATTTTTTTAATGGCCACTCTTTTTTAACCGGTCACTTTTTTTGATGGCCATTTATCTTTTTTATCGGCCAATTTTTTTCACTTTTTTTATGACCATTTTTTTTACCAGTCAAATTCTTTCTTTAATGGCCACTCTTTTTTAACCGGTCACTTTTTTGGATGGCCATTCATCTTTTTTACCGGCCAATTTTTTTCGATCGGTCTTTTTTTTATGGGCCAATTCATTTTTGATCGGCCACTATTTTTTTAATGGCCACTCTTTTTTAACCGGTCACTTTTTTTGATGGCCAATTATCTTTTTTACTGGCCAATATTTTCAGTTTGACTTTTTTTTACCATTTTGAATTAAAGCTTTCGTGACTGCAGGGATTCATTAACCGGTCACTGCAGGATTCATTAACCGGTCACTTTTTTGGATGGCCATTCATCTTTTTACCGGCCAATTTTTTTTGACCGGTCTTTTTTATATGGGCCAATTCATTTTTGATCGGCCACTATTTTTTTAATGGCCACTCTTTTTTAACCAGTCACTTTTTTTGATGGCCATTTATCTTTTTTCCCGGCCAATTTTTTCATGACCATTTTTTTTTTACCAGTCAATTTTTTTCTTTAATGCCACTCTTTTTTAATCAGTCACTTTTTTTGATGGCCAATTATCTTTTTTACTGACCAATTTTTTCAGTTTGACTTTTTTACCATTTTGAATTAAAGCTTTCGTGACTGCAGGGATTCATATTATTGGTTCTTTCGGTAAAGTCACGTAGAAGGGAATTTAATTGTTTTATATTTCTATTCTTTTATTTTTTTTACCAGTCAATTTTTTTCATGGCCACTGATCTTTTTTTACTGGCCAATTCTTTTACTGGTCTCTTTTTTTACGGGCCACCTACCTCTTCCTCCTCCTCCTCCGCCTCTGCCTCCTCCTCCGCCTCCTCCGCCTCCTCCTCCACCTCCTCCGCCTCCTCCACCTCACTGTGATGGCCAATACATTTTTTTACTGACCAATTTTGTTTGACTGGTCCTTCCTTTTTTACGGGCCAAATTTTTTGTAGTCACTTTTTTTAATCGGCAATTTTTTTAACCGGTCACTTTTTTGATGGCCACTTATCTTTTTTACTGGCCAATTTTTTTCGACTGTTTTTTTTACGCGCCAATTATTTTTTGGTAGGCCGCTATTTTTTAATGGCCACTCTTTTTTAACCGGTCACTTTTTTTGATGGCCATTTATCTTTTTTACCGGCCAATTTTTTTCACTTTTTTCATGACCATTTTTTTTTTACCAGTCAAATTTTTTCTTTAATGGCCACTATTTTTTAACCAGTCACTTTTTTTGATGGCCAATTATCTTTTTTACTGGCCAATTTTTTCAGTTTGACTTTTTTACCATTTTGAATCAAAGCTTTCGTGACTGCAGGGATTCATATTCTTGGTTCTTTCGGTGAAGTCATGTAGAAGGGAATTAAATTGTTTTATATTTCTATTATTTTTTTTTTACCAGTCAAATTTTTTTATGGCCATTCATCTTTTTTTACTGGCCAATTCTTTTACTGGTCTCTTTTTTTACGGGCCACCTACCTCTTCCGCCTCCTCCTCCTCCGCCTCCTCCTCCACCTCCTCCTTCGCCTCCTCCTCCTCCGCCTCCTCCTCCTCCGCCTCCTCCTCCGCCTCCTCCACCTCTTCCTCCACCTTCTCCACCTCCTCCACCTCACTGTGTGATGGCCAATACATTTTTTTACGGACCAATTGTGTTTGACTGGTCTTTCCTTTTTTACGGGCCAATTTTTGTAGTCACTTTTTTTAATGGGCAATTTTTTAACCAGTCACTTTTTTTGATGGCCACTTATCTTTTTTACTGGCCAATTTTTTTTGACTGGTCTTTTTTTACGGGCCAATTATTTTTTGGTAGGCCACTGTTTTTTTAATGCCCACTCTTTTTTAACCGGTCACTTTTTTTGATGGCCATTTATCTTTTTTATCGGCCCATTTTTTTCCCTTTTTATGACTATTTTTTTTACCAGTCAAATTTTTTCTTTAATGGCCACTCTTTTTTAACCGGTCACTTTTTTGGATGGCCATTCATCTTTTTTACCGGCCAATTTTTTTCGACCGGTCTTTTTTTTATGGGCCAATTCATTTTTGATCGGCCACTATTTTTTTAATGGTGACTCTTTTTTAACCGGTCAATTTTTTTGATGGCCATTTATCTTTTTTCCCGGCCAATTTTTTCACTTTTTTCATGACCATTTTTTTTACCAGTCAATTTTTTTCTTTAATGGCCACTCTTTTAATCAGTCACTTTTTTGATGGTCAATTATCTTTTTTACTGGCCAATTTTTTCAGTTTGACTTTTTTTACCATTTTGAATTAAAGCTTTCGTGACTGCAGGGATTCATTAACCGGTCACTGCAGGATTCATTAACCGGTCACTTTTTTGGATGGCCATTCATCTTTTTACCGGCCAACTTTTTTTGACCGGTCTTTTTTATATGGGCCAATTCATTTTTGATCGGCCACTATTTTTTAATGGCCACTCTTTTTTAACCGGTCACTTTTTTTGATGGCCATTTATCTTTTTTATCGGCCAATTTTTTTCACTTTTTTTATGACCATTTTTTTTACCAGTCAAATTCTTTCTTTAATGGCCACTCTTTTTTAACCGGTCACTTTTTTGGATGGCCATTCATCTTTTTTACCGGCCAATTTTTTTCGATCGGTCTTTTTTTTATGGGCCAATTCATTTTTGATCGGCCACTATTTTTTTAATGGCCACTCTTTTTTAACCGGTCACTTTTTTTGATGGCCAATTATCTTTTTTACTGGCCAATATTTTCAGTTTGACTTTTTTTACCATTTTGAATTAAAGCTTTCGTGACTGCAGGGATTCATTAACCGGTCACTGCAGGATTCATTAACCGGTCACTTTTTTGGATGGCCATTCATCTTTTTACCGGCCAATTTTTTTTGACCGGTCTTTTTTATATGGGCCAATTCATTTTTGATCGGCCACTATTTTTTTAATGGCCACTCTTTTTTAACCAGTCACTTTTTTTGATGGCCATTTATCTTTTTTCCCGGCCAATTTTTTCATGACCATTTTTTTTTTACCAGTCAATTTTTTTCTTTAATGCCACTCTTTTTTAATCAGTCACTTTTTTTGATGGCCAATTATCTTTTTTACTGACCAATTTTTTCAGTTTGACTTTTTTACCATTTTGAATTAAAGCTTTCGTGACTGCAGGGATTCATATTATTGGTTCTTTCGGTAAAGTCACGTAGAAGGGAATTTAATTGTTTTATATTTCTATTCTTTTATTTTTTTTACCAGTCAATTTTTTTCATGGCCACTGATCTTTTTTTACTGGCCAATTCTTTTACTGGTCTCTTTTTTTACGGGCCACCTACCTCTTCCGCCTCCTCCTCCGCCTCTGCCTCCTCCTCCGCCTCCTCCTCCACCTCCTCCGCCTCCTCCACCTCACTGTGATGGCCAATACATTTTTTTACTGACCAATTTTGTTTGACTGGTCCTTCCTTTTTTACGGGCCAAATTTTTTGTAGTCACTTTTTTTAATCGGCAATTTTTTTAACCGGTCACTTTTTTGATGGCCACTTATCTTTTTTACTGGCCAATTTTTTTCGACTGTTTTTTTTACGCGCATTATTTTTTGGTAGGCCGCTATTTTTTAATGGCCACTCTTTTTTAACCGGTCACTTTTTTTGATGGCCATTTATCTTTTTTACCGGCCAATTTTTTTCACTTTTTTCATGACCATTTTTTTTTTACCAGTCAAATTTTTTCTTTAATGGCCACTATTTTTTAACCAGTCACTTTTTTTGATGGCCAATTATCTTTTTTACTGGCCAATTTTTTCAGTTTGACTTTTTTACCATTTTGAATCAAAGCTTTCGTGACTGCAGGGATTCATATTCTTGGTTCTTTCGGTGAAGTCATGTAGAAGGGAATTAAATTGTTTTATATTTCTATTATTTTTTTTTTACCAGTCAAATTTTTTTATGGCCATTCATCTTTTTTTACTGGCCAATTCTTTTACTGGTCTCTTTTTTTACGGGCCACCTACCTCTTCCGCCTCCTCCTCCTCCGCCTCCTCCTCCACCTCCTCCTCCGCCTCCTCCTCCTCCGCCTCCTCCTCCTCCGCCTCCTCCTCCGCCTCCTCCGCCTCCTCCTCCGCCTCCTCCACCGCCTCCTCCACCGCCTCCTCCACCTCTTCCTCCACCTTCTCCGCCTCCTCCACCTCACTGTGTGATGGCCAATACATTTTTTTACGGACCAATTGTGTTTGACTGGTCTTTCCTTTTTTACGGGCCAATTTTTGTAGTCACTTTTTTTAATGGGCAATTTTTTAACCAGTCACTTTTTTTGATGGCCACTTATCTTTTTTACTGGCCAATTTTTTTTGACTGGTCTTTTTTTACGGGCCAATTATTTTTTGGTAGGCCACTGTTTTTTTAATGCCCACTCTTTTTTAACCGGTCACTTTTTTTGATGGCCATTTATCTTTTTTATCGGCCCATTTTTTTCACTTTTTATGACTATTTTTTTTACCAGTCAAATTTTTTCTTTAATGGCCACTCTTTTTTAACCGGTCACTTTTTTGGATGGCCATTCATCTTTTTTACCGGCCAATTTTTTTCGACCGGTCTTTTTTTTATGGGCCAATTCATTTTTGATCGGCCACTATTTTTTTAATGGTGACTCTTTTTTAACCGGTCAATTTTTTTGATGGCCATTTATCTTTTTTCCCGGCCAATTTTTTCACTTTTTTCATGACCATTTTTTTTACCAGTCAATTTTTTTCTTTAATGGCCACTCTTTTAATCAGTCACTTTTTTGATGGTCAATTATCTTTTTTACTGGCCAATTTTTTCAGTTTGACTTTTTTTACCATTTTGAATTAAAGCTTTCGTGACTGCAGGGATTCATTAACCGGTCACTGCAGGATTCATTAACCGGTCACTTTTTTGGATGGCCATTCATCTTTTTACCGGCCAACTTTTTTTGACCGGTCTTTTTTATATGGGCCAATTCATTTTTGATCGGCCACTATTTTTTTAATGGCCACTCTTTTTTAACCGGTCACTTTTTTTGATGGCCATTTATCTTTTTTATCGGCCAATTTTTTTCACTTTTTTTACGACCATTTTTTTTACCAGTCAAATTCTTTCTTTAATGGCCACTCTTTTTTAACCGGTCACTTTTTTGGATGGCCATTCATCTTTTTTACCGGCCAATTTTTTTCAATCGGTCTTTTTTTTATGGGCCAATTCATTTTTGATCGGCCACTATTTTTTTAATGGCCACTCTTTTTTAACCGGTCACTTTTTTTGATGGCCATTTATTTTTTTTCCCGACCAATTTTTTCACTTTTTTCATGACCATTTTTTTTAACCCGTCAAATTTTTTCTTTAATGGCCACTCTTTTTTAATCAGTCACTTTTTTTGATGGCCAATTATCTTTTTTACTGGCCAATTTTTTCAGTTTGACTTTTTTACCATTTTGAATTAAAGCTTTCGTGACTGCAGGGATTCATTAACCGGTCACTGCAGGATTCATTAACCGGTCACTTTTTTGGATGGCCATTCATCTTTTTAACTGCCAATTTTTTCGACTGGTCATTTTTTTATGGGCCAATTAATTTTTGATCGACCACTTTTTTTTTAATGGCCACTCTTTTTTAACCGGTCACTTTTTTGATGGCCATTTATCTTTTTTACCGGCCAATTTTTTTCACTTTTTTCATGACCATTTTTTTTTACCAGTCAAATTTTTTCTTTAATGGCCACTCTTTTTTAACCAGTCACTTTTTTTGATGGCCAATTATCTTTTTTACTGGCCAATTTTTTCAGTTTGACTTTTTTACCATTTTGAACTAAAGCTTTCGTGACTGCAGCGATTCATATTCTGGTTCTTTCGGTAAAGTGACATAGAAGGGAATTTAATTGTTTTATATTTGTATTTTTTTTAATAGTCACATTTTTTTATGGCGACTCATCTTTTTTTACTGGCCAATTCTTTTACTGGTCTCTTTTTTTACGGGCCACCTACCTCTTCCGCCTCATCCTCCTCCGCATCCTCCTCCGCCTCCTCCTCCGCCTCCTCCTCCGCCTCTGCCTCCTCCTCCGCCTCCTCCGCCTCCTCCTCCGCCTCCTCCGCCTCCTCCTCCGCCTCCTCCGCCTCCTCCAACTCACTGTGTGATGGCCAATACATTTTTTTACTGACCAATTTTGTTTGACTGGTCTTTCCTTTTATACGGGCCAATTTTTTGTAGTCACTTTTTTTAATGGGCAATTTTTTTAACCGGTCACTTTTTTTGATGGCCATTTATCTTTTTTACTGCCCAATTTTTTTCGACTGGTCTTTTTTTACGGGCCAATTATTTTTTGGTAGACCAATGTTTTTTTAATGGCCACTTTTTTAACCGGTCACTTTTTTTGATGGCCATTTATCTTTTTTATCGGCCAATTTTTTTCACTTTTTTTATGACCATTTTTTTTACCAGTCAAATTTTTTCTTTAATGGCCACTCTTTTTTAACCGGTCACTTTTTTGGATGGCCATTCATCTTTTTTACCGGCCAATTTTTTTCGACCGGTCTTTTTTTTATGGGCCAATTCATTTTTGATCGGCCACTATTTTTTTAATGGCCACTCTTTTTTAACCGGTCACTTTTTTTGATGGCCAATTATCTTTTTTACTGGCCAATATTTTCAGTTTGACTTTTTTTACCATTTTGAATTAAAGCTTTCGTGACTGCAGGGATTCATTAACCGGTCACTGCAGGATTCATTAACCGGTGACTTTTTTGGATGGCCATTCATCTTTTTACCGGCCAATTTTTTTTGACCGGTCTTTTTTATATGGGCCAATTCATTTTTGATCGGCCACTATTTTTTTAATGGCCACTCTTTTTTAACCAGTCACTTTTTTTGATGGCCATTTATCTTTTTTCCCGGCCAATTTTTTCATGACCATTTTTTTTTTACCAGTCAATTTTTTTCTTTAATGCCACTCTTTTTTAATCAGTCACTTTTTTTGATGGCCAATTATCTTTTTTACTGACCAATTTTTTCAGTTTGACTTTTTTACCATTTTGAATTAAAGCTTTCGTGACTGCAGGGATTCATATTATTGGTTCTTTCGGTAAAGTCACGTAGAAGGGAATTTAATTGTTTTATATTTCTATTCTTTTATTTTTTTTACCAGTCAATTTTTTTCATGGCCACTGATCTTTTTTTACTGGCCAATTCTTTTACTGGTCTCTTTTTTTACGGGCCACCTACCTCTTCCGCCTCCTCCTCCGCCTCTGCCTCCTCCTCCGCCTCCTCCGCCTCCTCCTCCACCTCCTCCGCCTCCTCCACCTCACTGTGATGGCCAATACATTTTTTTACTGACCAATTTTGTTTGACTGGTCCTTCCTTTTTTACGGGCCAAATTTTTTGTAGTCACTTTTTTTAATCGGCAATTTTTTTAACCGGTCACTTTTTTGATGGCCACTTATCTTTTTTACTGGCCAATTTTTTTCGACTGTTTTTTTTACGCGCCAATTATTTTTTGGTAGGCCGCTATTTTTTAATGGCCACTCTTTTTTAACCGGTCACTTTTTTTGATGGCCATTTATCTTTTTTACCGGCCAATTTTTTTCACTTTTTTCATGACCATTTTTTTTTTACCAGTCAAATTTTTTCTTTAATGGCCACTATTTTTTAACCAGTCACTTTTTTGATGGCCAATTATCTTTTTTACTGGCCAATTTTTTCAGTTTGACTTTTTTACCATTTTGAATCAAAGCTTTCGTGACTGCAGGGATTCATATTCTTGGTTCTTTCGGTGAAGTCATGTAGAAGGGAATTTAATTGTTTTATATTTCTATTTTTTTTTTTACCAGTCAAATTTTTTTATGGCCATTCATCTTTTTTTACTGGCCAATTCTTTTACTGGTCTCTTTTTTTACGGGCCACCTACCTCTTCCGCCTCCTCCTCCTCCGCCTCCTCCTCCACCTCCTCCTCCGCCTCCTCCTCCTCCGCCTCCTCCTCCTCCGCCTCCTCCTCCGCCTCCTCCGCCTCCTCCACCGCCTCCTCCACCTCTTCCTCCACCTTCTCCGCCTCCTCCACCTCACTGTGTGATGGCCAATACATTTTTTTACGGACCAATTGTGTTTGACTGGTCTTTCCTTTTTTACGGGAAAATTTTTGTAGTCACTTTTTTAATGGGCAATTTTTTAACCAGTCACTTTTTTTGATGGCCACTTATCTTTTTTACTGGCCAATTTTTTTGACTGGTCTTTTTTTACGGGCCAATTATTTTTTGGTAGGCCACTGTTTTTTTAATGCCCACTCTTTTTTAACCGGTCACTTTTTTTGATGGCCATTTATCTTTTTTATCGGCCCATTTTTTTCACTTTTTATGACTATTTTTTTTACCAGTCAAATTTTTTCTTTAATGGCCACTCTTTTTTAACTGGTCACTTTTTTGGATGGCCATTCATCTTTTTTACCGGCCAATTTTTTTCGACCGGTCTTTTTTTTATGGGCCAATTCATTTTTGATCGGCCACTATTTTTTTAATGGTGACTCTTTTTTAACCGGTCAATTTTTTTGATGGCCATTTATCTTTTTTCCCGGCCAATTTTTTCACTTTTTTCATGACCATTTTTTTTACCAGTCAATTTTTTTCTTTAATGGCCACTCTTTTAATCAGTCACTTTTTTGATGGTCAATTATCTTTTTTACTGGCCAATTTTTTCAGTTTGACTTTTTTTACCATTTTGAATTAAAGCTTTCGTGACTGCAGGGATTCATTAACCGGTCACTGCAGGATTCATTAACCGGTCACTTTTTTGGATGGCCATTCATCTTTTTATCGGCCATTTTTTTTCGACCGGTCTTTTTTATATGGGCCAATTCATTTTTGATCGGCCACTTTTTTTTTTAATGGCCACTCTTTTTTAACCGGTCACTTTTTTTGATGGCCATTTATCTTTTTTCCCGGCCAATTTTTTTCACTTTTTTCATGACCATTTTTTTTGTACCAGTCAATTTTTTTCTTTAATGGCCACTCTTTTTTAATCAGTCACTTTTTTGATGGCCAATTATCTTTTTTACTGGCCAATTTTTTCAGTTTGACTTTTTTACCATTTTGAATTAAAGCTTTCGTGACTGCAGGGATTCATATTCTTGGTTCTTTCGGTAAAGTCACGTAGAAGGGAATTTAATTGTTTTATATTTCTATTCTTTTATTTTTTTTACCAGTCAATTTTTTTATGGCCACTCATCTTTTTTTACTGGCCAATTCTTTTACTGGTCTCTTTTTTTACGGGCCACCTACCTCTTCCGCCTCCTCCTCCGCCTCTGCCTCCTCCTCCGCCTCCTCCACCTCCTCCTCCTCCACCTCCTCCGCCTACTCCACCTCACTGTGTGATGGCCAATACATTTTTTTACTGACCAATTTTGTTTGACTGGTCCTTCCTTTTTTACGGGCCAATTTTTTGTAGTCACTTTTTTTAATGGGCAATTTTTTTAACCGGTCACTTTTTTGATGGCCACTTATCTTTTTTACTGGCCAATTTTTTTCGACTGTTTTTTTTTACGCGCCAATTAATTTTTGGTAGGCCGCTATTTTTTAATGGCCACTCTTTATTAACCGGTCACTTTTTTTGATGGCCATTTATCTTTTTTACCGGCCAATTTTTTTCACTTTTTTCATGACCATTTTTTTTTACCAGTCGAATTTTTTCTTTAATGGCCCCTCTTTTTTAACCAGTCACTTTTTTTGATGGCCACTTATCTTTTTTACTGGCCAATTTTTTTTGACTGGTCTTTTTTTATGGGCCAATTCATTTTTGATCAGCCACTATTTTTTTAATGGCCACTCTTTTTTTAACCGGTCAATTTTTTTGATGGCCATTTATCTTTTTTCCCGGCCAATTTTTTCACTTTTTTCATGACCATTTTTTTTACCAGTCAAATTTTTTCTTTAATGGCCACTCTTTTAATCAGTCACTTTTTTGATGGTCAATTATCTTTTTTACTGGCCAATTTTTTCAGTTTGACTTTTTTTACCATTTTGAATTAAAGCTTTCGTGACTGCAGGGATTCATTAACCGGTCACTGCAGGATTCATTAACCGGTCACTTTTTTGGATGGCCATTCATCTTTTTATCGGCCATTTTTTTTCGACCGGTATTTTTTATATGGGCCAATTCATTTTTGATCGGCCACTATTTTTTTAATGGCCACTCTTTTTTAACCGGTCACTTTTTTTGATGGCCAATTATCTTTTTTCCCGGCCAATTTTTTCATAACCATTTTTTTTTTTACCAGTCAATTTTTTTCTTTAATGGCCACTCTTTTTTAATCAGTCACTTTTTTTGATGGCCAATTATCTTTTTTACTGACCAATTTTTTCAGTTTGACTTTTTTACCATTTTGAATTAAAGCTTTCGTGACTGCAGGGATTCATATTATTGGTTCTTTCGGTAAAGTCACGTAGAAGGGAATTTAATTGTTTTATATTTCTATTCTTTTATTTTTTTTACCAGTCAATTTTTTTCATGGCCACTGATCTTTTTTTACTGGCCAATTCTTTTACTGGTCTCTTTTTTTACGGGCCACCTACCTCTTCCGCCTCCTCCTCCGCCTCTGCCTCCTCCTCCGCCTCCTCCGCCTCCTCCTCCACCTCCTCCGCCTCCTCCACCTCACTGTGATGGCCAATACATTTTTTTACTGACCAATTTTGTTTGACTGGTCCTTCCTTTTTTACGGGCCAAATTTTTTGTAGTCACTTTTTTTAATCGGCAATTTTTTTAACCGGTCACTTTTTTGATGGCCACTTATCATTTTTACTGGCCAATTTTTTTCGACTGTTTTTTTTACGCGCCAATTATTTTTTGGTAGGCCGCTATTTTTTAATGGCCACTCTTTTTTAACCGGTCACTTTTTTTGATGGCCATTTATCTTTTTTACCGGCCAATTTTTTTCACTTTTTTCATGACCATTTTTTTTTTACCAAATTTTTTCTTTAATGGCCACTATTTTTTAACCAGTCACTTTTTTGATGGCCAATTATCTTTTTTACTGGCCAATTTTTTCAGTTTGACTTTTTTACCATTTTGAATCAAAGCTTTCGTGACTGCAGGGATTCATATTCTTGGTTCTTTCGGTGAAGTCATGTAGAAGGGAATTTAATTGTTTTATATTTCTATTATTTTTTTTTTACCAGTCAAATTTTTTTATGGCCATTCATCTTTTTTTACTGGTCAATTCTTTTACTGGTCTCTTTTTTTACGGGCCACCTACCTCTTCCGCCTCCTCCTCCTCCGCCTCCTCCTCCACCTCCTCCTCCGCCTCCTCCTCCTCCGCCTCCTCCTCCTCCGCCTCCTCCTCCGCCTCCTCCGCCTCCTCCTCCGCCTCCTCCACCGCCTCCTCCACCTCTTCCTCCACCTTCTCCGCCTCCTCCACCTCACTGTGTGATGGCCAATACATTTTTTTACGGACCAATTGTGTTTGACTGGTCTTTCCTTTTTTACGGGCCAATTTTTGTAGTCACTTTTTTAATGGGCAATTTTTTAACCAGTCACTTTTTTTGATGGCCACTTATCTTTTTTACTGGCCAATTTTTTTTGACTGGTCTTTTTTTACGGGCCAATTATTTTTTGGTAGGCCACTGTTTTTTTAATGCCCACTCTTTTTTAACCGGTCACTTTTTTTGATGGCCATTTATCTTTTTTATCGGCCCATTTTTTTCACTTTTTATGACTATTTTTTTTACCAGTCAAATTTTTTCTTTAATGGCCACTCTTTTTTAACCGGTCACTTTTTTGGATGGCCATTCATCTTTTTTACCGGCCAATTTTTTTCGACCGGTCTTTTTTTTATGGGCCAATTCATTTTTGATCGGCCACTATTTTTTTAATGGTGACTCTTTTTTAACCGGTCAATTTTTTTGATGGCCATTTATCTTTTTTCCCGGCCAATTTTTTCACTTTTTTCATGACCATTTTTTTTACCAGTCAATTTTTTTCTTTAATGGCCACTCTTTTAATCAGTCACTTTTTTGATGGTCAATTATCTTTTTTACTGGCCAATTTTTTCAGTTTGACTTTTTTTACCATTTTGAATTAAAGCTTTCGTGACTGCAGGGATTCATTAACCGGTCACTGCAGGATTCATTAACCGGTCACTTTTTTGGATGGCCATTCATCTTTTTATCGGCCATTTTTTTTCGACCGGTATTTTTTATATGGGCCAATTCATTTTTGATCGGCCACTATTTTTTTAATGGCCACTCTTTTTTAACCGGTCACTTTTTTTGATGGCCATTTATCTTTTTTCCCGGCCAATTTTTTTCACTTTTTTCATGACCATTTTTTTTGTACCAGTCAATTTTTTTCTTTAATGGCCACTCTTATTTAATCAGTCACTTTTTTGATGGCCAATTATCTTTTTTACTGGCCAATTTTTTCAGTTTGACTTTTTTACCATTTTGAATTAAAGCTTTCGTGACTGCAGGGATTCATATTCTTGGTTCTTTCGGTAAAGTCACGTAGAAGGGAATTTAATTGTTTTATATTTCTATTCTTTTATTTTTTTTACCAGTCAATTTTTTTATGGCCACTCATCTTTTTTTACTGGCCAATTCTTTTACTGGTCTCTTTTTTTACAGGCCACCTACCTCTTCCGCCTCCTCCTCCGCCTCTGCCTCCTCCTCCGCCTCCTCCACCTCCTCCTCCTCCACCTCCTCCACCTACTCCACCTCACTGTGTGATGGCCAATACATTTTTTTACTGACCAATTTTGTTTGACTGGTCCTTCCTTTTTTACGGGCCAATTTTTGTAAGTCACTTTTTTTAATGGGCAATTTTTTTAACCGGTCACTTTTTTGATGGCCACTTATCTTTTTTACTGGCCAATTTTTTTCGACTGTTTTTTTTTACGCGCCAATTAATTTTTGGTAGGCCGCTATTTTTTAATGGCCACTCTTTATTAACCGGTCACTTTTTTTGATGGCCATTTATCTTTTTTACCGGCCAATTTTTTTCACTTTTTTCATGACCATTTTTTTTTACCAGTCGAATTTTTTCTTTAATGGCCCCTCTTTTTTAACCAGTCACTTTTTTTGATGGCCACTTATCTTTTTTACTGGCCAATTTTTTTTGACTGGTCTTTTTTTACGGGCCAATTATTTTTTGGTAGGCCACTGTTTTTTTAATGCCCACTCTTTTTTAACCGGTCACTTTTTTTGATGGCCATTTATCTTTTTTATCGGCCCATTTTTTTCACTTTTTTATGACTATTTTTTTTACCAGTCAAATTTTTTCTTTAATGGCCACTCTTTTTTAACCGGTCACTTTTTTGGATGGCCATTCATCTTTTTTACTGGCCAATTTTTTTCGACCGGTCTTTTTTTTATGGGCCAATTCATTTTTGATGGGCCACTATTTTTTTAATGGCCACTCTTTTTTTAACCGGTCAATTTTTTTGATGGCCATTTATCTTTTTTCCCGGCCAATTTTTTCACTTTTTTCATGACCATTTTTTTTACCAGTCAAATTTTTTCTTTAATGGCCACTCTTTTAATCAGTCACTTTTTTGATGGTCAATTATCTTTTTTACTGGCCAATTTTTTCAGTTTGACTTTTTTTACCATTTTGAATTAAAGCTTTCGTGACTGCAGGGATTCATTAACCGGTCACTGCAGGATTCATTAACCGGTCACTTTTTTGGATGGCCATTCATCTTTTTATCGGCCATTTTTTTTCGACCGGTATTTTTTATATGGGCCAATTCATTTTTGATCGGCCACTATTTTTTTAATGGCCACTCTTTTTTAACCGGTCACTTTTTTTGATGGCCAATTATCTTTTTTCCCAGCCAATTTTTTCATGACCATTTTTTTTTTTACCAGTCAATTTTTTTCTTTAATGGCCACTCTTTTTTAATCAGTCACTTTTTTTGATGGCCAATTATCTTTTTTACTGACCAATTTTTTCAGTTTGACTTTTTTACCATTTTGAATTAAAGCTTTCGTGACTGCAGGGATTCATATTATTGGTTCTTTCGGTAAAGTCACGTAGAAGGGAATTTAATTGTTTTATATTTCTATTCTTTTATTTTTTTTACCAGTCAATTTTTTTCATGGCCACTGATCTTTTTTTACTGGCCAATTCTTTTACTGGTCTCTTTTTTTACGGGCCACCTACCTCTTCCGCCTCCTCCTCCGCCTCTGCCTCCTCCTCCGCCTCCTCCGCCTCCTCCTCCACCTCCTCCGCCTCCTCCACCTCACTGTGATGGCCAATACATTTTTTTACTGACCAATTTTGTTTGACTGGTCCTTCCTTTTTTACGGGCCAAATTTTTTGTAGTCACTTTTTTTAATCGGCAATTTTTTTAACCGGTCACTTTTTTGATGGCCACTTATCATTTTTACTGGCCAATTTTTTTCGACTGTTTTTTTTACGCGCCAATTATTTTTTGGTAGGCCGCTATTTTTTAATGGCCACTCTTTTTTAACCGGTCACTTTTTTTGATGGCCATTTATCTTTTTTACCGGCCAATTTTTTTCACTTTTTTCATGACCATTTTTTTTTTACCAAATTTTTTCTTTAATGGCCACTATTTTTTAACCAGTCACTTTTTTGATGGCCAATTATCTTTTTTACTGGCCAATTTTTTCAGTTTGACTTTTTTACCATTTTGAATCAAAGCTTTCGTGACTGCAGGGATTCATATTCTTGGTTCTTTCGGTGAAGTCATGTAGAAGGGAATTTAATTGTTTTATATTTCTATTATTTTTTTTTTACCAGTCAAATTTTTTTATGGCCATTCATCTTTTTTTACTGGTCAATTCTTTTACTGGTCTCTTTTTTTACGGGCCACCTACCTCTTCCGCCTCCTCCTCCTCCGCCTCCTCCTCCACCTCCTCCTCCGCCTCCTCCTCCTCCGCCTCCTCCTCCTCCGCCTCCTCCTCCGCCTCCTCCGCCTCCTCCTCCGCCTCCTCCACCGCCTCCTCCACCTCTTCCTCCACCTTCTCCGCCTCCTCCACCTCACTGTGTGATGGCCAATACATTTTTTTACGGACCAATTGTGTTTGACTGGTCTTTCCTTTTTTACGGGCCAATTTTTGTAGTCACTTTTTTAATGGGCAATTTTTTAACCAGTCACTTTTTTTGATGGCCACTTATCTTTTTTACTGGCCAATTTTTTTTGACTGGTCTTTTTTTACGGGCCAATTATTTTTTGGTAGGCCACTGTTTTTTTAATGCCCACTCTTTTTTAACCGGTCACTTTTTTTGATGGCCATTTATCTTTTTTATCGGCCCATTTTTTTCACTTTTTATGACTATTTTTTTTACCAGTCAAATTTTTTCTTTAATGGCCACTCTTTTTTAACCGGTCACTTTTTTGGATGGCCATTCATCTTTTTTACCGGCCAATTTTTTTCGACCGGTCTTTTTTTTATGGGCCAATTCATTTTTGATCGGCCACTATTTTTTTAATGGTGACTCTTTTTTAACCGGTCAATTTTTTTGATGGCCATTTATCTTTTTTCCCGGCCAATTTTTTCACTTTTTTCATGACCATTTTTTTTACCAGTCAATTTTTTTCTTTAATGGCCACTCTTTTAATCAGTCACTTTTTTGATGGTCAATTATCTTTTTTACTGGCCAATTTTTTCAGTTTGACTTTTTTTACCATTTTGAATTAAAGCTTTCGTGACTGCAGGGATTCATTAACCGGTCACTGCAGGATTCATTAACCGGTCACTTTTTTGGATGGCCATTCATCTTTTTATCGGCCATTTTTTTT
The DNA here is from genome assembly GCF_048934315.1 of Petromyzon marinus. Lineage (NCBI taxonomy): Eukaryota > Metazoa > Chordata > Hyperoartia > Petromyzontiformes > Petromyzontidae > Petromyzon > Petromyzon marinus. Next base: position 7,090,624 of record NC_133712.1, read on the forward strand.
CGACCGGTCTTTTTTATATGGGCCAATTCATTTTTGATCGGCCACTATTTTTTTAATGGCCACTCTTTTTTAACCGGTCACTTTTTTTGATGGCCATTTATCTTTTTTCCCGGCCAATTTTTTTCACTTTTTTCATGACCATTTTTTTTGTACCAGTCAATTTTTTTCTTTAATGGCCACTCTTTTTTAATCAGTCACTTTTTTGATGGCCAATTATCTTTTTTACTGGCCAATTTTTTCAGTTTGACTTTTTTACCATTTTGAATTAAAGCTTTCGTGACTGCAGGGATTCATATTCTTGGTTCTTTCGGTAAAGTCACGTAGAAGGGAATTTAATTGTTTTATATTTCTATTCTTTTATTTTTTTTACCAGTCAATTTTTTTTATGGCCACTCATCTTTTTTTACTGGCCAATTCTTTTACTGGTCTCTTTTTTTACGGGCCACCTACCTCTTCCGCCTCCTCCTCCGCCTCTGCCTCCTCCTCCGCCTCCTCCACCTCCTCCGCCTACTCCACCTCACTGTGTGATGGCCAATACATTTTTTTACTGACCAATTTTGTTTGACTGGTCCTTCCTTTTTTACGGGCCAATTTTTTGTATTCACTTTTTTTAATGGGCAATTTTTTTAACCGGTCACTTTTTTGATGGCCACTTATCTTTTTTACTGGCCAATTTTTTTCGACTGTTTTTTTTTACGTGCCAATTAATTTTTGGTAGGCCGCTATTTTTTAATGGCCACTCTTTATTAACCGGTCACTTTTTTTGATGGCCATTTATCTTTTTTACCGGCCAATTTTTTTCAATTTTTCATGACCATTTTTTTTTACCAGTCGAATTTTTTCTTTAATGGCCCTTCTTTTTTAACCAGTCACTTTTTTTGATGGCCACTTATCTTTTTTACTGGCCAATTTTTTTTGACTGGTCTTTTTTTACGGGCCAATTATTTTTTGGTAGGCCACTGTTTTTTTAATGCCCACTCTTTTTTAACCGGTCACTTTTTTTGATGGCCATTTATCTTTTTTATCGGCCCATTTTTTTCACTTTTTTATGACTATTTTTTTTACCAGTCAAATTTTTTCTTTAATGGCCACTCTTTTTTAACCGGTCACTTTTTTGGATGGCCATTCATCTTTTTTACCGGCCAATTTTTTTCGACCGGTCTTTTTTTTATGGGCCAATTCATTTTTGATCGGCCACTATTTTTTTAATGGCCACTCTTTTTTAACCGGTCACTTTTTTTGATGGCCATTTATCTTTTTTCCCGGCCAATTTTTTCACTTTTTTCATGACCATTTTTTTACTAGTCAATTTTTTTCTTTAATGGCCACTCTTTTAATCAGTCACTTTTTTGATGGTCAATTATCTTTTTTACTGGCCAATTTTTTCAGTTTGACTTTTTTTACCATTTTGAATTAAAGCTTTCGTGACTGCAGGGATTCATTAACCGGTCACTGCAGGATTCATTAACCGGTCACTTTTTTGGATGGCCATTCATCTTTTTATTGGCCATTTTTTTTTGACCGGTATTTTTTATATGGGCCAATTCATTTTTGATCGGCCACTATTTTTTTAATGGCCACTCTTTTTTAACCGGTCACTTTTTTTGATGGCCATTTATCTTTTTTCCCGGCCAATTTTTTTCACTTTTTTCATGACCATTTTTTTTGTACCAGTCAAATTTTTTCTTTAATGGCCACTCTTTTTTAATCAGTCACTTTTTTTGATGGCCAATTATCTTTTTTACTGGCCAATTTTTTCAGTTTGACTTTTTTACCATTTTGAATTAAAGCTTTCGTGACTGCAGGGATTCATATTCTTGGTTCTTTCAGTAAAGTCACGTAGAAGGGAATTTAATTGTTTTATATTTCTATTCTTTTATTTTTTTTACCAGTCAATTTTTTTTATGGCCACTCATTTTTTTTTACTGGCCAATTCTTTTACTGGTCTTTTTTACGGGCCACCTACCTCTTCCGCCTCCTCCTCCGCCTCTGCCTCCTCCTCCGCCTCCTCCGCCTCCTCCGCCTCCTCCGCCTCCTCCGCCTACTCCACCTCACTGTGTGATGGCCAATACATTTTTTTACTGACCAATTTTGTTTGACTGGTCCTTCCTTTTTTACGGGCAAATTTTTTGTAGTAACTTTTTTTAACGGGCAATTTTTTTAACCGGTCACTTTTTTTGATGGCCACTTATCTTTTTTAATGGCCAATTTTTTTGACTGGCCTTTTTTTACGGGCCAATTATTTTTTGGTAGGCCACTGTTTTTTTAATGGCCACTCTTTTTTAACCGGTCCCTTTTTTGGATGACCATTCATCTTTTTTACCTGCCAATTTTTTTCGACTGGGCTTTTATTTTATGGGCCAATTCTTTTTGATCAGCCACTTTTTTTTTAATGGCCACTCTTTTTTAACCGGTCACTTTTTTGATGGCCATTTATCTTTTTTACCGGCCAATTTTTTTCACTTTTTTCATGACCATTTTTTTTTACCAGTCAAATTTTTTCTTTAATGGCCACTCTTTTTTAACCAGTCACTTTTTTTGATGGCCAATTATCTTTTTTACTGGCCAATTTTTTCAGTTTGAATTTTTTACCATTTTGAACTAAAGCTTTCATGACTGCAGCGATTCATATTCTGGTTCTTTCGGTAAAGTCACATAGAAGGGAATTCAATTGTTTTATATTTGTATTTTTTTTTAATAGTCACATTTTTTCATGGCGACTCATCTTTTTTTACTGGCCAATTCTTTTACTGGTGTCTTTTTTTACGGGCCACCTACCTCTTCCGCCTCCTCCTCCTCCGCCTCCACCTCCGCCTCCTCCTCCGCCTCCTCCTCCGCCTCCTCCGACTCCTCCTCCGCCTCCTGCGCCTCCTCCGCCTCCTCCAACTCACTGTATGATGGCCAATACATTTTTTTACTGACCAATTTTGTTTGACTGGTCTTTCCTTTTTTACGGGCCAATTTTTTGTAGTCACTTTTTTTAATGGGCAATTTTTTTAACCGGTCACTTTTTTGGATGGCCATTCATCTTTTTTACCGGCTAATTTTTTTCGACCGGTCTTTTTTTTATGGGCCAATTCATTTTTGATCGGCCACTATTTTTTTAATGGCCACTCTTTTTTAACCGGTCACTTTTTTTGATGGTCAATTATCTTTTTTACTGGCCAATTTTTTCAGTTTGACTTTTTTACCATTTTGAATTAAAGCTTTCGTGACTGCAGGGATTCATTAACCGGTCACTGCAGGATTCATTAACCGGTCACTTTTTTGGATGGCCATTCATCTTTTCACTGGCCAATTTTTTTTGACCGGTCTTTTTTATATGGGCCAATTCATTTTTGATCGGCCACTATTTTTTTAATGGCCACTCTTTTTTAACCGGTCAATTTTTTTGATGGCCATTTATCTTTTTTCCCGGCCAATTTTTTCACTTTTTTCATGACCATTTTTTTTACCAGTCAATTTTTTTCTTTAATGGCCACTCTTTTAATCAGTCACTTTTTTTATGGTCAATTATCTTTTTTACTGGCCAATTTTTTCAGTTTGACTTTTTTTACCATTTTGAATTAAAGCTTTCGTGACTGCAGGGATTCATTAACCGGTCACTGCAGGATTCATTAACCGGTCACTTTTTTGGATGGCCATTCATCTTTTATCGGCCATTTTTTTTCGACCGGTCTTTTTTATATGGGCCAATTCATTTTTGATCGGCCACTATTTTTTTAATGGCCACTCTTTTTTAACCGGTCACTTTTTTTGATGGCCATTTATCTTTTTTCCCGGCCAATTTTTTTTCACTTTTTTCATGACCTTTTTTTTGTACCAGTCAAATTTTTTCTTTAATGGCCACTCTTTTTTAATCAGTCACTTTTTTTGATGGCCAATTATCTTTTTTACTGGCCCATTTTTTCAGTTTGACTTTTTTACCATTTTGAATTACAGCTTTCGTGACTGCAGGGATTCATATTCTTGGTTCTTTCGGTAAAGTCACGTAGAAGGGAATTTAATTGTTTTATATTTCTATTCTTTTATTTTTTTTACCAGTCAATTTTTTTTATGGCCACTCATCTTTTTTTACTGGCCAATTCTTTTACTGGTCTTTTTTTACGGGCCACCTACCTCTTCCGCCTCCTCCTCCGCCTCTGCCTCCTCCTCCGCCTCCTCCGCCTCCTCCGCCTCCTCCTCCACCTCCTCCGCCTACTCCACCTCACTGTGTGATGGCCAATACATTTTTTTACTGACCAATTTTGTTTGACTGGTCCTTCCTTTTTTACGGGCAAATTTTTTGTAGTAACTTTTTTTAACGGGCAATTTTTTTAACCGGTCACTTTTTTTGATGGCCATTTATCTTTTTTAATGGCCAATTTTTTTGACTGGCCTTTTTTTACGGGCCAATTATTTTTTGGTAGGCCACTGTTTTTTTAATGGCCACTCTTTTTTAACCGGTCCCTTTTTTGGATGACCATTCATCTTTTTTACCTGCCAATTTTTTTCGACTGGGCTTTTATTTTATGGGCCAATTCTTTTTGATCAGCCACTTTTTTTTTAATGGCCACTCTTTTTTAACCGGTCACTTTTTTGATGGCCATTTATCTTTTTTACCGGCCAATTTTTTTCACTTTTTTCATGACCATTTTTTTTTACCAGTCAAATTTTTTCTTTAATGGCCACTCTTTTTTAACCAGTCACTTTTTTTGATGGCCAATTATCTTTTTTACTGGCCAATTTTTTCAGTTTGAATTTTTTACCATTTTGAACTAAAGCTTTCGTGACTGCAGCGATTCATATTCTGGTTCTTTCGGTAAAGTCACATAGAAGGGAATTCAATTGTTTTATATTTGTATTTTTTTTTAATAGTCACATTTTTTCATGGCGACTCATCTTTTTTTACTGGCCAATTCTTTTACTGGTGTCTTTTTTTACGGGCCACCTACCTCTTCCGCCTCCTCCTCCGCCTCCACCTCCGCCTCCTCCTCCGCCTCCTCCTCCGCCTCCTCCGCCTCCTCCTCCGCCTCCTCCGCCTCCTCCGCCTCCTCCAACTCACTGTGTGATGGCCAATACATTTTTTTACTGACCAATTTTGTTTGACTGGTCTTTCCTTTTTTACGGGCCAATTTTTTGTAGTCACTTTTTTTAATGGGCAATTTTTGTTAACCGGTCACTTTTTTGGATGGCCATTCATCTTTTTTACCGGCCAATTTTTTTCGACCGGTCTTTTTTTTATGGGCCAATTCATTTTTGATCGGCCACTATTTTTTTAATGGCCACTCTTTTTTAACCGGTCACTTTTTTTGATGGTCAATTATCTTTTTTACTGGCCAATTTTTTCAGTTTGACTTTTTTACCATTTTGAATTAAAGCTTTCATGACTGCAGGGATTCATTAACCGGTCACTGCAGGATTCATTAACCGGTCACTTTTTTGGATGGCCATTCATCTTTTTACCGGCCAATTTTTTTTGACCGGTCTTTTTTATATGGGCCAATTCATTTTTGATCGGCCACTATTTTTTTAATGGCCACTCTTTTTTAACCGGTCAATTTTTTTGATGGCCATTTATCTTTTTTCCCGGCCAATTTTTTCACTTTTTTCATGACCATTTTTTTTACCAGTCAATTTTTTTCTTTAATGGCCACTCTTTTAATCAGTCACTTTTTTGATGGTCAATTATCTTTTTTACTGGCCAATTTTTTCAGTTTGACTTTTTTTACCATTTTGAATTAAAGCTTTCGTGACTGCAGGGATTCATTAACCGGTCACTGTAGGATTCATTAACCGGTCACTTTTTTGGATGGCCATTCATCTTTTTATCGGCCATTTTTTTTCGACCGGTCTTTTTTATATGGGCCAATTCATTTTTGATCGGCCACTATTTTTTTAATGGCCACTCTTTTTTAACCGGTCACTTTTTTTGATGGCCATTTATCTTTTTTCCCGGCCAATTTTTTTTCACTTTTTTCATGACCTTTTTTTTGTACCAGTCAAATTTTTTCTTTAATGGCCACTCTTTTTTAATCAGTCACTTTTTTTGATGGCCAATTATCTTTTTTACTGGCCCATTTTTTCAGTTTGACTTTTTTACCATTTTGAATTACAGCTTTCGTGACTGCAGGGATTCATATTCTTGGTTCTTTCGGTAAAGTCACGTAGAAGGGAATTTAATTGTTTTATATTTCTATTCTTTTATTTTTTTTACCAGTCAATTTTTTTTATGGCCACTCATCTTTTTTTACTGGCCAATTCTTTTACTGGTCTTTTTTTACGGGCCACCTACCTCTTCCGCCTCCTCCTCCGCCTCTGCCTCCTCCTCCGCCTCCTCCGCCTCCTCCGCCTCCTCCTCCACCTCCTCCGCCTACTCCACCTCACTGTGTGATGGCCAATACATTTTTTTACTGACCAATTTTGTTTGACTGGTCCTTATTTTTTTACGGGCAAATTTTTTGTAGTAACTTTTTTTAATGGGCAATTTTTTTAACCGGTCACTTTTTTTGATGGCCACTTATCTTTTTTAATGGCCAATTTTTTCGACTGGCCTTTTTTTACGGGCCAATTATTTTTTGGTAGGCCACTGTTTTTTTAATGGCCACTCTTTTTTAACCGGTCACTTTTTTGGATGACCATTCATCTTTTTTACCTGCCAATTTTTTTCGACTGGGCTTTTATTTTATGGGCCAATTCTTTTTGATCAGCCACTTTTTTTTTAATGGCCACTCTTTTTTAACCGGTCACTTTTTTGATGGCCATTTATCTTTTTTACCGGCCAATTTTTTTCACTTTTTTCATGACCATTTTTATTTACCAGTCAATTTTTTTCTTTAATGGCCACTCTTTTTTAACCAGTCACTTTTTTTGATGGCCAATTATCTTTTTTACTGGCCAATTTTTTCAGTTTGACTTTTTTACCAATTTTAATTAAAGCTTTCGTGACTGCAGGGATTCATATTCTGGTTCTTTCGGTAAAGACACGTAGAAGGGAATTTAATTGTTTTATATTTGTATTATTTTTTTTTTTTACCAGTCAAATTTTTTAATGGTGACTCATCTTTTTTTACTGGCCAATTCTTTTACTGGTCTCTTTTTTTATGGGCCACCTACCTCTTCCGCCTCCTCCGCCTCCTCCTCCTCCGCCTCCTCCTCCGCCTCCGCCTCCTCCTCCGCCTCCTCCGCCTCCTCCTCCGCCTCCTCTGCCTCCTCCTCCGCCTCCTCTGCCTCCTCCTCCGCCTCCTCCACCTCACTGTGTGATGGCCAATACATTTTTTTACTGACCAATTTTGTTTGACTGGTCCTTCCTTTTTTACGGGCCAATTTTTTGTAGTCACTTTTTTTAATGGGCAATTTTTTTAACCGGTCACTTTTTTTGATGGCCATTTATCTTTTTTACTGGCCAATTTTTTTCGACTGGTCTTTTTTTACGGGCCAATTATTTTTTGGTAGACCAATTTTTTTTAATGGCCACTCTTTTTTAACCGGTCACTTTTTTTGATGGCCATATATCTTTTTTATCGGCCAATTTTTTTCACTTTTATATGACCATTTTTTTTACCAGTCAAATTTTTTCTTTAATGGCCACTCTTTTTTAACCGGTCACTTTTTTTGATGGCCATTTATCTTTTTTATCGACCAATTTTTTTCACTTTTTTTATGACCATTTTTTTTACCAGTCAATTTTGTTCCTTAATGGCCACTCTTTTTTAACCGGTCACTTTTTTGGATGGCCATTCATCTTTTTTACCGGCCAATTTTTTTCGACCGGTCTTTTGTTTTATGGGCCAATTCATTTTTGATCGGCCACTATTTTTTTAATGGCCACTCTTTTGTAACGGTCACTTTTTTTGATGGCCAATTATCTTTTTTACTGGCCAATTTTTTCAGTTTGACTTTTTTTACCATTTTGAATTAAAGCTTTCGTGACTGCAGGGATTCATTAACCGGTCACTGCAGGATTCATTAACCGGTCACTTTTTTGGATGGCCATTCATCTTTTTACCGGCCAATTTTTTTTGACCGGTCTTTTTTATATGGGCCAATTCATTTTTTATCGGCCACTATTTTTTTAATGGCCACTCTTTTTTAACCGGTCACTTTTTTTGATGGCCATTTATCTTTTTTCCCGGCCAATTTTTTCACGACCATTTTTTTTTTACCAGTCAATTTTTTTCTTTAATGGCCACTCTTTTTTAATCAGTCACTTTTTTGATGGCCAATTATCTTTTTTACTGACCAATTTTTTCAGTTTGACTTTTTTACCATTTTGAACTAAAGCTTTCGTGACTGCAGCGATTCATATTCTGGTTCTTTCGGTAAAGTCACATAGAAGGGAATTTAATTGTTTTATATTTGTATTTTTTTTAATAGTCACATTTTTTCATGGCGACTCATCTTTTTTTACTGGCCAAATCTTTTACTGGTCTCTTTTTTTACGGGCCACCTACCTCTTCCGCCTCCTCCTCCTCCGCCTCCTCCTCCGCCTCCTCCTCCGCCTCCTCCTCCGCCTCCTCCTCCGCCTCCTCCGCCTCCGCCTCCTCCGCCTCCTCCTCCGCCTCCTCCGCCTCCTCCAACTCACTGTGTGATGGCCAATACATTTTTTTACTGACCAATTTTGTTTGACTGGTCTTTCCTTTTTTACGGGCCAATTTTTTGTAGTCACTTTTTTTAATGGGCAATATTTTTTAACCGGTCACTTTTTTTGATGGCCATTCATCTTTTTTACCGGCCAATTTTTTTCGACCGGTCTTTTTTTTATGGGCCAATTCATTTTTGATCGGCCACTATTTTTTTAATGGCCACTCTTTTTTAACCGGTCACTTTTTTTGATGGCCAATTATCTTTTTTACTGGCCAATTTTTTCAGTTTGACTTTTTTACCATTTTGAATTAAAGCTTTAGTGACTGCAGGGATTCATTAACCGGTCACTGCAGGATTCATTAACCGGTCACTTTTTTGGATGGCCATTCATCTTTTTACCGGCCAATTTTTTTTGACCGGTCTTTTTATATGGGCCAATTCATTTTTGATCGGCCACTATTTTTTTAATGGCCACTCTTTTTTAACCGGTCACTTTTTTTGATGGCCATTTATCTTTTTTATCGGCCAATTTTTTTCACTTTTTTATGACCATTTTTTTTACCAGTCAAAATTTTTCTTTAATGGCCACTCTTTTTTAACCGGTCACTTTTTTGGATGGCCATTCATCTTTTTTACCGGCCAATTTTTTTCGACCGGTCTTTTTTTTATGGGCCAATTCATTTTTGATTGGCCACTATTTTTTTAATGGCCACTCTTTTTTAACCGGTCACTTTTTTGGATGGCCATTCATCTTTTTTACCGGCCAATTTTTTTCGACCGGTCTTTTTTTTATGGGCCAATTCATTTTTGATCGGCCACTATTTTTTTAATGGCCACTCTTTTTTAATCAGTCACTTTTTTTGATGGCCAATTATCTTTTTTACTGGCCAATTTTTTCAGTTTGACTTTTTTACCATTTTGAATTAAAGCTTTCGTGACTGCAGGGATTCATTAACCGGTCACTGCAGGATTCATTAACCGGTCACGTTTTTGGATGGCCATTCATCTTTTTAACGGCCAATTTTTTCGACTGGTCATTTTTTTATGGGCCAATTAATTTTTGATCGACCACTTTTTTTTTAATGGCCACTCTTTTTTAACCGGTCACTTTTTTGATGGCCATTTATCTTTTTTACTGGCCAATTTTTTTCACTTTTTCATGACCATTTTTTTTTACCAGTCAAATTTTTTCTTTAATGGCCACTCTTTTTTAACCAGTCACTTTTTTTGATGGCCAATTATCTTTTTTACTGGCCAATTTTTTCAGTTTGACTTTTTTACCATTTTGAACTAAAGCTTTCGTGACTGCAGCGATTCATATTCTGGTTCTTTCGGTAAAGTCACATAGAAGGGAATTTAATTGTTTTATATTTGTATTTTTTTTTAATAGTCACATTTTTTTATGGCGACTCATCTTTTTTTACTGGCCAATTCTTTTACTGGTCTCTTTTTTTACGGGCCACCTACCTCTTCCGCCTCCTCCTCCTCCACATCCTCCTCCTCCGCCTCCTCCTCCGCCTCCTCCTCCGCCTTTGCCTCCTCCTCCGCCTCCTCCGCCTCCTCCTCCGCCTCCTCCGCCTCCTCCTCCACCTCCTCCGCCTCCTCCAACTCACCGTGTGATGGCCAATACAGTTTTTTACTGACCAATTTTGTTTGACTGGTCTTTCCTTTTTTACGGGCCAATTTTTTGTAGTCACTTTTTTTAATGGGCAATTTTTTTAACCGGTCACTTTTTTTGATGGCCATTTATCTTTTTTACTGGCCAATTTTTTTCGACTGGTCTTTTTTTACGGGCCAATTATTTTTTGGTAGACCAATGTTTTTTTAATGGCCACTCTTTTTTAACCGGTCACTTTTTTTGATGGCCACTTATCTTTTTTATCGGCCAATTTTTTTCACTTTTTTTATGACCATTTTTTTTACCAGTCAAATTTTTTCTTTAATGGCCACTCTTTTTTAACCGGTCACTTTTTTGGATGGCCATTCATCTTTTTTACCGGCCAATTTTTTTCGACCGGTCTTTTTTTTATGGGCCAATTCATTTTTGATCGGCCACTATTTTTTTAATGGCCACTCTTTTTTAACCGGTCACTTTTTTGATGGCCAATTATCTTTTTTACTGGCCAATTTTTTCAGTTTGACTTTTTTTACCATTTTGAATTAAAGCTTTCGTGACTGCAGGGATTCATTAACCGGTCACTGCAGGATTCATTAACCGGTCACTTTTTTGGATGGCCATTCATCTTTTTTACCGGCCAATTTTTTTTGACCGGTCTTTTTTATATGGGCCAATTCATTTTTGATCGGCCACTATTTTTTTAATGGCCACTCTTTTTTAACCGGTCACTTTTTTGGATGGCCATTCATCTTTTTTACCGGCCAATTTTTTTCGACCGGTCTTTTTTTTATGGGCCAATTCATTTTTGATCGGCCACTATTTTTTTAATGGCCACTCTTTTTTAACCGGTCACTTTTTTTGATGGCCATTTATTTTTTTTCCCAGCCAATTTTTTCACTTTTTTCATGACCATTTTTTTTACCAGTCAAATTTTTTCTTTAATGGCCACTCTTTTTTCATCAGTCACTTTTTTTGATGGCCAATTATCTTTTTTACTGGCCAATTTTTTCAGTTTGACTTTTTTACCATTTTGAATTAAAGCTTTCGTGACTGCAGGGATTCATTAACCGGTCACTGCAGGATTAATTAACCGGTCACTTTTTTGGATGGCCATTCATCTTTTTAACGGCCAATTTTTTCGACTGGTCATTTTTTTATGGGCCAATTCATTTTTGATCGACCACTTTTTTTTTAATGGCCACTCTTTTTTAACCGGTCACTTTTTTGATGGCCATTTATCTTTTTTACCGGCCAATTTTTTTCACTTTTTTCATGACCATTTTTTTTTACCAGTCAAATTTTTTCTTTAATGGCCACTCTTTTTTAACCAGTCACTTTTTTTGATGGCCAATTATCTTTTTTACTGGCCAATTTTTTCAGTTTGACTTTTTTACCATTTTGAACTAAAGCTTTCGTGACTGCAGCGATTCATATTCTGGTTCTTTTGGTAAAGTGACATAGAAGGGAATTTAATTGTTTTATATTTGTATTTTTTTTTAATAGTCACATTTTTTTATGGCGACTCATCTTTTTTTACTGGCCAATTCTTTTACTGGTCTCTTTTTTTACGGGCCACCTACCTCTTCCGCCTCCTCCTCCGCATCCTCCTCCGCCTCCTCCTCCGCCTCCTCCTCCGCCTCTGCCTCCTCCTCCGCCTCCTCTGCCTCCTCCTCCGCCTCCTCCGCCTCCTCCTCCGCCTCCTCCGCCTCCTCCAACTCACTGTGTGATGGCCAATACATTTTTTTACTGACCAATTTTGTTTGACTGGTCTTTCCTTTTTTACGGGCCAATTTTTTGTAGTCACTTTTTTTAATGGGCAATTTTTTTAACCGGTCACTTTTTTTGATGGCCATTTATCTTTTTTACTGGCCAATTTTTTTCGACTGGTCTTTTTTTACGGGCCAATTATTTTTTGGTAGACCAATGTTTTTTTAATGGCCACTCTTTTTTAACCGGTCACTTTTTTTGATGCCCATTTATCTTTTTTATCGGCCAATTTTTTTCACTTTTTTATGACCATTTTTTTTACCAGTCAAATTTTTTCTTTAATGGCCACTCTTTTTTAACCGGTCACTTTTTTGGATGGCCATTCATCTTTTTTACCGGCCAATTTTTTTCGACCGGTCTTTTTTATATGGGCCAATTCATTTTTGATCGGCCACTATTTTTTTAATGGCCACTCTTTTTTAACCGGTCACTTTTTTTGATGGCCATTTATCTTTTTTATCGGCCAATTTTTTTCACTTTTTTTATGACCATTTTTTTTACCAGTCAAATTCTTTCTTTAATGGCCACTCTTTTTTAACCGGTCACTTTTTTGGATGGCCATTCATCTTTTTTACCGGCCAATTTTTTTCGACCGGTCTTTTTTTTATGGGCCAATTCATTTTTGATCGGCCACTATTTTTTTAATGGCCACTCTTTTTTAACCGGTCACTTTTTTTGATGGCCATTTATTTTTTTTCCCGGCCAATTTTTTCACTTTTTTCATGACCATTTTTTTTACCAGTCAAATTTTTTCTTTAATGGCCACTCTTTTTTCATCAGTCACTTTTTTTGATGGCCAATTATCTTTATTACTGGCCAATTTTTTCAGTTTGACTTTTTTACCATTTTGAATTAAAGCTTTCGTGACTGCAGGGATTCATTAACCGGTCACTGCAGGATTCATTAACCGGTCACTTTTTTGGATGGCCATTCATCTTTTTAACGGCCAATTTTTTCGACTGGTCATTTTTTTATGGGCCAATTCATTTTTGATCGACCACTTTTTTTTTAATGGCCACTCTTTTTTAACCGGTCACTTTTTTGATGGCCATTTATCTTTTTTACCGGCCAATTTTTTTCACTTTTTTCATGACCATTTTTTTTTACCAGTCAAATTTTTTCTTTAATGGCCACTCTTTTTTAATCAGTCACTTTTTTTGATGGCCAATTATCTTTTTTACTGACCAATTTTTTCAGTTTGACTTTTTTACCATTTTGAATTAAAGCTTTCGTGACTGCAGGGATTCATATTATTGGTTCTTTCAGTAAAGTCACGTTGAAGGGAATTTAATTGTTTTATATTTCTATTCCTTTATTTTTTTTACCAGTCAATTTTTTTCATGGCCACTGATCTTTTTTTACTGGCCAATTCTTTTACTGGTCTCTTTTTTTACGGGCCACCTACCTCTCCTGCCTCCTCCTCCGCCTCTGCCTCCTCCTCCGCCTCCTCCGCCTCCTCCTCCACCTCCTCCGCCTCCTCCACCTCACTGTGATGGCCAATACATTTTTTTACTGACCAATTTTGTTTGACTGGTCCTTCCTTTTTTATGGGCCAAATTTTTTGTAGTCACTTTTTTTAATCGGCAATTTTTTTAACCGGTCACTTTTTTGATGGCCACTTATCTTTTTTACTGGCCAATTTTTTTCGACTGTTTTTTTTACGCGCCAATTATTTTTTGGTAGGCCGCTATTTTTTAATGGCCACTCTTTTTTAACCGGTCACTTTTTTTGATGGCCATTTATCTTTTTTACCGGCCAATTTTTTTCACTTTTTTCATGACCATTTTTTTTGTACCAGTCAAATTTTTTCTTTAATGGCCACTCTTTTTTAATCAGTCACTTTTTTTGATGGCCAATTATCTTTTTTACTGGCCAATTTTTTCAGTTTGAATTTTTTACCATTTTTAATTAAAGCTTTCGTGACTGCAGGGATTCATATTCTTGGTTCTTTCGGTAAAGTCACGTAGAAGGGAATTTAATTGTTTTATATTTCTATTCTTTTATTTTTTTTACCAGTCAATTTTTTTTATGGCCACTCATCTTTTTTTACTGGCCAATTCTTTTACTGGTCTCTTTTTTTACGGGCTACCTACCTCTTCCGCCTCCTCCTCCTCCGCCTCTGCCTCCTCCTCCGCCTCCTCCTCCTCGACCTCCTCCGCCTACTCCACCTCACTGTGTGATGGCCAATACATTTTTTTACTGACCAATTTTGTTTGACTGGTCCTTCCTTTTTTACGGGCCAATTTTATGTAGTCACTTTTTTTAATGGGCAATTTTTTTAACCGGTCACTTTTTTGATGGCCACTTATCTTTTTTACTGGCCAATTTTTTTCGACTGTTTTTTTTTACGCGCCAATTATTTTTTGGTAGGCCGCTATTTTTTAATGGCCACTCTTTTTTAACCGGTCACTTTTTTGATAGCCATTTATCTTTTTTACCGGCCAATTTTTTTCACTTTTTTCATGACCATTTTTTTACCAGTCAAATGTTTTCTTTAATGGCCCCTCTTTTTTAACCAGTCACTTTTTTTGATGGCCACTTATCTTTTTTACTGGCCAATTTTTTTTGACTGGTCTTTTTTTACGGGCCAATTATTTTTTGGTAGGCCACTGTTTTTTTAATGCCCACTCTTTTTTAACCGGTCAATTTTTTTGATGGCCATTTATCTTTTTTATCGGCCCATTTTTTTCACTTTTTTCTGACTATTTTTTTTACCAGTCAAATTTTTTCTTTAATAGCCACTCTTTTTTAACCGGTCACTTTTTTGGATGGCCATTCATCTTTTTTACCGGCCAATTTTTTTCGACCGGTCTTTTTTTTATGGGCCAATTCATTTTTGATCGGCCACTATTTTTTTAATGGCGACTCTTTTTTAACCGGTCAATTTTTTTGATGGCCATTTATCTTTTTTCCCGGTCAATTTTTTCACTTTTTTCATGACCATTTTTTTTACCAGTCAATTTTTTTCTTTAATGGCCACTCTTTTAATCAGTCACTTTTTTGATGGTCAATTATCTTTTTTACTGGCCAATTTTTTCAGTTTGACTTTTTTTACCATTTTGAATTAAAGCTTTCGTGACTGCAGGGATTCATTAACCGGTCACTGCAAGATTCATTAACCGGTCAATTTTTGGATGGCCATTCATCTTTTTATCGGCCATTTTTTTTTGACCGGTCTTTTTTATATGGGCCAATTCATTTTTGATCGGCCACTATTTTTTTAATGGCCACTCTTTTTTAACTGGTCACTTTTTTTGATGGCCAATTATCTTTTTTCCCGGCCAATTTTTTCATTACCATTTTTTTTTTACCAGTCAATTTTTTTCTTTAATGGCCACTCTTTTTTAATCAGTCACTTTTTTTGATGGCCAATTCTCTTTTTTACTGACCAATTTTTTCAGTATGACTTTTTTACCATTTTGAATTAAAGCTTTCGTGACTGCAGGGATTCATATTATTGGTTCTTTCGGTAAAGTCACATAGAAGGGAATTTAATTGTTTTATATTTGTATTTTTTTTAATAGTCACATTTTTTTATGGCGACTCATCTTTTTTTACTGGCCAATTCTTTTACTGGTCTCTTTTTTTACGGGCCACCTACCTCTTCCGCCTCCTCCTCCTCCGCATCCTCCTCCTCCGCCTCCTCCTCCGCCTCCTCCTCCGCCTTTGCCTCCTCCTCCGCCTCCTCCGCCTCCTCCTCCGCCTCCTCCGCCTCCGCCTCCTCCAACTCACCGTGTGATGGCCAATACAGTTTTTTACTGACCAATTTTGTTTGACTGGTCTTTCCTTTTTTACGGGCCAATTTTTTGTAGTCACTTTTTTTAATGGGCAATTTTTTTAACCGGTCACTTTTTTTGATGGCCATTTATCTTTTTTACTGGCCAATTTTTTTCGACTGGTCTTTTTTTACGGGCCAATTATTTTTTGGTAGACCAATGTTTTTTTAATGGCCACTCTTTTTTAACCGGTCACTTTTTTTGATGGCCATTTATCTTTTTTATCGGCCAATTTTTTTAACTTTTTTTATGACCATTTTTTTTACCAGTTAAATTTTTTCTTTAATGGCCACTCTTTTTTAACCGGTCACTTTTTTAGATGGCCATTCATCTTTTTTACCGGCCAATTTTTTTCGACCGGTCTTTTTTTTATGGGCCAATTCATTTTTGATCGGCCACTATTTTTTTAATGGCCACTCTTTTTTAACCGGTCACTATTTTGATGGCCAATTATCTTTTTTACTGGCCAATTTTTTCAGTTTGACTTTTTTTACCATTTTGAATTAAAGCTTTCGTGACTGCAGGGATTCATTAACCGGTCACTGCAGGATTCATTAACCGGTCACTTTTTTGGATGGCCATTCATCTTTTTACCGGCCAATTTTTTTTGACCGGTCTTTTTTATATGGGCCAATTCATTTTTGATCGGCCACTATTTTTTTAATGGCCACTCTTTTTTAACCGGTCACTTTTTTTGATGGCCATTTATCTTTTTTCCCGGCCAATTTTTTCACGACCATTTTTTTTTTACCAGTCAATTTTTTTCTTTAATGGCCACTCTTTTTTAATCAGTCACTTTTTTTGATGGCCAATTATCTTTTTTACTGACCAATTTTTTCAGTTTGACTTTTTTACCATTTTGAACTAAAGCTTTCGTGACTGCAGCGATTCATATTCTGGTTCTTTCGGTAAAGTCACATAGAAGGGAATTTAATTGTTTTATATTTGTATTTTTTTTAATAGTCACATTTTTTCATGGCGACTCATCTTTTTTTACTGGCCAAATCTTTTACTGGTCTCTTTTTTTACGAGCCACCTACCTCTTCCGCCTCCTCCTCCTCCGCCTCCTCCTCCGCCTCCTCCTCCGCCTCCTCCTCCGCCTCCTCCTCCGCCTCCTCCGCCTCCGCCTCCTCCGCCTCCTCCTCCGCCTCCTCCGCCTCCTCCAACTCACTGTGTGATGGCCAATACATTTTTTTACTGACCAATTTTGTTTGACTGGTCTTTCCTTTTTTACGGGCCAATTTTTTGTAGTCACTTTTTTTAATGGGCAATTTTTTTAACCGGTCACTTTTTTTGATGGCCATTCATCTTTTTTACCGGCCAATTTTTTTCGACCGGTCTTTTTTTTATGGGCCAATTCATTTTTGATCGGCCACTATTTTTTTAATGGCCACTCTTTTTTAACCGGTCACTTTTTTTGATGGCCAATTATCTTTTTTACTGGCCAATTTTTTCAGTTTGACTTTTTTACCATTTTGAATTAAAGCTTTAGTGACTGCAGGGATTCATTAACCGGTCACTGCAGGATTCATTAACCGGTCACTTTTTTGGATGGCCATTCATCTTTTTACCGGCCAATTTTTTTTGACCGGTCTTTTTATATGGGCCAATTCATTTTTGATCGGCCACTATTTTTTTAATGGCCACTCTTTTTTAACCGGTCACTTTTTTTGATGGCCATTTATCTTTTTTATCGGCCAATTTTTTTCACTTTTTTATGACCATTTTTTTTACCAGTCAAAATTTTTCTTTAATGGCCACTCTTTTTTAACCGGTCACTTTTTTGGATGGCCATTCATCTTTTTTACCGGCCAATTTTTTTCGACCGGTCTTTTTTTTATGGGCCAATTCATTTTTGATTGGCCACTATTTTTTTAATGGCCACTCTTTTTTAACCGGTCACTTTTTTGGATGGCCATTCATCTTTTTTACCGGCCAATTTTTTTCGACCGGTCTTTTTTTTATGGGCCAATTCATTTTTGATCGGCCACTATTTTTTTAATGGCCACTCTTTTTTAATCAGTCACTTTTTTTGATGGCCAATTATCTTTTTTACTGGCCAATTTTTTCAGTTTGACTTTTTTACCATTTTGAATTAAAGCTTTCGTGACTGCAGGGATTCATTAACCGGTCACTGCAGGATTCATTAACCGGTCACGTTTTTGGATGGCCATTCATCTTTTTAACGGCCAATTTTTTCGACTGGTCATTTTTTTATGGGCCAATTAATTTTTGATCGACCACTTTTTTTTTAATGGCCACTCTTTTTTAACCGGTCACTTTTTTGATGGCCATTTATCTTTTTTACTGGCCAATTTTTTTCACTTTTTCATGACCATTTTTTTTTACCAGTCAAATTTTTTCTTTAATGGCCACTCTTTTTTAACCAGTCACTTTTTTTGATGGCCAATTATCTTTTTTACTGGCCAATTTTTTCAGTTTGACTTTTTTACCATTTTGAACTAAAGCTTTCGTGACTGCAGCGATTCATATTCTGGTTCTTTCGGTAAAGTCACATAGAAGGGAATTTAATTGTTTTATATTTGTATTTTTTTTTAATAGTCACATTTTTTTATGGCGACTCATCTTTTTTTACTGGCCAATTCTTTTACTGGTCTCTTTTTTTACGGGCCACCTACCTCTTCCGCCTCCTCCTCCTCCGCATCCTCCTCCTCCGCCTCCTCCTCCGCCTCCTCCTCCGCCTTTGCCTCCTCCTCCGCCTCCTCCGCCTCCTCCTCCGCCTCCTCCGCCTCCTCCTCCACCTCCTCCGCCTCCTCCAACTCACCGTGTGATGGCCAATACAGTTTTTTACTGACCAATTTTGTTTGACTGGTCTTTCCTTTTTTACGGGCCAATTTTTTGTAGTCACTTTTTTTAATGGGCAATTTTTTTAACCGGTCACTTTTTTTGATGGCCATTTATCTTTTTTACTGGCCAATTTTTTTCGACTGGTCTTTTTTTACGGGCCAATTATTTTTTGGTAGACCAATGTTTTTTTAATGGCCACTCTTTTTTAACCGGTCACTTTTTTTGATGGCCACTTATCTTTTTTATCGGCCAATTTTTTTCACTTTTTTTATGACCATTTTTTTTACCAGTCAAATTTTTTCTTTAATGGCCACTCTTTTTTAACCGGTCACTTTTTTGGATGGCCATTCATCTTTTTTACCGGCCAATTTTTTTCGACCGGTCTTTTTTTTATGGGCCAATTCATTTTTGATCGGCCACTATTTTTTTAATGGCCACTCTTTTTTAACCGGTCACTTTTTTGATGGCCAATTATCTTTTTTACTGGCCAATTTTTTCAGTTTGACTTTTTTTACCATTTTGAATTAAAGCTTTCGTGACTGCAGGGATTCATTAACCGGTCACTGCAGGATTCATTAACCGGTCACTTTTTTGGATGGCCATTCATCTTTTTTACCGGCCAATTTTTTTTGACCGGTCTTTTTTATATGGGCCAATTCATTTTTGATCGGCCACTATTTTTTTAATGGCCACTCTTTTTTAACCGGTCACTTTTTTGGATGGCCATTCATCTTTTTTACCGGCCAATTTTTTTCGACCGGTCTTTTTTTTATGGGCCAATTCATTTTTGATCGGCCACTATTTTTTTAATGGCCACTCTTTTTTAACCGGTCACTTTTTTTGATGGCCATTTATTTTTTTTCCCAGCCAATTTTTTCACTTTTTTCATGACCATTTTTTTTACCAGTCAAATTTTTTCTTTAATGGCCACTCTTTTTTCATCAGTCACTTTTTTTGATGGCCAATTATCTTTTTTACTGGCCAATTTTTTCAGTTTGACTTTTTTACCATTTTGAATTAAAGCTTTCGTGACTGCAGGGATTCATTAACCGGTCACTGCAGGATTAATTAACCGGTCACTTTTTTGGATGGCCATTCATCTTTTTAACGGCCAATTTTTTCGACTGGTCATTTTTTTATGGGCCAATTCATTTTTGATCGACCACTTTTTTTTTAATGGCCACTCTTTTTTAACCGGTCACTTTTTTGATGGCCATTTATCTTTTTTACCGGCCAATTTTTTTCACTTTTTTCATGACCATTTTTTTTTACCAGTCAAATTTTTTCTTTAATGGCCACTCTTTTTTAACCAGTCACTTTTTTTGATGGCCAATTATCTTTTTTACTGGCCAATTTTTTCAGTTTGACTTTTTTACCATTTTGAACTAAAGCTTTCGTGACTGCAGCGATTCATATTCTGGTTCTTTTGGTAAAGTGACATAGAAGGGAATTTAATTGTTTTATATTTGTATTTTTTTTTAATAGTCACATTTTTTTATGGCGACTCATCTTTTTTTACTGGCCAATTCTTTTACTGGTCTCTTTTTTTACGGGCCACCTACCTCTTCCGCCTCCTCCTCCGCATCCTCCTCCGCCTCCTCCTCCGCCTCCTCCTCCGCCTCTGCCTCCTCCTCCGCCTCCTCTGCCTCCTCCTCCGCCTCCTCCGCCTCCTCCTCCGCCTCCTCCGCCTCCTCCAACTCACTGTGTGATGGCCAATACATTTTTTTACTGACCAATTTTGTTTGACTGGTCTTTCCTTTTTTACGGGCCAATTTTTTGTAGTCACTTTTTTTAATGGGCAATTTTTTTAACCGGTCACTTTTTTTGATGGCCATTTATCTTTTTTACTGGCCAATTTTTTTCGACTGGTCTTTTTTTACGGGCCAATTATTTTTTGGTAGACCAATGTTTTTTTAATGGCCACTCTTTTTTAACCGGTCACTTTTTTTGATGCCCATTTATCTTTTTTATCGGCCAATTTTTTTCACTTTTTTATGACCATTTTTTTTACCAGTCAAATTTTTTCTTTAATGGCCACTCTTTTTTAACCGGTCACTTTTTTGGATGGCCATTCATCTTTTTTACCGGCCAATTTTTTTCGACCGGTCTTTTTTATATGGGCCAATTCATTTTTGATCGGCCACTATTTTTTTAATGGCCACTCTTTTTTAACCGGTCACTTTTTTTGATGGCCATTTATCTTTTTTATCGGCCAATTTTTTTCACTTTTTTTATGACCATTTTTTTTACCAGTCAAATTCTTTCTTTAATGGCCACTCTTTTTTAACCGGTCACTTTTTTGGATGGCCATTCATCTTTTTTACCGGCCAATTTTTTTCGACCGGTCTTTTTTTTATGGGCCAATTCATTTTTGATCGGCCACTATTTTTTTAATGGCCACTCTTTTTTAACCGGTCACTTTTTTTGATGGCCATTTATTTTTTTTCCCGGCCAATTTTTTCACTTTTTTCATGACCATTTTTTTTACCAGTCAAATTTTTTCTTTAATGGCCACTCTTTTTTCATCAGTCACTTTTTTTGATGGCCAATTATCTTTATTACTGGCCAATTTTTTCAGTTTGACTTTTTTACCATTTTGAATTAAAGCTTTCGTGACTGCAGGGATTCATTAACCGGTCACTGCAGGATTCATTAACCGGTCACTTTTTTGGATGGCCATTCATCTTTTTAACGGCCAATTTTTTCGACTGGTCATTTTTTTATGGGCCAATTCATTTTTGATCGACCACTTTTTTTTTAATGGCCACTCTTTTTTAACCGGTCACTTTTTTGATGGCCATTTATCTTTTTTACCGG
The DNA here is from genome assembly GCF_048934315.1 of Petromyzon marinus. Lineage (NCBI taxonomy): Eukaryota > Metazoa > Chordata > Hyperoartia > Petromyzontiformes > Petromyzontidae > Petromyzon > Petromyzon marinus. Next base: position 7,111,975 of record NC_133712.1, read on the forward strand.
CCAATTTTTTTCACTTTTTTCATGACCATTTTTTTTTACCAGTCAAATTTTTTCTTTAATGGCCACTCTTTTTTAATCAGTCACTTTTTTTGATGGCCAATTATCTTTTTTACTGACCAATTTTTTCAGTTTGACTTTTTTACCATTTTGAATTAAAGCTTTCGTGACTGCAGGGATTCATATTATTGGTTCTTTCAGTAAAGTCACGTTGAAGGGAATTTAATTGTTTTATATTTCTATTCCTTTATTTTTTTTACCAGTCAATTTTTTTCATGGCCACTGATCTTTTTTTACTGGCCAATTCTTTTACTGGTCTCTTTTTTTACGGGCCACCTACCTCTCCTGCCTCCTCCTCCGCCTCTGCCTCCTCCTCCGCCTCCTCCGCCTCCTCCTCCACCTCCTCCGCCTCCTCCACCTCACTGTGATGGCCAATACATTTTTTTACTGACCAATTTTGTTTGACTGGTCCTTCCTTTTTTATGGGCCAAATTTTTTGTAGTCACTTTTTTTAATCGGCAATTTTTTTAACCGGTCACTTTTTTGATGGCCACTTATCTTTTTTACTGGCCAATTTTTTTCGACTGTTTTTTTTACGCGCCAATTATTTTTTGGTAGGCCGCTATTTTTTAATGGCCACTCTTTTTTAACCGGTCACTTTTTTTGATGGCCATTTATCTTTTTTACCGGCCAATTTTTTTCACTTTTTTCATGACCATTTTTTTTGTACCAGTCAAATTTTTTCTTTAATGGCCACTCTTTTTTAATCAGTCACTTTTTTTGATGGCCAATTATCTTTTTTACTGGCCAATTTTTTCAGTTTGAATTTTTTACCATTTTTAATTAAAGCTTTCGTGACTGCAGGGATTCATATTCTTGGTTCTTTCGGTAAAGTCACGTAGAAGGGAATTTAATTGTTTTATATTTCTATTCTTTTATTTTTTTTACCAGTCAATTTTTTTTATGGCCACTCATCTTTTTTTACTGGCCAATTCTTTTACTGGTCTCTTTTTTTACGGGCCACCTACCTCTTCCGCCTCCTCCTCCTCCGCCTCTGCCTCCTCCTCCGCCTCCTCCTCCTCGACCTCCTCCGCCTACTCCACCTCACTGTGTGATGGCCAATACATTTTTTTACTGACCAATTTTGTTTGACTGGTCCTTCCTTTTTTACGGGCCAATTTTATGTAGTCACTTTTTTTAATGGGCAATTTTTTTAACCGGTCACTTTTTTGATGGCCACTTATCTTTTTTACTGGCCAATTTTTTTCGACTGTTTTTTTTTACGCGCCAATTATTTTTTGGTAGGCCGCTATTTTTTAATGGCCACTCTTTTTTAACCGGTCACTTTTTTGATAGCCATTTATCTTTTTTACCGGCCAATTTTTTTCACTTTTTTCATGACCATTTTTTTACCAGTCAAATGTTTTCTTTAATGGCCCCTCTTTTTTAACCAGTCACTTTTTTTGATGGCCACTTATCTTTTTTACTGGCCAATTTTTTTTGACTGGTCTTTTTTTACGGGCCAATTATTTTTTGGTAGGCCACTGTTTTTTTAATGCCCACTCTTTTTTAACCGGTCAATTTTTTTGATGGCCATTTATCTTTTTTATCGGCCCATTTTTTTCACTTTTTTCTGACTATTTTTTTTACCAGTCAAATTTTTTCTTTAATAGCCACTCTTTTTTAACCGGTCACTTTTTTGGATGGCCATTCATCTTTTTTACCGGCCAATTTTTTTCGACCGGTCTTTTTTTTATGGGCCAATTCATTTTTGATCGGCCACTATTTTTTTAATGGCGACTCTTTTTTAACCGGTCAATTTTTTTGATGGCCATTTATCTTTTTTCCCGGTCAATTTTTTCACTTTTTTCATGACCATTTTTTTTACCAGTCAATTTTTTTCTTTAATGGCCACTCTTTTAATCAGTCACTTTTTTGATGGTCAATTATCTTTTTTACTGGCCAATTTTTTCAGTTTGACTTTTTTTACCATTTTGAATTAAAGCTTTCGTGACTGCAGGGATTCATTAACCGGTCACTGCAAGATTCATTAACCGGTCAATTTTTGGATGGCCATTCATCTTTTTATCGGCCATTTTTTTTTGACCGGTCTTTTTTATATGGGCCAATTCATTTTTGATCGGCCACTATTTTTTTAATGGCCACTCTTTTTTAACTGGTCACTTTTTTTGATGGCCAATTATCTTTTTTCCCGGCCAATTTTTTCATTACCATTTTTTTTTTACCAGTCAATTTTTTTCTTTAATGGCCACTCTTTTTTAATCAGTCACTTTTTTTGATGGCCAATTCTCTTTTTTACTGACCAATTTTTTCAGTATGACTTTTTTACCATTTTGAATTAAAGCTTTCGTGACTGCAGGGATTCATATTATTGGTTCTTTCGGTAAAGTCACGTAGAAGGGAATTTAATTGTTTTATATTTCTATTCCTTTATTTTTTTTACCAGTCAATTTTTTTCATGGCCACTGATCTTTTTTTACTGGCCAATTCTTTTACTGGTCTCTTTTTTTACGGGCCACCTACCTCTTCCGCCTCCTCCTCCGCCTCTGCCTCCTCCTCCGCCTCCTCCGCCTCCTCCTCCACCTCCTCCGCCTCCTCCACCTCACTGTGATGGCCAATACATTTTTTTACTGACCAATTTTGTTTGACTGGTCCTTCCTTTTTTACGGGCCAATTTTTCGTAGTCACTTTTTTTAATCGGCAATTTTTTTAACCGGTCACTTTTTTGATGGCCACTTATCTTTTTTACTGGCCAATTTTTTTCGACTGTTTTTTTTACGCGCCAATTATTTTTTGGTAGGCCGCTATTTTTTAATGGCCACTCTTTTTAACCGGTCACTTTTTTTGATGGCCATTTATCTTTTTTACCGGCCAATTTTTTTCACTTTTTTCATGACCATTTTTTTTTTACCAGTCAAATTTTTTCTTTAATGGCCACTATTTTTTAACCAGTCACTTTTTTTGATGGCCAATTATCTTTTTTACTGGCCAATTTTTTCAGTTTGACTTTTTTTACCATTTTGAATTAAAGCTTTCGTGACTGCAGGGATTCATATTCTGGTTCTTTCGGTGAAGTCATGTAGAAGGGAATTTAATTGTTTTATATTTCTATTATTTTATTTTTTTTATCAGTAAAAATTTTTTATGGCCATTCATCTTTTTTTACTGGCCATTTCTTTTACTGGTCTCTTTTTTTACGGGCCACCTACCTCTTCCGCCTCCTCCTCCTCCTCCGCCTCCTCCTCCACCTCCTCCTCCGCCTCCTCTGCCTCCTCCGCCTCCTCCTCCGCCTCCTCCTCCGCCTCCTCCTCCGCCTCCTCCTCCGCCTCCTCCACCGCCTCCTCCACTTCCTAATCCACCTTCTCCGCCTCCTCGACCTCACTGTGTGATGGCCAATACATTTTTTTACGGACCAATTGTGTTTGACTGGTCTTTCCTTTTTTACGGGCCAATTTTTTGTAGTCACTTTTTTTAATGGGCAATTTTTTTAACCAGTCACTTTTTTTGATGGCCACTTATCTTTTTTACTGGCCAATTTTTTTTGACTGGTCTTTTTTTACGGGCCAATTATTTTTTGGTAGGCCACTGTTTTTTTAATGCCCACTCTTTTTTAACCGGTCACTTTTTTTGATGGCCATTTATCTTTTTTATCGGCCCATTTTTTTCACTTTTTTATGACTATTTTTTTTACCAGTCAAATTTTTTCTTTAATGGCCACTCTTTTTTAACCGGTCACTTTTTTTGATGGCCAATTATCTTTTTTACTGGCCAATTTTTTCAGTTTGACTTTTTTTACCATTTTGAATTAAAGCTTTCGTGACTGCAGGGATTCATATTCTTGGTTCTTTCGGTGAAGTCATGTAGAAGGGAATTTAATTGTTTTATATTTCTATTATTTTATTTTTTTATCAGTAAAAAATTTTAATGGCCATTCATCTTTTTTTACTGCCCAATTCTTTTACTGGTCTCTTTTTTTACGGGCCACCTACCTCTTCCGCCTCCTCCTCCTCCGCCTCCTCCTCCACCTCCTCCTCCGCCTCCTCCGCCTCCTCCTCCGCCTCCTCCTCCGCCTCCTCCTCCGCCTCCTCCTCCGCCTCCTCCACCGCATCCTCCACCTCCTCCTCCACCTTCTCCGACTCCTCCACCTCACTGTGTGATGGCCAATACATTTTTTTACGGACCAATTGTGTTTGACTGGTCTTTCCTTTTTTACGGGCCAATTTTTTGTAGTCACTTTTTTAATGGGCAATTTTTTTAACCAGTCACTTTTTTTGATGGCCACTTATCTTTTTTACTGGCCAATTTTTTTTGACTGGTCTTTTTTTACGGGCCAATTATTTTTTGGTAGGCCACTGTTTTTTTAATGCCCACTCTTTTTTAACCGGTCACTTTTTTTGATGGCCATTTATCTTTTTTATCAGCCCATTTTTTTCACTTTTTTATGACTATTTTTTTTACCAGTCAAATTTTTTCTTTAATGGCCACTCTTTTTTAACCGGTCACTTTTTTGGATGGCCATTCATCTTTTTTACCGGCCAATTTTTTTCGACCGGTCTTTTTTTTATGGGCCAATTCATTTTTGATCGGCCACTATTTTTTTAATGGCCACTCTTTTTTAACCGGTCAATTTTTTTGATGGCCATTTATCTTTTTTCCTGGCCAATTTTTTCACTTTTTCATGACCATTTTTTTTACCAGTCAATTTTTTTCTTTAATGGCCACTCTTTTAATCAGTCACTTTTTTGATGGTCAATTATCTTTTTTACTGGCCAATTTTTTCAGTTTGACTTTTTTTACCATTTTGAATAAAAGCTTTCGTGACTGCAGGGATTCATTAACCGGTCACTGCAGGATTCATTAACCGGTCACTTTTTTGGATGGCCATTCATCTTTTTATCGGCCATTTTTTTTCGACCGGTCTTTTTTATATGGGCCAATTCATTTTTGATGGGCCACTATTTTTTTAATGGCCACTCTTTTTTAACCGGTCACTTTTTTTGATGGCCATTTATCTTTTTTCCAGGCCAATTTTTTTCACTTTTTTCATGACCATTTTTTTTGTACCAGTCAAATTTTTTCTTTAATGGCCACTCTTTTTTAATCAGTCACTTTTTTTGATGGCCAATTATCTTTTTTACTGGCCAATTTTTTCAGTTTGACTTTTTTACCATTTTGAATTAAAGCTTTCGTAACTGCAGGGATTCATATTCTTGGTTCTTTCGGTAAAGTCACGTAGAAGGGAATTTAATTGTTTTATATTTCTATTCTTTTATTTTTTTTACCAGTCAATTTTTTTTATGGCCACTCATCTTTTTTTACTGGCCAATTCTTTTACTGGTCTCTTTTTTTACGGGCCACCTACCTCTTCCGCCTCCTCCTCCACCTCCTCCGCCTACTCCACCTCACTGTGTGATGGCCAATACATTTTTTTACTGACCAATTTTGTTTGACTGGTCCTTCCTTTTTTACGGGCCAATTTTTTGTAGTCACTTTTTTTAATGGGCAATTTTTTTAACCGGTCACTTTTTTGATGGCCACTTATCTTTTTTACTGGCCAATTTTTTTCGACTGTTTTTTTTTACATGCCAATTATTTTTTGGTAGGCCACTATTTTTTAATGGCCACTCTTTTTTAACCGGTCACTTTTTTTGATGGCCATTTATCTTTTTTACCGGCCAATTTTTTTCACTTTTTTCATGACCATTTTTTTTTACCAGTCAAATTTTTTCATTAATGGCCCCTCTTTTTTAACCAGTCACTTTTTTTGATGGCCACTTATCTTTTTTACTGGCCAATTTTTTTTGACTGGTCTTTTTTTACGGGCCAATTATTTTTTAGTAGGCCACTGTTTTTTTAATGCCCACTCTTTTTTAACCGGTCACTTTTTTTGATGGCCATTTATCTTTTTTATCGGCCCATTTTATTCACTTTTTTATGACTATTTTTTTTACCAGTCAAATTTTTTCTTTAATAGCCACTCTTTTTTAACCGGTCACTTTTTTGGATGGCCATTCATCTTTTTTACCGGCCAATTTTTTTCGACCGGTCTTTTTTTTATGGGCCAATTCATTTTTGATCGGCCACTATTTTTTTAATGGCGACTCTTTTTTAACCGGTCAATTTTTTTGATGGCCATTTATCTTTTTTCCCGGCCAATTTTTTCACTTTTTTCATGACCATTTTTTTTACCAGTCAATTTTTTTCTTTAATGGCCACTCTTTTAATCAGTCACTTTTTTGATGGTCAATTATCTTTTTTACTGGCCAATTTTTTCAGTTTGACTTTTTTTACCATTTTGAATTAAAGCTTTCGTGACTGCAGGGATTCATTAACCGGTCACTGCAGGATTCATTAACCGGTCAATTTTTGGATGGCCATTCATCTTTTTATCGGCCATTTTTTTTCGACCAGTCTTTTTTATATGGGCCAATTCATTTTTGATCGGCCACTATTTTTTTAATGGCCACTCTTTTTTAACTGGTCACTTTTTTTGATGGCCAATTATCTTTTTTTCCGGCCAATTTTTTCATGACCATTTTTTTTTACCAGTCAATTTTTTTCTTTAATGGCCACTCTTTTTTAATCAGTCACTTTTTTTGATGGCCAATTATCTTTTTTACTGACCAATTTTTTCAGTTTGACTTTTTTACCATTTTGAATTAAAGCTTTCGTGACTGCAGGGATTCATATTATTGGTTCTTTCGGTAAAGTCACGTAGAAGGGAATTTAATTGTTTTATATTTCTATTCCTTTATTTTTTTTACCAGTCAATTTTTTTCATGGCCACTGATCTTTTTTTACTGGCCAATTCTTTTACTGGTCTCTTTTTTTACGGGCCACCTACCTCTTCCGCCTCCTCCTCCGCCTCTGCCTCCTCCTCTGCCTCCTCCGCCTCCTCCTCCACCTCCTCCGCCTCCTCCACCTCACTGTGATGGCCAATACATTTTTTTACTGACCAATTTTGTTTGACTGGTCCTTCCTTTTTTACGGGCCAATTTTTCGTAGTCACTTTTTTTAATCGGCAATTTTTTTAACCGGTCACTTTTTTGATGGCCACTTATCTTTTTTACTGGCCAATTTTTTTCGACTGTTTTTTTTACGCGCCAATTATTTTTTGGTAGGCCGCTATTTTTTAATGGCCACTCTTTTTTAACCGGTCACTTTTTTTGATGGCCATTTATCTTTTTTACCGGCCAATTTTTTTCACTTTTTTCATGACCATTTTTTTTTTACCAGTCAAATTTTTTCTTTAATGGCCACTATTTTTTAACCAGTCACTTTTTTTGATGGCCAATTATCTTTTTTACTGGCAAATTTTTTCAGTTTGACTTTTTTTACCATTTTGAATTAAAGCTTTCGTGACTGCAGGGATTCATATTCTTGGTTCTTTCGGTGAAGTCATGTAGAAGGGAATTTAATTGTTTTATATTTCTATTATTTTATTTTTTTATCAGTAAAATTTTTTTATGGCCATTCATCTTTTTTTACTGGCCAATTCTTTTACTGGTGTCTTTTTTTACGGGCCACCTACCTCTTCCGCCTCCTCCTCCTCCTCCGCCTCCTCCTCCACCTCCTCCTCCGCCTCCTCCGCCTCCTCCTCCGCCTCCTCCTCCGCCTCCTCCTCCGCCTCCTCCACCGCCTCCTCCACCTCCTCCTCCACCTTCTCCGCCTCCTCCACCTCACTGTGTGATGCCCAATACATTTTTTTACGGACCAATTGTGTTTGACTGGTCTTTCCTTTTTTACGGGCCAATTTTTTGTAGTCACTTTTTTTAATGGGCAATTTTTTTAACCAGTCACTTTTTTTGATGGCCACTTATCTTTTTTACTGGCCAATTTTTTTTGACTGGTCTTTTTTTACGGGCCAATTATTTTTTGGTAGGCCACTGTTTTTTTAATGCCCACTCTTTTTTAACCGGTCACTTTTTTTGATGGCCATTTATCTTTTTTATCGGCCAATTTTTTTCACTTTTTTATGACTATTTTTTTTACCAGTCAAATTTTTTCTTTAATGGCCACTCTTTTTTAACCGGTCACTTTTTTGGATGGCCATTCATCTTTTTTACCGGCCAATTTTTTTCGACCGGTCTTTTTTTTATGGGCCAATTCATTTTTGATCGGCCACTATTTTTTTAATGGCGACTCTTTTTTAACCGGTCAATTTTTTTGATGGCCATTTATCTTTTTTCCCGGCCAATTTTTTCACTTTTTTCATGACCATTTTTTTTACCAGTCAATTTTTTTCTTTAATGGCCACTCTTTTAATCAGTCACTTTTTTGATGGTCAATTATCTTTTTTACTAGCCAATTTTTTCAGTTTGACTTTTTTTACCATTTTGAATTAAAGCTTTCGTGACTGCAGGGATTCATATTCTTGGTTCTTTCGGTGAAGTCATGTAGAAGGGAATTTAATTGTTTTATATTTCTATTATTTTATTTTTTATCAGTAAAAATTTTTTATGGCCATTCATCTTTTTTTACTGGCCAATTCTTTTACTGGTCTCTTTTTTTACGGGCCACCTACCTCTTCCGCCTCCTCCTCCTCCTCCGCCGCCTCCTCCACCTCCTCCTCCGACTCCTCCTCCTCCGCCTCCTCCTCCGCCTCCTCCTCCTCCGCCTCCTCCTCCTCCTCCGCCTCCTCCACCGCCTCCTCCACCTCCTCCTCCACCTTCTCTGCCTCCTCCACCTCACTGTGTGATGGCCAATACATTTTTTTACGGACCAATTGTGTTTGACTGGTCTTTCCTTTTTTACGGGCCAATTTTTTGTAGTCACTTTTTTTAATGGGCAATTTTTTTAACCAGTCACTTTTTTTGATGGCCACTTATCTTTTTTACTGGCCAATTTTTTTTCGACTTTTTTTTTACGCGCCAATTATTTTTTGGTAGGCCGCTATTTTTTAATGGCCACTCTTTTTTAACCGGTCACTTTTTTTGATGGCCATTTATCTTTTTTACCGGCCAATTTTTTTCACTTTTTTCATGACCATTTTTTTTTACCAGTCAAATTTTTTCTTTAATGGCCCCTCTTTTTTAACCAGTCACTTTTTTTGATGGCCACTTATCTTTTTTACTGGCCAATTTTTTTTGACTGGTCTTTTTTTACGGGCCAATTAGTTTTTTGGTAGGCCACTGTTTTTTTAATGCCCACTCTTTTTTAACCGGTCACTTTTTTTGATGGCCATTTATCTTTTTTACCAGCCAATTTTTTTCACTTTTTTCATGACCATTTTTTTTTCCAGTCAAATTTTTTCTTTAATGGCCCCTCTTTTTTAACCAGTCACTTTTTTTGATGGCCACATATCTTTTTTACTGGCCAATTTTTTTTGACTGGTCTTTTTTTACGGGCCAATTATTTTTTGGTAGGCCACTGTTTTTTTAATGCCCACTCTTTTTTAACCGGTCAATTTTTTTGATGGCCATTTATCTTTTTTCCCGGCCAATTTTTTCACTTTTTTCATGACCATTTTTTTTACCAGTCAATTTTTTTCTTTAATGGCCACTCTTTTAATCAGTCACTTTTTTGATGGTCAATTATCTTTTTTACTGGCCAATTTTTTCAGTTTGACTTTTTTTACCATTTTGAATTAAAGCTTTCGTGACTGCAGGGATTCATTAACCGGTCACTGCAGGATTCATTAACCGGTCAATTTTTGGATGGCCATTCATCTTTTTATCGGCCATTTTTTTTCGACCAGTCTTTTTTATATGGGCCAATTCATTTTTGATCGGCCACTATTTTTTTAATGGCCACTCTTTTTTAACTGGTCACTTTTTTTGATGGCCAATTATCTTTTTTTCCGGCCAATTTTTTCATGACCATTTTTTTTTACCAGTCAATTTTTTTCTTTAATGGCCACTCTTTTTTAATCAGTCACTTTTTTTGATGGCCAATTATCTTTTTTACTGACCAATTTTTTCAGTTTGACTTTTTTACCATTTTGAATTAAAGCTTTCGTGACTGCAGGGATTCATATTATTGGTTCTTTCGGTAAAGTCACGTAGAAGGGAATTTAATTGTTTTATATTTCTATTCCTTTATTTTTTTTACCAGTCAATTTTTTTCATGGCCACTGATCTTTTTTTACTGGCCAATTCTTTTACTGGTCTCTTTTTTTACGGGCCACCTACCTCTTCCGCCTCCTCCTCCGCCTCTGCCTCCTCCTCTGCCTCCTCCGCCTCCTCCTCCACCTCCTCCGCCTCCTCCACCTCACTGTGATGGCCAATACATTTTTTTACTGACCAATTTTGTTTGACTGGTCCTTCCTTTTTTACGGGCCAATTTTTCGTAGTCACTTTTTTTAATCGGCAATTTTTTTAACCGGTCACTTTTTTGATGGCCACTTATCTTTTTTACTGGCCAATTTTTTTCGACTGTTTTTTTTACGCGCCAATTATTTTTTGGTAGGCCGCTATTTTTTAATGGCCACTCTTTTTTAACCGGTCACTTTTTTTGATGGCCATTTATCTTTTTTACCGGCCAATTTTTTTCACTTTTTTCATGACCATTTTTTTTTTACCAGTCAAATTTTTTCTTTAATGGCCACTATTTTTTAACCAGTCACTTTTTTTGATGGCCAATTATCTTTTTTACTGGCCAATTTTTTCAGTTTGACTTTTTTACCATTTTGAATTAAAGCTTTCGTGACTGCAGGGATTCATATTCTTGGTTCTTTCGGTGAAGTCATGTAGAAGGGAATTTAATTGTTTTATATTTCTATTATTTTATTTTTTTATCAGTAAAATTTTTTTATGGCCATTCATCTTTTTTTACTGGCCAATTCTTTTACTGGTGTCTTTTTTTACGGGCCACCTACCTCTTCCGCCTCCTCCTCCTCCTCCGCCTCCTCCTCCACCTCCTCCTCCGCCTCCTCCGCCTCCTCCTCCGCCTCCTCCTCCGCCTCCTCCTCCGCCTCCTCCACCGCCTCCTCCACCTCCTCCTCCACCTTCTCCGCCTCCTCCACCTCACTGTGTGATGCCCAATACATTTTTTTACGGACCAATTGTGTTTGACTGGTCTTTCCTTTTTTACGGGCTAATTTTTTGTAGTCACTTTTTTTAATGGGCAATTTTTTTAACCAGTCACTTTTTTTGATGGCCACTTATCTTTTTTACTGGCCAATTTTTTTTGACTGGTCTTTTTTTACGGGCCAATTATTTTTTGGTAGGCCACTGTTTTTTTAATGCCCACTCTTTTTTAACCGGTCACTTTTTTTGATGGCCATTTATCTTTTTTATCGGCCCATTTTTTTCACTTTTTTATGACTATTTTTTTTACCAGTCAAATTTTTTCTTTAATGGCCACTCTTTTTTAACCGGTCACTTTTTTGGATGGCCATTCATCTTTTTTACCGGCCAATTTTTTTCGACCGGTCTTTTTTTTATGGGCCAATTCATTTTTGATCGGCCACTATTTTTTTAATGGCGACTCTTTTTTAACCGGTCAATTTTTTTGATGGCCATTTATCTTTTTTCCCGGCCAATTTTTTCACTTTTTTCATGACCATTTTTTTTACCAGTCAATTTTTTTCTTTAATGGCCACTCTTTTAATCAGTCACTTTTTTGATGGTCAATTATCTTTTTTACTAGCCAATTTTTTCAGTTTGACTTTTTTTACCATTTTGAATTAAAGCTTTCGTGACTGCAGGGATTCATATTCTTGGTTCTTTCGGTGAAGTCATGTAGAAGGGAATTTAATTGTTTTATATTTCTATTATTTTATTTTTTATCAGTAAAAATTTTTTATGGCCATTCATCTTTTTTTACTGGCCAATTCTTTTACTGGTCTCTTTTTTTACGGGCCACCTACCTCTTCCGCCTCCTCCTCCTCCTCCGCCGCCTCCTCCACCTCCTCCTCCGACTCCTCCTCCTCCGCCTCCTCCTCCGCCTCCTCCTCCGCCTCCTCCTCCTCCGCCTCCTCCTCCTCCTCCGCCTCCTCCACCGCCTCCTCCACCTCCTCCTCCACCTTCTCCGCCTCCTCCACCTCACTGTGTGATGGCCAATACATTTTTTTACGGACCAATTGTGTTTGACTGGTCTTTCCTTTTTTACGGGCCAATTTTTTGTAGTCACTTTTTTTAATGGGCAATTTTTTTAACCAGTCACTTTTTTTGATGGCCACTTATCTTTTTTACTGGCCAATTTTTTTTCGACTTTTTTTTTACGCGCCAATTATTTCTTGGTAGGCCGCTATTTTTTAATGGCCACTCTTTTTTAACCGGTCACTTTTTTTGATGGCCATTTATCTTTTTTACCGGCCAATTTTTTTCACTTTTTTCATGACCATTTTTTTTTACCAGTCAAATTTTTTCTTTAATGGCCCCTCTTTTTTAACCAGTCACTTTTTTTGATGGCCACTTATCTTTTTTACTGGCCAATTTTTTTTGACTGGTCTTTTTTTACGGGCCAATTAGTTTTTTGGTAGGCCACTGTTTTTTTAATGCCCACTCTTTTTTAACCGGTCACTTTTTTTGATGGCCATTTATCTTTTTTACCAGCCAATTTTTTTCACTTTTTTCATGACCATTTTTTTTTCCAGTCAAATTTTTTCTTTAATGGCCCCTCTTTTTTAACCAGTCACTTTTTTTGATGGCCACATATCTTTTTTACTGGCCAATTTTTTTTGACTGGTCTTTTTTTACGGGCCAATTATTTTTTGGTAGGCCACTGTTTTTTTAATGCCCACTCTTTTTTAACCGGTCAATTTTTTTGATGGCCATTTATCTTTTTTCCCGGCCAATTTTTTCACTTTTTTCATGACCATTTTTTTTACCAGTCAATTTTTTTCTTTAATGGCCACTCTTTTAATCAGTCACTTTTTTGATGGTCAATTATCTTTTTTACTGGCCAATTTTTTCAGTTTGACTTTTTTTACCATTTTGAATTAAAGCTTTCGTGACTGCAGGGATTCATTAACCGGTCACTGCAGGATTCATTAACCGGTCAATTTTTGGATGGCCATTCATCTTTTTATCGGCCATTTTTTTTCGACCAGTCTTTTTTATATGGGCCAATTCATTTTTGATCGGCCACTATTTTTTTAATGGCCACTCTTTTTTAACTGGTCACTTTTTTTGATGGCCAATTATCTTTTTTTCCGGCCAATTTTTTCATGACCATTTTTTTTTACCAGTCAATTTTTTTCTTTAATGGCCACTCTTTTTTAATCAGTCACTTTTTTTGATGGCCAATTATCTTTTTTACTGACCAATTTTTTCAGTTTGACTTTTTTACCATTTTGAATTAAAGCTTTCGTGACTGCAGGGATTCATATTATTGGTTCTTTCGGTAAAGTCACGTAGAAGGGAATTTAATTGTTTTATATTTCTATTCCTTTATTTTTTTTACCAGTCAATTTTTTTCATGGCCACTGATCTTTTTTTACTGGCCAATTCTTTTACAGGTCTCTTTTTTTACGGGCCACCTACCTCTTCCGCCTCCTCCTCCGCCTCTGCCTCCTCCTCTGCCTCCTCCGCCTCCTCCTCCACCTCCTCCGCCTCCTCCACCTCACTGTGATGGCCAATACATTTTTTTACTGACCAATTTTGTTTGACTGGTCCTTCCTTTTTTACGGGCCAATTTTTCGTAGTCACTTTTTTTAATCGGCAATTTTTTTAACCGGTCACTTTTTTGATGGCCACTTATCTTTTTTACTGGCCAATTTTTTTCGACTGTTTTTTTTACGCGCCAATTATTTTTTGGTAGGCCGCTATTTTTTAATGGCCACTCTTTTTTAACCGGTCACTTTTTTTGATGGCCATTTATCTTTTTTACCGGCCAATTTTTTTCACTTTTTTCATGACCATTTTTTTTTTACCAGTCAAATTTTTTCTTTAATGGCCACTATTTTTTAACCAGTCACTTTTTTTGATGGCCAATTATCTTTTTTACTGGCCAATTTTTTCAGTTTGACTTTTTTTACCATTTTGAATTAAAGCTTTCGTGACTGCAGGGATTCATATTCTTGGTTCTTTCGGTGAAGTCATGTAGAAGGGTATTTAATTGTTTTATATTTCTATTATTTTATTTTTTATCAGTAAAAAATTTTTTTTATGGCCATTCATCTTTTTTTACTGGCCAATTCTTTTACTGGTGTCTTTTTTTACGGGCCACCTACCTCTTCCGCCTCCTCCTCCTCCTCCGCCTCCTCCTCCACCTCCTCCTCCGCCTCCTCCGCCTCCTCCTCCGCCTCCTCCTCCGCCTCCTCCACCGCCTCCTCCACCTCCTCCTCCACCTTCTCCGCCTCCTCCACCTCACTGTGTGATGCCCAATACATTTTTTTACGGACCAATTGTGTTTGACTGGTCTTTCCTTTTTTACGGGCCAATTTTTTGTAGTCACTTTTTTTAATGGGCAATTTTTTTAACCAGTCACTTTTTTTGATGGCCACTTATCTTTTTTACTGGCCAATTTTTTTTGACTGGTCTTTTTTTACGGGCCAATTATTTTTTGGTAGGCCACTGTTTTTTTAATGCCCACTCTTTTTTAACCGGTCACTTTTTTTGATGGCCATTTATCTTTTTTATCGGCCCATTTTTTCACTTTTTTATGACTATTTTTTTTACCAGTCAAATTTTTTCTTTAATGGCCACTCTTTTTTAACCGGTCACTTTTTTGGATGGCCATTCATCTTTTTTACCGGCCAATTTTTTTCGACCGGTCTTTTTTTTATGGGCCAATTCATTTTTGATCGGCCACTATTTTTTTAATGGCGACTCTTTTTTAACCGGTCAATTTTTTTGATGGCCATTTATCTTTTTTCCCGGCCAATTTTTTCACTTTTTTCATGACCATTTTTTTTACCAGTCAATTTTTTTCTTTAATGGCCACTCTTTTAATCAGTCACTTTTTTGATGGTCAATTATCTTTTTTACTAGCCAATTTTTTCAGTTTGACTTTTTTTACCATTTTGAATTAAAGCTTTCGTGACTGCAGGGATTCATATTCTTGGTTCTTTCGGTGAAGTCATGTAGAAGGGAATTTAATTGTTTTATATTTCTATTATTTTATTTTTTATCAGTAAAATTTTTTTATGGCCATTCATCTTTTTTTACTGGCCAATTCTTTTACTGGTCTCTTTTTTTACGGGCCACCTACCTCTTCCGCCTCCTCCTCCTCCTCCGCCGCCTCCTCCACCTCCTCCTCCGACTCCTCCTCCTCCGCCTCCTCCTCCGCCTCCTCCTCCTCCGCCTCCTCCTCCTCCTCCGCCTCCTCCACCGCCTCCTCCACCTCCTCCTCCACCTTCTCCGCCTCCTCCACCTCACTGTGTGATGGCCAATACATTTTTTTACGGACCAATTGTGTTTGACTGGTCTTTCCTTTTTTACGGGCCAATTTTTTGTAGTCACTTTTTTTAATGGGCAATTTTTTTAACCAGTCACTTTTTTTGATGGCCACTTATCTTTTTTACTGGCCAATTTTTTTTCGACTTTTTTTTTACGCGCCAATTATTTCTTGGTAGGCCGCTATTTTTTAATGGCCACTCTTTTTTAACCGGTCACTTTTTTTGATGGCCATTTATCTTTTTTACCGGCCAATTTTTTTCACTTTTTTCATGACCATTTTTTTTTACCAGTCAAATTTTTTCTTTAATGGCCCCTCTTTTTTAACCAGTCACTTTTTTTGATGGCCACTTATCTTTTTTACTGGCCAATTTTTTTTGACTGGTCTTTTTTTACGGGCCAATTAGTTTTTTGGTAGGCCACTGTTTTTTTAATGCCCACTCTTTTTTAACCGGTCACTTTTTTTGATGGCCATTTATCTTTTTTACCAGCCAATTTTTTTCACTTTTTTCATGACCATTTTTTTTTCCAGTCAAATTTTTTCTTTAATGGCCCCTCTTTTTTAACCAGTCACTTTTTTTGATGGCCACATATCTTTTTTACTGGCCAATTTTTTTTGACTGGTCTTTTTTTACGGGCCAATTATTTTTTGGTAGGCCACTGTTTTTTTAATGCCCACTCTTTTTTAACCGGTCACTTTTTTTGATGGCCATTTATCTTTTTTATCGGCCCATTTTTTTCACTTTTTTATGACTATTTTTTTTACCAGTCAAATTTTTTCTTTAATGGCCACTCTTTTAATCAGTCACTTTTTTGATGGTCAATTATCTTTTTTACTGGCCAATTTTTTCAGTTTGACTTTTTTTACCATTTTGAATTAAAGCTTTCGTGACTGCAGGGATTCATTAACCGGTCACTGCAGGATTCATTAACCGGTCACTTTTTTGGATGGCCATTCATCTTTTTATCGGCCATTTTTTTTCGACCGGTCTTTTTAATATGGGCCAATTCATTTTTGATCGGCCACTATTTTTTTAATGGCCACTCTTTTTTAACCGGTCACTTTTTTAGATGGCCATTTATCTTTTTTCCCGGCCAATTTTTTTCACTTTTTTCATGACCATTTTTTTTGTACCAGTCAAATTTTTTCTTTAATGGCCACTCTTTTTTAATCAGTCACTTTTTTTGATGGCCACTTATCTTTTTTACTGGCCAATTTTTTTTGACTGGTCTTTTTTTACGGGCCAATTATTTTTTGGTAGGCCACTGTTTTTTTAATGCCCACTCTTTTTTAACCGGTCACTTTTTTTGATGGCCATTTATCTTTTTTACCAGCCAATTTTTTTCACTTTTTTCATGACCATTTTTTTTTCCAGTCAAATTTTTTCTTTAATGGCCACTCTTTTTTAATCAGTCACTTTTTTTGATGGCCAATTATCTTTTTTACTGGCCAATTTTTTCAGTTTGACTTTTTTACCATTTTGAATTAAAGCTTTCGTGACTGCAGGGATTCATATTCTTGGTTCTTTCGGTAAAGTCACGTAGAAGGGAATTTAATTGTTTTATATTTCTATTCTTTTATTTTTTTTACCAGTCAATTTTTTTTATGGCCACTCATCTTTTTTTACTGGCCAATTTTTTTACTGGTCTCTTTTTTTACGGGCCACCTACCTCTTCCGCCTCCTCCTTCGCCTCTGCCTCCTCCTCCGCCTCCTCCTCCTCCACCTCCTCCGCCTACTCCACCTCACTTTGTGATGGCCAATACATTTTTTTACTGACCAATTTTGTTTGACTGGTCCTTCCTTTTTTACGGGCCAATTTTTTGTAGTCACTTTTTTTAATGGGCAATTTTTTAAATCGGTCACTTTTTTGATGGCCACTTATCTTTTTTACTGGCCAATTTTTTTCGACTGTTTTTTTTTTACACGCCAATTATTTTTTGGAAGGCCGCTATTTTTTAATGGCCACTCTTTTTTAACCAGTCACTTTTTTTGATGGCCATTTATCTTTTTTACCGGCCAATTTTTTTCACTTTTTTCATGACCATTTTTTTTTACCAGTCAAATTTTTTCTTTAATGGCCCCTCTTTTTTAACCAGTCACTTTTTTTGATGGCCACTTATCTTTTTTACTGGCCAATTTTTTTTGACTGGTTTTTTTTTTACGGGCCAATTATTTTTTGGTAGGCCACTGTCTTTTTAATGCCCACTCTTTTTTAACCGGTCACTTTTTTTGATGGCCATTTATCTTTTTTATCGGCCCATTTTTTTCACTTTTTTATGACTATTTTTTTTACCAGTCAAAATTTTTCTTTAATGGCCACTCTTTTTTAACCGGTCACTTTTTTGGATGGCCATTCATCTTTTTTACCGGCCAATTTTTTTCGACCGGTCTTTTTTTTATGGGCCAATTCATTTTTGATCGGCCACTATTATTTTAATGGCCACTCTTTTTTAACCGGTCAATTTTTTTGATGGCCATTTATCTTTTTTCCCGGCCAATTTTTTCACTTTTTTCATGACCATTTTTTTTACCAGTCAAATTTTTTCTTTAATGGCCACTCTTTTAATCAGTCACTTTTTTGATGGTCAATTATCTTTTTTACTGGCCAATTTTTTCAGTTTGACTTTTTTTACCATTTTGAATTAAAGCTTTCGTGACTGCAGGGATTCATTAACCGGTCACTGCAGGATTCATTAACCGGTCACTTTTTTGGATGGCCATTCTCCTTTTTATCGGCCATTTTTTTTCGACCGGTCTTTTTTATATGGGCCAATTCATTTTTGATCGGCCACTATTTTTTTAATGGCCACTCTTTTTTAACCGGTCACTTTTTTTGATGGCCATTTATCTTTTTTCCCGGCCAATTTTTTTCACTTTTTTCATGACCATTTTTTTTGTACCAGTCAAATTTTTTCTTTAATGGCCACTCTTTTTTAATCAGTCACTTTTTTTGATGGCCAATTATCTTTTTTACTGGCCAATTTTTTCAGTTTGACTTTTTTACCATTTTGAATTAAAGCTTTCGTGACTGCAGGGATTCATATTCTTGGTTCTTTCGGTAAAGTCACGTAGAAGGGAATTTAATTGTTTTATATTTCTATTCTTTTATTTTTTTTACCAGTCAATTTTTTTTATGACCACTCATCTTTTTTTACTGGCCAATTCTTTTACTGGTCTCTTTTTTTACGGGCCACCTACCTCTTCCGCCTCCTCCTCCTCCGCCTCCTCCTCCACCTCCTCCTCCGCCTCCTCCGCCTCCTCCTCCTCCGCCTCCTCCTCCGCCTCCTCCTCCGCCTCCTCCTCCGCCTCCTCCACCGCCTCCTCCACCTCCTCCTCCACCTTCTCCGCCTCCTCCACCTCACTGTGTGATGGCCAATACATTTTTTTACGGACCAATTGTGTTTGACTGGTCTTTCCTTTTTTACGGGCCAATTTTTTGTAGTCACTTTTTTTAATGGGCAATTTTTTTAACCAGTCACTTTTTTTGATGGCCACTTATCTTTTTTACTGGCCAATTTTTTTTGACTGGTCTTTTTTTACGGGCCAATTATTTTTTGGTAGGCCACTGTTTTTTTAATGCCCACTCTTTTTTAACCGGTCACTTTTTTTGATGGCCATTTATCTTTTTTATCGGCCCATTTTTTTCACTTTTTTCTGACTATTTTTTTTACCAGTCAAATTTTTTCTTTAATAGCCACTCTTTTTTAACCGGTCACTTTTTTGGATGGCCATTCATCTTTTTTACCGGCCAATTTTTTTCGACCGGTCTTTTTTTTATGGGCCAATTCATTTTTGATCGGCCACTATTTTTTTAATGGCGACTCTTTTTTAACCGGTCAATTTTTTTGATGGCCATTTATCTTTTTTCCCGGTCAATTTTTTCACTTTTTTCATGACCATTTTTTTTACCAGTCAATTTTTTTCTTTAATGGCCACTCTTTTAATCAGTCACTTTTTTGATGGTCAATTATCTTTTTTACTGGCCAATTTTTTCAGTTTGACTTTTTTTACCATTTTGAATTAAAGCTTTCGTGACTGCAGGGATTCATTAACCGGTCACTGCAAGATTCATTAACCGGTCAATTTTTGGATGGCCATTCATCTTTTTATCGGCCATTTTTTTTTGACCGGTCTTTTTTATATGGGCCAATTCATTTTTGATCGGCCACTATTTTTTTAATGGCCACTCTTTTTTAACTGGTCACTTTTTTTGATGGCCAATTATCTTTTTTCCCGGCCAATTTTTTCATTACCATTTTTTTTTTACCAGTCAATTTTTTTCTTTAATGGCCACTCTTTTTTAATCAGTCACTTTTTTTGATGGCCAATTATCTTTTTTACTGACCAATTTTTTCAGTATGACTTTTTTACCATTTTGAATTAAAGCTTTCGTGACTGCAGGGATTCATATTATTGGTTCTTTCGGTAAAGTCACGTAGAAGGGAATTTAATTGTTTTATATTTCTATTCCTTTATTTTTTTTACCAGTCAATTTTTTTCATGGCCACTGATCTTTTTTTACTGGCCAATTCTTTTACTGGTCTCTTTTTTTACGGGCCACCTACCTCTTCCGCCTCCTCCTCCGCCTCTGCCTCCTCCTCCGCCTCCTCCGCCTCCTCCTCCACCTCCTCCGCCTCCTCCACCGCCTCCTCCACCTCCTCCTCCACCTTCTCCGCCTCCTCCACCTCACTGTGTGATGGCCAATACATTTTTTTACGGACCAATTGTGTTTGACTGGTCTTTCCTTTTTTACGGGCCAATTTTTTGTAGTCACTTTTTTTAATGGGCAATTTTTTTAACCAGTCACTTTTTTTGATGGCCACTTATCTTTTTTACTGGCCAATTTTTTTTGACTGGTCTTTTTTTACGGGCCAATTATTTTTTGGTAGGCCACTGTTTTTTTAATGCCCACTCTTTTTTAACCGGTCACTTTTTTTGATGGCCATTTATCTTTTTTATCAGCCCATTTTTTTCACTTTTTATGACTATTTTTTTTACCAGTCAAATTTTTTCTTTAATGGCCACTCTTTTTTAACCGGTCACTTTTTTGGATGGCCATTCATCTTTTTTACCAGCCAATTTTTTTCGACCGGTCTTTTTTTTATGGGCCAATTCATTTTTGATCGGCCACTATTTTTTTAATGGCGACTCTTTTTTAACCGGTCAATTTTTTTGATGGCCATTTATCTTTTTTCCCGGCCAATTTTTTCACTTTTTTCATGACCATTTTTTTTACCAGTCAATTTTTTTCTTTAATGGCCACTCTTTTAATCAGTCACTTTTTGATGGTCAATTATCTTTTTTACTGGCCAATTTTTTCAGTTTGACTTTTTTGACCATTTTGAATTAAAGCTTTCGTGACTGCAGGGATTCATTAACCGGTCACTGCAGGATTCATTAACCGGTCACTTTTTTGGATGGCCATTCATCTTTTTATCGGCCATTTTTTTTCGACCGGTCTTTTTTATATGGGCCAATTCATTTTTGATTGGCCACTATTTTTTTAATGGCCACTCTTTTTTAACCGGTCACTTTTTTTGATGGCCATTTATCTTTTTTCCCGGCCAATTTTTTTCACTTTTTTCATGACCATTTTTTTTGTACCAGTCAAATTTTTTCTTTAATGGCCACTCTTTTTTAATCAGTCACTTTTTTTGATGGCCAATTATCTTTTTTACTGGCCAATTTTTTCAGTTTGACTTTTTTACCATTTTGAATTAAAGCTTTCGTGACTGCAGGGATTCATATTCTTGGTTCTTTCGGTAAAGTCACGTAGAAGGGAATTTAATTGTTTTATATTTCTATTCTTTTATTTTTTTTACCAGTCAATTTTTTTTATGACCACTCATCTTTTTTTACTGGCCAATTCTTTTACTGGTCTCTTTTTTTACGGGCCACCTACCTCTTCCGCCTCCTCCTCCGCCTCTGCCTCCTCCTCCGCCTCCTCCGCCTCCTCCGCCTCCTCCTCCACCTCCTCTGCCTACTCCACCTCACTGTGTGATGGCCAATACATTTTTTTACTGACCAATTTTGTTTGACTGGTCCTTCCTTTTTTACGGGCCAATTTTTTGTAGTCACTTTTTTTAATGGGCAATTTTTTTAACCGGTCACTTTTTTGATGGCCACTTATCTTTTTTACTGGCCAATTTTTTTCGACTGTTTTTTGTTACGCGCCAATTATTTTTTGGTAGGCCGCTATTTTTTAATGGCCACTCTTTTTTAACCGGTCACTTTTTTTGATGGCCATTTATCTTTTTTACCGGCCAATTTTTTTTACTTTTTTCATGACCATTTTTTTTTCCAGTCAAATTTTTTCTTTAATGGCCCCTCTTTTTTTTAACCAGTCACTTTTTTTGATGGCCACATATCTTTTTTACTGGCCAATTTTTTTTGACTGGTCTTTTTTTACGGGCCAATTATTTTTTGGTAGGCCACTGTTTTTTTAATGCCCACTCTTTTTTAACCGGTCACTTTTTTTGATGGCCATTTATCTTTTTTATCGGCCCATTTTTTTCACTTTTTTATGACTATTTTTTTTACCAGTCAAATTTTTTCTTTAATGGCCACTCTTTTAATCAGTCACTTTTTTGATGGTCAATTATCTTTTTTACTGGCCAATTTTTTCAGTTTGACTTTTTTTACCATTTTGAATTAAAGCTTTCGTGACTGCAGGGATTCATTAACCGGTCACTGCAGGATTCATTAACCGGTCACTTTTTTGGATGGCCATTCATCTTTTTATCGGCCATTTTTTTTCGACCGGTCTTTTTTATATGGGCCAATTCATTTTTGATCAGCCACTATTTTTTTAATGGCCACTCTTTTTTAACCGGTCACTTTTTTTGATGGCCATTTATCTTTTTTCCCGGCCAATTTTTTTCACTTTTTTCATGACCATTTTTTTTGTACCAGTCAAATTTTTTCTTTAATGGCCACTCTTTTTTAATCAGTCACTTTTTTTGATGGCCAATTATCTTTTTTACTGGCCAATTTTTTCAGTTTGACTTTTTTACCATTTTGAATTAAAGCTTTCGTGACTGCAGGGATTCATATTCTTGGTTCTTTCGGTAAAGTCACGTAGAAGGGAATTTAATTGTTTTATATTTCTATTCTTTTATTTTTTTTACCAGTCAATTTTTTTATGGCCACTCATCTTTTTTTACTGGCCAATTCTTTTACTGGTCTCTTTTTTTACGGGCCACCTACCTCTTCCGCCTCCTCCTCTGCCTCCTCCGCCTCCTCCGCCTCCTCCTCCTCCACCTCCTCCGCCTACTCCACCTCACTGTGTGATGGCCAATACATTTTTTTACTGACCAATTTTGTTTGACTGGTCCTTCCTTTTTTACGGGCCAATTTTTTGTAGTCATTTTTTAATGGGCAATTTTTTAAACCGGTCACTTTTTTGATGGCCACTTATCTTTTTTACTGGCCAATTTTTTTCGACTGTTTTTTTTTACACGCCAATTATTTTTTGGTAGGCCGCTATTTTTTAATGGCCACTCTTTTTTAACCGGTCACTTTTTTTGATGGCCATTTATCTTTTTTACCGGCCAATTTTTTTCACTTTTTTCATGACCATTTTTTTTTACCAGTCAAATTTTTTCTTTAATGGCCCCTCTTTTTTAACCAGTCACTTTTTTTGATGGCCACTTATCTTTTTTACTGGCCAATTTTTTTGACTGGTCTTTTTTTACGGGCCAATTATTTTTTGGTAGGCCAGTCTTTTTAATGCCCACTCTTTTTTAACCGGTCACTTTTTTTGATGGCCATTTATCTTTTTTATCGGCCCATTTTTTTCACTTTTTTATGACTATTTTTTTTACCAGTCAAATTTTTTCTTTAATGGCCACTCTTTTTTAACCGGTCACTTTTTTGGATGGCCATTCATCTTTTTTACCGGCCAATTTTTTTCGACCGGTCTTTTTTTTATGGGCCAATTCATTTTTGATCGGCCACTATTTTTTTAATGGCCACTCTTTTTTAACCGGTCAATTTTTTTGATGGCCATTTATCTTTTTTCCCGGCCAATTTTTTCATGACCATTTTTTTTACCAGTCAAATTTTTTCTTTAATGGCCACTCTTTTAATCAGTCACTTTTTTGATGGTCAATTATCTTTTTTACTGGCCAATTTTTTCAGTTTGACTTTTTTACCATTTTGAATTAAAGCTTTCGTGACTGCAGGGATTCATTAACCGGTCACTGCAGGATGCATTAACCGGTCACTTTTTTGGATGGCCATTCATCTTTTTATCGGCCATTTTTTTTCGACCGGTCTTTTTTATATGGGCCAATTCATTTTTGATCGGCCACTATTTTTTTAATGGCCACTCTTTTTTAACCGGTCACTTTTTTTGATGGCCATTTATCTTTTTTCCCGGCCAATTTTTTTCACTTTTTTCATGACCATTTTTTTTGTACCAGTCAAATTTTTTCTTTAATGGCCACTCTTTTTTAATCAGTCACTTTTTTTGATGGCCAATTATCTTTTTTACTGGCCAATTTTTTCAGTTTGACTTTTTTACCATTTTGAATTAAAGCTTTCGTGACTGCAGGGATTCATATTCTTGGTTCTTTCGGTAAAGTCACGTAGAAGGGAATTTAATTGTTTTATATTTCTATTCTTTTATTTTTTTTACCAGTCAATTTTTTTTATGACCACTCATCTTTTTTTACTGGCCAATTCTTTTACTGGTCTCTTTTTTTACGGGCCACCTACCTCTTCCGCCTCCTCCTCCGCCTCTGCCTCCTCCGCCTCCTCCGCCTCCTCCTCCACCTCCTCTGCCTACTCCACCTCACTGTGTGATGGCCAATACATTTTTTTACTGACCAATTTTGTTTGACTGGTCCTTCCTTTTTTACAGGCCAATTTTTTGTAGTCACTTTTTTAATGGGCAATTTTTTTAACCGGTCACTTTTTTGATGGCCACTTATCTTTTTTACTGGCCAATTTTTTTCGACTGTTTTTTGTTACGCGCCAATTATTTTTTGGTAGGCCGCTATTTTTTAATGGCCACTCTTTTTTAACCGGTCACTTTTTTTGATGGCCATTTATCTTTTTTACCGGCCAATTTTTTTCACTTTTTTCATGACCATTTTTTTTTCCAGTCAAATTTTTTCTTTAATGGCCCCTCTTTTTTAACCAGTCACTTTTTTTGATGGCCACATATCTTTTTTACTGGCCAATTTTTTTTGACTGGTCTTTTTTTACAGGCCAATTATTTTTTGGTAGGCCACTGTTTTTTTAATGCCCATTCTTTTTTAACTGGTCACTTTTTTTGATGGCCATTTATCTTTTTTATCGGCCCATTTTTTTCACTTTTTTATGACTATTTTTTTTACCAGTCAAATTTTTTTCTTTAATGGCCACTCTTTTTTAACCGGTCACTTTTTTGGACGGCCATTCATCATTTTTACCGGCCAATTTTTTTCGACCGGTCTTTTTTTTATGGGCCAATTCATTTTTGATCGGCCACTATTTTTTTAATGGCCACTCTTTTTTAACCGGTCAATTTTTTTGATGGCCATTTATCTTTTTTCCGGCCAATTTTTTCACTTTTTTCATGACCATTTTTTTTACCAGTCAAATTTTTTCTTTAATGGCCACTCTTTTAATCAGTCACTTTTTTGATGGTCAATTATCTTTTTTACTGGCCAATTTTTTCAGTTTGACTTTTTTTACCATTTTGAATTAAAGCTTTCGTGACTGCAGGGATTCATTAACCGGTCACTGCAGGATTCATTAACCGGTCACTTTTTTGGATGGCCATTCATCTTTTTATCGGCCATTTTTTTTCGACCGGTCTTTTTTATATGGGCCAATTCATTTTTGATTGGCCACTATTTTTTTAATGGCCACTCTTTTTTAACCGGTCACTTTTTTTGATGGCCATTTATCTTTTTTCCCGGCCAATTTTTTTCACTTTTTTCATGACCATTTTTTTTGTACCAGTGAAATTTTTTCTTTAATGGCCACTCTTTTTTAATCAGTCACTTTTTTTGATGGCCAATTATCTTTTTTACTGGCCAATTTTTTCAGTTTGACTTTTTTACCATTTTGAATTAAAGCTTTCGTGACTGCAGGGATTCATATTCTTGGTTCTTTCGGTAAAGTCACGTAGAAGGGAATTTAATTGTTTTATATTTCTATTCTTTTATTTTTTTTACCAGTCAATTTTTTTTATGGCCACTCATCTTTTTTTACTGGCCAATTCTTTTACTGGTCTCTTTTTTTACGGGCCACCTACCTCTACCGCCTCCTCCTCCGCCTCTGCCTCCTCCTCCGCCTCCTCCGCCTCCTCCTTCACCTCCTCCGCCTACTCCACCTGTGTGATGGCCAATACATTTTTTTACTGACCAATTTTGTTTGACTGGTCCTTCCTTTTTTACGGGCCAATTTATTTGTAGTCACCTTTTTTAATGGGCAATTTTTTTAACCGGTCACTTTTTTGATGGCCACTTATCTTTTTTACTGGCCAATTTTTTTTCGATTTTTTTTACGCGCCAATTATTTTTTGGTAGGCCGCTATTTTTTAATGGCCACTCTTTTTTAACCGGTCACTTTTTTTGATGGCCATTTATCTTTTTTACCGGCCAATTTTTTTCACTTTTTTCATGACCATTTTTTTTTACCAGTCAAATTTTTTCTTTAATGGCCCCTCTTTTTTAACCAGTCACTTTTTTTGATAGCCACTTATCTTTTTTACTGGCCAATTTTTTTTGACTGGTCTTTTTTTACGGGCCAATTATTTTTTGGTAGGCCACGGTTTTTTTAATGCCCACTCTTTTTTAACCGGTCACTTTTTTGATGGCCATTTATCTTTTTTATCGACCCATTTTTTTCACTTTTTTATGACCATTTTTTTTACCAGTCAAATTTTTTCTATAATGGCCACTCTTTTTTAACCGGTCACTTTTTTGGATGGCCATTCATCTTTTTTACCGGCCAATTTTTTTCGACCGGTCTTTTTTTTATGGGCCAATTCATTTTTGATCGGCCACTATTTTTTTAATGGCCACTCTTTTTTAACCGGTCAATTTTTTTGATGGCCATTTATCTTTTTTCCCGGCCAATTTTTTCAATTTTTTCATGACCATTTTTTTTTACCAGTCAAATTTTTTCTTTAATGGCCACTTTTTTTAATCAGTCACTTTTCTTGATGGCCAATTATCTTTTTTACTGGCCAATTTTTTCAGTTTGACTTTTTTACCATTTTGAATTAAAGCTTTCGTGACTGCAGGGATTCATTAACCGGTCACTTTTTTGGATGGCCATTCATCTTTTTACCGGCCAATTTTTTTCACTTTTTTCATGACCATTTTTTTTTTACCAGTCAAATTTTTTCTTTAATGGCCACTCTTTTTTAACCGGTCACTTTTTTTGATGGCCATTTATCTTTTTTCCCGGCCAATTTTTTCACTTTTTTCACGACCATTTTTTTTACCAGTCAAATTTTTTCTTTAATGGCCACTCTTTTTTAATCAGTCACTTTTCTTGATGGCCAATTATCTTTTTTACTGGCCAATTTTTTCAGTTTGACTTTTTGTTACCATTTTGAATTAAAGCTTTCGTGACTGCAGGGATTCATTAACCGGTCACTGCAGGATTCATTAACCGGTCACTTTTTTGGATGGCCATTCATCTTTTTACCGGCCAATTTTTTTCACTTTTTTCATGACCATTTTTTTTTTACCAGTCAAATTTTTTCTTTAATGGCCACTCTTTTTTAATCAGTCACTTTTTTTGATGGCCAATTATCTTTTTTACTGGCCAATTTTTTCAGTTTGACTTTTTTACCATTTTGAATTAAAGCTTTCGTGACTGCAGGGATTCATATTCTTGGTTCTTTCGGTAAAGTCACGTAGAAGGGAATTTAATTGTTTTATATTTCTATTCTTTTATTTTTTTTACCAGTCAATTTTTTTATGGCCACTCATCTTTTTTTACTGGCCAATTCTTTTACTGGTCTCTTTTTTTACGGGCCACCTACCTCTCCCGCCTCCTCCTCCGCCTCTGCCTCCTCCTCCGCCTCCTCCGCCTCCTCCTTCACCTCCTCCGCCTACTCCACCTCACTGTGTGATGGCCAATACATTTTTTTACTGACCAATTTTGTTTGACTGGTCCTTCCTTTTTTACGGGCCAATTTTTTGTAGTCACTTTTTTTAATGGGCAATTTTTTTAACCGGTCACTTTTTTGATGGCCACTTATCTTTTTTACTAGCCAATTTTTTTTCGACTTTTTTTTTACACGCCAATTATTTTTTGGTAGGCCGCTATTTTTTAATGGCCACTCTTTTTTAACCGGTCACTTTTTTTGATGGCCATTTATCTTTTTTACCGGCCAATTTTTTTCACTTTTTTCATGACCATTTTTTTTTACCAGTCAAATTTTTTCTTTAATGGCCCCTCTTTTTTAACCAGTCACTTTTTTTGATGGCCACTTATCTTTTTTACTGGCCAATTTTTTTTGACTGGTCTTTTTTTATGGGCCAATTATTTTTTGGTAGGCCACGGTTTTTTTAATGCCCACTCTTTTTTAACCGGTCACTTTTTTGATGGCCATTTATCTTTTTTATCGGCCCATTTTTTTCACTTTTTTATGACCATTTTTTTTACCAGTCAAATTTTTTCTATAATGGCCACTCTTTTTTAACCGGTCACTTTTTTGGATGGCCATTCATCTTTTTTACCGGCCAATTTTTTTCGACCGGTCTTTTTTTTATGGGCCAATTCATTTTTGATCGGCCACTATTTTTTTAATGGCCACTCTTTTTTAACCGGTCAATTTTTTTGATGGCCATTTATCTTTTTTCCCGGCCAATTTTTTTCACTTTTTTCATGACCATTTTTTTTGTACCAGTCAAATTTTTTCTTTAATGGCCACTCTTTTTTAATCAGTCACTTTTTTTGATGGCCAATTATCTTTTTTACTGGCCAATTTTTTCAGTTTGACTTTTTTACCATTTTGAATTAAAGCTTTCGTGACTGCAGGGATTCATATTCTTGGTTCTTTCGGTAAAGTCACGTAGAAGGGAATTTAATTGTTTTATATTTCTATTCTTTTATTTTTTTTACCAGTCAATTTTTTTATGGCCACTCATCTTTTTTTACTGGCCAATTCTTTTACTGGTCTCTTTTTTTACGGGCCACCTACCTCTTCCGCCTCCTCCTCTGCCTCCTCCGCCTCCTCCGCCTCCTCCTCCTCCACCTCCTCCGCCTACTCCACCTCACTGTGTGATGGCCAATACATTTTTTTACTGACCAATTTTGTTTGACTGGTCCTTCCTTTTTTACGGGCCAATTTTTTGTAGTCATTTTTTAATGGGCAATTTTTTAAACCGGTCACTTTTTTGATGGCCACTTATCTTTTTTACTGGCCAATTTTTTTCGACTGTTTTTTTTTACACGCCAATTATTTTTTGGTAGGCCGCTATTTTTTAATGGCCACTCTTTTTTAACCGGTCACTTTTTTTGATGGCCATTTATCTTTTTTACCGGCCAATTTTTTTCACTTTTTTCATGACCATTTTTTTTTACCAGTCAAATTTTTTCTTTAATGGCCCCTCTTTTTTAACCAGTCACTTTTTTTGATGGCCACTTATCTTTTTTACTGGCCAATTTTTTTGACTGGTCTTTTTTTACGGGCCAATTATTTTTTGGTAGGCCAGTCTTTTTAATGCCCACTCTTTTTTAACCGGTCACTTTTTTTGATGGCCATTTATCTTTTTTATCGGCCCATTTTTTTCACTTTTTTATGACTATTTTTTTTACCAGTCAAATTTTTTCTTTAATGGCCACTCTTTTTTAACCGGTCACTTTTTTGGATGGCCATTCATCTTTTTTACCGGCCAATTTTTTTCGACCGGTCTTTTTTTTATGGGCCAATTCATTTTTGATCGGCCACTATTTTTTTAATGGCCACTCTTTTTTAACCGGTCAATTTTTTTGATGGCCATTTATCTTTTTTCCCGGCCAATTTTTTCATGACCATTTTTTTTACCAGTCAAATTTTTTCTTTAATGGCCACTCTTTTAATCAGTCACTTTTTTGATGGTCAATTATCTTTTTTACTGGCCAATTTTTTCAGTTTGACTTTTTTACCATTTTGAATTAAAGCTTTCGTGACTGCAGGGATTCATTAACCGGTCACTGCAGGATGCATTAACCGGTCACTTTTTTGGATGGCCATTCATCTTTTTATCGGCCATTTTTTTTCGACCGGTCTTTTTTATATGGGCCAATTCATTTTTGATCGGCCACTATTTTTTTAATGGCCACTCTTTTTTAACCGGTCACTTTTTTTGATGGCCATTTATCTTTTTTCCCGGCCAATTTTTTTCACTTTTTTCATGACCATTTTTTTTGTACCAGTCAAATTTTTTCTTTAATGGCCACTCTTTTTTAATCAGTCACTTTTTTTGATGGCCAATTATCTTTTTTACTGGCCAATTTTTTCAGTTTGACTTTTTTACCATTTTGAATTAAAGCTTTCGTGACTGCAGGGATTCATATTCTTGGTTCTTTCGGTAAAGTCACGTAGAAGGGAATTTAATTGTTTTATATTTCTATTCTTTTATTTTTTTTACCAGTCAATTTTTTTTATGACCACTCATCTTTTTTTACTGGCCAATTCTTTTACTGGTCTCTTTTTTTACGGGCCACCTACCTCTTCCGCCTCCTCCTCCGCCTCTGCCTCCTCCGCCTCCTCCGCCTCCTCCTCCACCTCCTCTGCCTACTCCACCTCACTGTGTGATGGCCAATACATTTTTTTACTGACCAATTTTGTTTGACTGGTCCTTCCTTTTTTACAGGCCAATTTTTTGTAGTCACTTTTTTAATGGGCAATTTTTTTAACCGGTCACTTTTTTGATGGCCACTTATCTTTTTTACTGGCCAATTTTTTTCGACTGTTTTTTGTTACGCGCCAATTATTTTTTGGTAGGCCGCTATTTTTTAATGGCCACTCTTTTTTAACCGGTCACTTTTTTTGATGGCCATTTATCTTTTTTACCGGCCAATTTTTTTCACTTTTTTCATGACCATTTTTTTTTCCAGTCAAATTTTTTCTTTAATGGCCCCTCTTTTTTAACCAGTCACTTTTTTTGATGGCCACATATCTTTTTTACTGGCCAATTTTTTTTGACTGGTCTTTTTTTACAGGCCAATTATTTTTTGGTAGGCCACTGTTTTTTTAATGCCCATTCTTTTTTAACTGGTCACTTTTTTTGATGGCCATTTATCTTTTTTATCGGCCCATTTTTTTCACTTTTTTATGACTATTTTTTTTACCAGTCAAATTTTTTTCTTTAATGGCCACTCTTTTTTAACCGGTCACTTTTTTGGACGGCCATTCATCATTTTTACCGGCCAATTTTTTTCGACCGGTCTTTTTTTTATGGGCCAATTCATTTTTGATCGGCCACTATTTTTTTAATGGCCACTCTTTTTTAACCGGTCAATTTTTTTGATGGCCATTTATCTTTTTTCCGGCCAATTTTTTCACTTTTTTCATGACCATTTTTTTTACCAGTCAAATTTTTTCTTTAATGGCCACTCTTTTAATCAGTCACTTTTTTGATGGTCAATTATCTTTTTTACTGGCCAATTTTTTCAGTTTGACTTTTTTTACCATTTTGAATTAAAGCTTTCGTGACTGCAGGGATTCATTAACCGGTCACTGCAGGATTCATTAACCGGTCACTTTTTTGGATGGCCATTCATCTTTTTATCGGCCATTTTTTTTCGACCGGTCTTTTTTATATGGGCCAATTCATTTTTGATTGGCCACTATTTTTTTAATGGCCACTCTTTTTTAACCGGTCACTTTTTTTGATGGCCATTTATCTTTTTTCCCGGCCAATTTTTTTCACTTTTTTCATGACCATTTTTTTTGTACCAGTGAAATTTTTTCTTTAATGGCCACTCTTTTTTAATCAGTCACTTTTTTTGATGGCCAATTATCTTTTTTACTGGCCAATTTTTTCAGTTTGACTTTTTTACCATTTTGAATTAAAGCTTTCGTGACTGCAGGGATTCATATTCTTGGTTCTTTCGGTAAAGTCACGTAGAAGGGAATTTAATTGTTTTATATTTCTATTCTTTTATTTTTTTTACCAGTCAATTTTTTTTATGGCCACTCATCTTTTTTTACTGGCCAATTCTTTTACTGGTCTCTTTTTTTACGGGCCACCTACCTCTACCGCCTCCTCCTCCGCCTCTGCCTCCTCCTCCGCCTCCTCCGCCTCCTCCTTCACCTCCTCCGCCTACTCCACCTGTGTGATGGCCAATACATTTTTTTACTGACCAATTTTGTTTGACTGGTCCTTCCTTTTTTACGGGCCAATTTATTTGTAGTCACCTTTTTTAATGGGCAATTTTTTTAACCGGTCACTTTTTTGATGGCCACTTATCTTTTTTACTGGCCAATTTTTTTTCGATTTTTTTTACGCGCCAATTATTTTTTGGTAGGCCGCTATTTTTTAATGGCCACTCTTTTTTAACCGGTCACTTTTTTTGATGGCCATTTATCTTTTTTACCGGCCAATTTTTTTCACTTTTTTCATGACCATTTTTTTTTACCAGTCAAATTTTTTCTTTAATGGCCCCTCTTTTTTAACCAGTCACTTTTTTTGATGGCCACTTATCTTTTTTACTGGCCAATTTTTTTTGACTGGTCTTTTTTTACGGGCCAATTATTTTTTGGTAGGCCACGGTTTTTTTAATGCCCACTCTTTTTTAACCGGTCACTTTTTTGATGGCCATTTATCTTTTTTATCGACCCATTTTTTTCACTTTTTTATGACCATTTTTTTTACCAGTCAAATTTTTTCTATAATGGCCACTCTTTTTTAACCGGTCACTTTTTTGGATGGCCATTCATCTTTTTTACCGGCCAATTTTTTTCGACCGGTCTTTTTTTTATGGGCCAATTCATTTTTGATCGGCCACTATTTTTTTAATGGCCACTCTTTTTTAACCGGTCAATTTTTTTGATGGCCATTTATCTTTTTTCCCGGCCAATTTTTTCAATTTTTTCATGACCATTTTTTTTTACCAGTCAAATTTTTTCTTTAATGGCCACTTTTTTTAATCAGTCACTTTTCTTGATGGCCAATTATCTTTTTTACTGGCCAATTTTTTCAGTTTGACTTTTTTACCATTTTGAATTAAAGCTTTCGTGACTGCAGGGATTCATTAACCGGTCACTTTTTTGGATGGCCATTCATCTTTTTACCGGCCAATTTTTTTCACTTTTTTCATGACCATTTTTTTTTTACCAGTCAAATTTTTTCTTTAATGGCCACTCTTTTTTAACCGGTCACTTTTTTTGATGGCCATTTATCTTTTTTCCCGGCCAATTTTTTCACTTTTTTCACGACCATTTTTTTTAC
The DNA here is from genome assembly GCF_048934315.1 of Petromyzon marinus. Lineage (NCBI taxonomy): Eukaryota > Metazoa > Chordata > Hyperoartia > Petromyzontiformes > Petromyzontidae > Petromyzon > Petromyzon marinus. The sequence continues at coordinate 7,144,666 of NC_133712.1, forward strand.
CAGTCAAATTTTTTCTTTAATGGCCACTCTTTTTTAATCAGTCACTTTTCTTGATGGCCAATTATCTTTTTTACTGGCCAATTTTTTCAGTTTGACTTTTTGTTACCATTTTGAATTAAAGCTTTCGTGACTGCAGGGATTCATTAACCGGTCACTGCAGGATTCATTAACCGGTCACTTTTTTGGATGGCCATTCATCTTTTTACCGGCCAATTTTTTTCACTTTTTTCATGACCATTTTTTTTTTACCAGTCAAATTTTTTCTTTAATGGCCACTCTTTTTTAATCAGTCACTTTTTTTGATGGCCAATTATCTTTTTTACTGGCCAATTTTTTCAGTTTGACTTTTTTACCATTTTGAATTAAAGCTTTCGTGACTGCAGGGATTCATATTCTTGGTTCTTTCGGTAAAGTCACGTAGAAGGGAATTTAATTGTTTTATATTTCTATTCTTTTATTTTTTTTACCAGTCAATTTTTTTATGGCCACTCATCTTTTTTTACTGGCCAATTCTTTTACTGGTCTCTTTTTTTACGGGCCACCTACCTCTCCCGCCTCCTCCTCCGCCTCTGCCTCCTCCTCCGCCTCCTCCGCCTCCTCCTTCACCTCCTCCGCCTACTCCACCTCACTGTGTGATGGCCAATACATTTTTTTACTGACCAATTTTGTTTGACTGGTCCTTCCTTTTTTACGGGCCAATTTTTTGTAGTCACTTTTTTTAATGGGCAATTTTTTTAACCGGTCACTTTTTTGATGGCCACTTATCTTTTTTACTAGCCAATTTTTTTTCGACTTTTTTTTTACACGCCAATTATTTTTTGGTAGGCCGCTATTTTTTAATGGCCACTCTTTTTTAACCGGTCACTTTTTTTGATGGCCATTTATCTTTTTTACCGGCCAATTTTTTTCACTTTTTTCATGACCATTTTTTTTTACCAGTCAAATTTTTTCTTTAATGGCCCCTCTTTTTTAACCAGTCACTTTTTTTGATGGCCACTTATCTTTTTTACTGGCCAATTTTTTTTGACTGGTCTTTTTTTATGGGCCAATTATTTTTTGGTAGGCCACGGTTTTTTTAATGCCCACTCTTTTTTAACCGGTCACTTTTTTGATGGCCATTTATCTTTTTTATCGGCCCATTTTTTTCACTTTTTTATGACCATTTTTTTTACCAGTCAAATTTTTTCTATAATGGCCACTCTTTTTTAACCGGTCACTTTTTTGGATGGCCATTCATCTTTTTTACCGGCCAATTTTTTTCGACCGGTCTTTTTTTTATGGGCCAATTCATTTTTGATCGGCCACTATTTTTTTAATGGCCACTCTTTTTTAACCGGTCAATTTTTTTGATGGCCATTTATCTTTTTTCCCGGCCAATTTTTTCAATTTTATCAAGACCATTTTTTTTACCAGTCAAATTTTTTCTTTAATGGCCACTCTTTTTTAATCAGTCACTTTTTTTGAAGGTCAATTATCTTTTTTACTGGCCAATTTTTTCAGTTTGACTTTTTTTACCATTTTGAATTAAAGCTTTCGTGACTGCAGGGATTCATATTCTTGGTTCTTTCGGTGAAGTCATGTAGAACGGAATTTAATTGTTTTATATTTCTATTATTTTTTTTTTTTTACCAGTCAAATTTTTTATGGCCATTCATCTTTTTTTACTGGCCAATTCTTTTACTGGTCTCTTTTTTTACGGGCCACCTACCTCTTCCGCCTCCTCCTCCTCCTCCGCCTCCTCCTCCGCCTCCACCACCGCCTCCTCCTCCTCCGCCTACTCCGCCTCCGTCTCCTCCTCCACCTCCTCCTCCGCCTCCTCCTCCGCCTCCTCCACCGCCTTCTCCACCTCCTCCTCCGCCTCCTCCACCTCACTGTGTGATGGCCAATACATTTTTTTACGGACCAATTTTGTTTGACTGGTCTTTCCTTTTTTACGGGCCAATTTTTTGTAGTCACTTTTTTTAATGGGCAATTTTTTTTACCGGTCACTTTTTTTGATAGCCATTTATCTTTTTTATCGGCCAATTTTTTTCACTTTTTTTATGACCATTTTTTTTACCAGTCAAATTTTTACTTTAATGGCCACTCTTTTTTAACCGGTCACTTTTTGGATGGCCATTCATCTTTTTTACCGACCAATTTTTTTCGACCGGTCTTTTTTTTATGGGCCAATTCATTTTTGATCGGCCACTATTTTTTTAATGGCCACTCTTTTTTAACCGGTCACTTTTTTTGATGGCCATTTATCTTTTTTCCCGGCCAATTTTTTCACTTTTTTCAAGACCATTTTTTTTACCAGTCAAATTTTTTCTTTAATGGCCACTCTTTTTTAATCAGTCACTTTTCTTGATGGCCAATTATCTTTTTTACTGGCCAATTTTTTCAGTTTGACTTTTTGTTACCATTTTGAATTAAAGCTTTCGTGACTGCAGGGATTCATTAACCGGTCACTGCAGGATTCATTAACCGGTCACTTTTTTGGATGGCCATTCATCTTTTTACCGGCCAATTTTTTTCACTTTTTTCATGACCATTTTTTTTTTACCAGTCAAATTTTTTCTTTAATGGCCACTCTTTTTTAACCAGTCACTTTTTTTGATGGCCATTTATCTTTTTTCCCAGCCAATTTTTTCACTTTTTTATGACCATTTTTTTTACCAGTCAAATTTTTTCTTTAATGGCCACTCTTTTTTAATCAGTCACTTTTCTTGATGGCCAATTATCTTTTTTACTGGCCAATTTTTTCAGTTTGACTTTTTGTTACCATTTTGAATTAAAGCTTTCGTGACTGCAGGGATTCATTAACCGGTCACTGCAGGATTCATTAACCGGTCACTTTTTTGGATGGCCATTCATCTTTTTACCGGCCAATTTTTTTCACTTTTTTCATGACCATTTTTTTTTACCAGTCAAATTTTTTCTTTAATGGCCACTCTTTTTTAACCGGTCACTTTTTTTGATGGCCATTCATCTTTTTAACGGCCAATTTTTTTCGACTGGTCATTTTTTTATGGGCCAATTAATTTTTGATCGACCACTTTTTTTTTAATGGCCACTCTTTTTTAACCGGTCACTTTTTTGATGGCCATTTATCTTTTTTACCGGCCAATTTTTTTCACTTTTTTCATGACCATTTTTTTTTACCAGTCAAATTTTTTCTTTAATGGCCACTCTTTTTTAACCAGTCACTTTTTTTGATGGCCAATTATCTTTTTTACTGGCCAATTTTTTCAGTTTGACTTTTTTACCACTTTGAACTAAAGCTTTCGTGACTGCAGCGATTCATATTCTGGTTCTTTCGGTAAAGTCACATAGAAGGGAATTTAATTGTTTTATATTTGTATTTTTTTAATAGTCACATTTTTTTATGGCGACTCATCTTTTTTTACTGGCCAATTCTTTTACTGGTCTCTTTTTTTACGGGCCACCTACCTCTTCCGCCTCCTCCTCCTCCGCATCCTCCTCCGCCTCCTCCTCCGCCTCCTCCTCCGCCTCTGCCTCCTCCTCCGCCTCCTCCGCCTCCTCCTCCGCCTCCTCCGCCTCCTCCTCCGCCTCCTCCGCCTCCTCCAACTCACTGTGTGATGGCCAATACATTTTTTTACTGACCAATTTTGTTTGACTGGTCTTTCCTTTTTTACGGGCCAATTTTTTGTAGTCATTTTTTTAATGGGCAATTTTTTTTAACCAGTCACTTTTTTTGATGGCCACTTATCTTTTTTACTGGCCAATTTTTTTCGACTGGTCTTTTTTTACGGGCCAATTATTTTTTGGTAGACCACTGTTTTTTTAATGGTCACTCTTTCTTAACCGGTCACTTTTTTGATGGCCATTTATCTTTTTCATCGGCCAATTTTTTTCACTTTTTTATGACCATTTTTTTTACCAGTCAAATTTCTTCTTTAATGGCCACTCTTTTTTAACCAGTCACTTTATTTGATGGCCAATTATCTTTTATACTGGCCATTTTTTTCAGTTTGACCTTTTTTTACCATTTTGAATTAAAGCTTTCATGACTGCAAGGATTCATATTCTTGGTTCTTTCGGTAAAGTGCCGTAGAAGGGAATTTAATCTTTTTTTTTTACCAGACAAATTTTTTCATGGCCACTCATCTTTTTTTACTGGGCAATTCTTTAACTGGTCTCTTTTTTTACAGGCCACCTACCTCTTCCGCCTCCTCCTCAGCCTCCTCCTCCGTCTTCCCCTCCTCCTCCGCCTCCTCCGCCTCCTCCTCTGCCTCCTCCGCCGCCTCCTCCTCCGCCTCCTCCACCTCCTCCTCTGCCTCCACTGCCTCCTCCACCTGTGTGATGGCCAAACATTTTTTTACTGACCAATTTTGTTTGACTGGTCTTTCCTTTTTTATGTGCAAATTTTTTGTAGTCACTTTTTTTAATGGGCAATTTTTTTAACCGGTCACTTTTTTTGATGGCCACTTATCTTTTTTACTAGCCAATTTTTTTCGACTGGTCTTTTTTTATGGGCCAATTATTTTTTGGTAGGCCACTGTTTTTTTAATGGCCACTCTTTTTTAACCGGTCAAGTTTTTGGATGGCCATTCATCTTTTTACCGGCCATTTTTTTCAGTTTGAACTTTTTTACCATTTTGAATTAAAGCTTTCGTGACTGCAAGGATTCATATTCTTGGTTCTTTCGGTAAAGTCCCGTAGAAAGGAATTTAATTGTTTTATATTTTTATTATTATATTTTTTTTACCAGTCAAACTTTTTTTATGGCCACCCATCTTTTTTTACTGGCCAATTCTTTTACTGGTCTCTTTTTTTAAAGGCCACCTACCTCTTCCGCCTCCTCCTCCTCCGCCTCCTCCTCCGCCTCCGCCTCCTCCTCCGCCTCCTCCTCCTCCTCCGCCTCCTCCTCCGCCTCCTCCTCCTCCACCTCCTCCACCTCCGCCTCCTCCTCCTCCTCCGCCTCCACCTCCTCCGCCTCCTCCTCCAGCCTCCTCCGCCTCCTCCACCTCACTGTGTGATGGCCAATACAATTTTTTTACTGACCAATTTTGCTTGACTGGTTTTTCCTTTTTTACTGGCCAATTTTTTCAGTTTGACTTTTTTACCATTTTGAACTAAACCTTTCGTGACTGCAGGGATTCATATTCTGGTTCTTTCGGTAAAGTCACATAGACGGGAATTTAATTGTTTTATAATTGTATTATTATTATTTTTTTACCAGTCAAATTTTTTTATGGCGACTCATCTTTTTTTACTGGCCAATTCTTTTACTGGTCTCTTTTTTTACGGGCCACCTACCTCTTCCGCCTCCTCCTCCTCCGCCTCCTCCTCCTCCGCCTCCTCCTCCGCCTCCTCCGCCTCCTCCGCCTCCTCCTCCGCCTCCTCCGCCTCCTCCGCCTCCTCCACCTCACTGTGTGATGGCCAATACATTTTTTTACTAATTTTGTTTGACTGGTCTTTCCTTTTTTACGGGCCAATTTTTTGTAGTCACTTTTTTTAATGGGCATTTTTTTAACCGGTCACTTTTTTTGATTGCCATTTATCTTTTTTACTGGCCAATTTTTTTCGACTGGTCTTTTTTTACAGGCCAATGATTTTTTGGTAGACCAATGTTTTTTTAATGGCCACTCTTTTTTAACCGGTCACTTTTTTTGATGGCCATTTATCTTTTTATCGACCAATTTTTTTCACTTTTTTTATGACCATTTTTTTTACCAGTCAAATTTCTTCTTTAAAGGCCACTCTTTTTTAACCGGTCACTTTTTTGGATGGCCATTCATCTTTTTTACCGGCCAATTTTTTTTCGACCGGTCTTTTTTTTATGGGCCAATTCATTTTTGATCGGCCACTATTTTTTTAATGGCCACTCTTTTTTAACCGGTCACTTTTTTTGATGGCCATTTATCTTTTTTCCGGGCCAATTTTTTTCACTTTTTTCATGACCATTTATTTTTTTACCAGTCAAATTTTTTCTTTAATGGCCACTCTTTTTTAATCAGTCACTTTTTTTGAAGGCCAATTATCTTTTTTACTGGCCAAATTTTTCAGTTTGACTTTTTTTTAACCATTTTGAATTAAAGCTTTCGTGACTGCAGGGATTCATATTCTTGGTTCTTTCGGTAAAGTCACGTAGAAGGGAATTTAATTGTTTTATATTTCTATTATTTTTTTTTACCTGTCAAATTTTTTTATGGCCACTCATCTTTTTTTAATGGCCAATTCTTTTACTGGTCTCTTTTTTTACGGGCCACCTACCTCTTCCACCTCCTCCTCCTCCGCCTCCTCCTCCGCCTCCTCCTCCTCCTCCTCCGCCTCCTCCGCCTCCTCCACCTCCTCCACCTCACGGTGTGATGGCCAATACATTTTTTTACTGACCAATTTTGTTTGACTGGTCTTTCCTTTTTTACGGGCCAATTTTTTGTTGTCACTTTTTTTAATGGGCAATTTTTTTAACCGGTCACTTTTTTTGATGGTCACTTATCTTTTTTACTGGCCAATTTTTTTTGACTGGTCTTTTTTTCCGGGCCAATTATTTTTTGGTAGGCCACTGTTTTTTTAATGGCCACTCTTTTTTAACCGGTCACTTTTTTTTGATGGCCATTTGTCTTTTTTCCGGGCCAATTTTTTTCACTTTTTTCATGACCATTAATTTTTTTACCAGTCAAATTTTTCTTTAATGGCCACTCTTTTTTAATCAGTCACTTTTTTTGATGGCCAATTATCTTTTTTACTGGCCAATTTTTTCAGTTTGACTTTTTTTAACATTTTGAATTAAAGCTTTCATGACTGCAGGGATTCATATTCTTGGTTCTTTCGGTAAAGTCACGTAGAAGGGAATTTAATTGTTTTATATTTCTATTATTTTTTTTTACCTGTCAAATTTTTTTATGGCCACTCATCTTTTTTTAATGGCCAATTCTTTTACTGGTCTCTTTTTTTACGGGCCACCTACCTCTTCCGCCTCCTCCGCCTCCTCCTCCGCCTCCTGCTCCGCCTCCTCCGCCTCCTCCGCCTCCTCCACCTCACGGTGTGATGGCCAATACATTTTTTTACTGACCAATTTTGTTTGACTGGTCTTTCCTTTTTTACGGGCCAATTTTTTGTTGTCACTTTTTTTAATGGGCAATTTTTTTAACCGGTCACTTTTTTTGATGGTCACTTATCTTTTTTACTGGCCAATTTTTTTCGACTCGTCTTTTTTTACGGGCCAATTATTTTTTGGTAGGCCACTGTTTTTTTAATGGCCACTCTTTTTTAACCGGTCACTTTTTTTTGATGGCCATTTGTCTTTTTTCCGGGCCAATTTTTTTCACTTTTTTCATGACCATTTATTTTTTTACCAGTCAAATTTTTTCTTTAATGGCCACTCTTTTTTAATCAGTCACTTTTTTTGATGGCCAATTATCTTTTTTACTGGCCAATTTTTTCAGTTTGACTTTTTTAACATTTTGAATTAAAGCTTTCATGACTGCAGGGATTCATATTCTTGGTTCTTTCGGTAAAGTCACGTAGAAGGGAATTTAATTGTTTTATATTTCTATTATTTTTTTTTACCTGTCAAATTTTTTTATGGCCACTCATCTTTTTTTAATGGCCAATTCTTTTACTGGTCTCTTTTTTTACGGGCCACCTACCTCTTCCGCCTCCTCCTCCTCCGCCTCCTCCTCCGCCTCCTCCTCCGCCTCCTCCTCCTCCTCCACCTCCTCCTCCGCCTCCTCCTCCGCCTCTTCCTCCGCCTCCTCCGCCTCCTCCACCTCACTGTGTGATGGCCAATACATTTTTGTACTGACCAATTTTGTTTGACTGGTCTTTCCTTTTTTACGGGCCAATTTTTTGTTGTCACTTTTTTTAATGGGCAATTTTTTTAACCGGTCACTTTTTTTGATGGTCACTTATCTTTTTTACTGGCCAATTTTTTTTGACTGGTCTTTTTTTACGGGCCAATTATTTTTTGGTAGGCCACTGTTTTTTTAATGGCCACTCTTTTTTAACCGGTCACTTTTTTTTGATGGCCATTTGTCTTTTTTCCGGGCCAATTTTTTTCACTTTTTTCATGACCATTAATTTTTTTACCAGTCAAATTTTTCTTTAATGGCCACTCTTTTTTAATCAGTCACTTTTTTTGATGGCCAATTATCTTTTTTACTGGCCAATTTTTTCAGTTTGACTTTTTTTTAACCATTTTGAATTAAAGCTTTCGTGACTGCAGGGATTCATATTCTTGGTTCTTTCGGTAAAGTCACGTAGAAGGGAATTTAATTGTTTTATATTTCTATTATTTTTTTTTACCTGTCAAATTTTTTTATGGCCACTCATCTTTTTTTAATGGCCAATTCTTTTACTGGTCTCTTTTTTTACGGGCCACCTACCTCTTCTGCCTCCTCCTCCTCCGCCTCCTCCTCCTCCTCCGCCTCCTCCTCCGCCTCCTGCTCCGCCTCCTCCGCCTCCTCCGCCTCCTCCACCTCCTCCACCTCACGGTGTGATGGCCAATACATTTTTTTACTGACCAATTTTGTTTGACTGGTCTTTCCTTTTTTACGGGCCAATTTTTTGTTGTCACTTTTTTTAATGGGCAATTTTTTTAACCGGTCACTTTTTTTGATGGTCACTTATCTTTTTTACTGGCCAATTTTTTTCGACTCGTCTTTTTTTACGGGCCAATCATTTTTTGGTATGCCACTGTTTTTTTATGGCCACTCTTTTTTAACCGGTCACTTTTTTTTGATGGCCATTTGTCTTTTTTCCGGGCCAATTTTTTTCACTTTTTTCATGACCATTAATTTTTTTACCAGTCAAATTTTTTCTTTAATGGCCACTCTTTTTTAATCAGTCACTTTTTTTGATGGCCAATTATCTTTTTTACTGGCCAATTTTTTCAGTTTGACTTTTTTAACATTTTGAATTAAAGCTTTCATGACTGCAGGGATTCATATTCTTGGTTCTTTCGGTAAAGTCACGTAGAAGGGAATTTAATTGTTTTATATTTCTATTATTTTTTTTTACCTGTCAAATTTTTTTATGGCCACTCATCTTTTTTTAATGGCCAATTCTTTTACTGGTCTCTTTTTTTACGGGCCACCTACCTCTTCCGCCTCCTCCTCCTCCGCCTCCTCCTCCGCCTCCTCCTCCGCCTCCTCCTCCTCCACCTCCTCCTCCGCCTCCTCCTCCGCCTCTTCCTCCGCCACCTCCGCCTCCTCCACCTCACTGTGTGATGGCCAATACATTTTTGTACTGACCAATTTTGTTTGACTGGTCTTTCCTTTTTTACGGGCCAATTTTTTGTTGTCACTTTTTTTAATGGGCAATTTTTTTAACCGGTCACTTTTTTTGATGGTCACTTATCTTTTTTACTGGCCAATTTTTTTTGACTGGTCTTTTTTTACGGGCCAATTATTTTTTGGTAGGCCACTGTTTTTTTAATGGCCACTCTTTTTTAACCGGTCACTTTTTTTTGATGGCCATTTGTCTTTTTTCCGGGCCAATTTTTTTCACTTTTTTCATGACCATTTATTTTTTTACCAGTCAAATTTTTCTTTAATGGCCACTCTTTTTTAATCAGTCACTTTTTTTGATGGCCAATTATCTTTTTTACTGGCCAATTTTTTCAGTTTGACTTTTTTTTAACCATTTTGAATTAAAGCTTTCGTGACTGCAGGGATTCATATTCTTGGTTCTTTCGGTAAAGTCACGTAGAAGGGAATTTAATTGTTTTATATTTCTATTTTTTTTTTTTACCTGTCAAATTTTTTTATGGCCACTCATCTTTTTTTAATGGCCAATTCTTTTACTGGTCTCTTTTTTTACGGGCCACCTACCTCTTCTGCCTCCTCCTCCTCCGCCTCCTCCTCCTCCGCCTCCTCCTCCGCCTCCTGCTCCGCCTCCTCCGCCTCCTCCGCCTCCTCCACCTCCTCCACCTCACGGTGTGATGGCCAATACATTTTTTTACTGACCAATTTTGTTTGACTGGTCTTTCCTTTTTTACGGGCCAATTTTTTGTTGTCACTTTTTTTAATGGGCAATTTTTTTAACCGGTCACTTTTTTTGATGGTCACTTATCTTTTTTACTGGCCAATTTTTTTCGACTCGTCTTTTTTTACGGGCCAATTATTTTTTGGTATGCCACTGTTTTTTTATGGCCACTCTTTTTTAACCGGTCACTTTTTTTTGATGGCCATTTGTCTTTTTTCCGGGCCAATTTTTTTCACTTTTTTCATGACCATTAATTTTTTTACCAGTCAAATTTTTTCTTTAATGGCCACTCTTTTTTAATCAGTCACTTTTTTTGATGGCCAATTATCTTTTTTACTGGCCAATTTTTTCAGTTTTACTTTTTTAACATTTTGAATTAAAGCTTTCATGACTGCAGGGATT